>NC_090447.1:1503562502-1503864548 GCF_031143425.1 Pleurodeles waltl
ATGTGTGGGAGCAGGGCCCAGATTTGTAGTGCTGTTCCCACGCCTCGGCAGATGACTTGAAGCCAAGTGACGAAGTCGAAGGGAGCTAAAACTTCTTGAATTTCTTTATGTTGTGAGACTTACCCAATGGTGATTTTGAGAGAAATGACTATTGGTGGAAAGACTACAAGAGCAGACCCGGGACCTCCATGCGACTGCCACATGCAGTGGTGCAAATCCTGAAGATCCAGGGACATCAGCCAGAGTTTTGCTGGAGCATCAGGAGGACTTCTTGAAGCATCATAATGAAGAAAGTCTATTTTCTGAAGAACTTGTTAAGTTCCCTGAAGTCCATAGTAGGTTTACATTGACCAGGTTTCTTTTTTATAGAAGGAATCTGGAATAAAATCTTGCCTTCCTTTGGGCCCTCAGGACCAGTCCAATCACTCCCTTGTTGTATAGCTATTTTAGCCATGTTTTAGACACGTTGTTTACACTAAATAGGCCTGCCGCTGTGCACTTTAACCCCGGTACATTTTATTCAGTACTGCTTTATTTTTCTAGCAATAGTCACATTTGTGTTGCTGTTCTATTTTCTTAATCTCTTTGTACTTTTGCCTAGGAAAGCATCACATTCTTAGTAGGACATTTATTTCACTTTGTGCTTTCTCCAAGGCTACAGTTAGATAGGGTTTCCGACAAACGTGGTATGCTGTGTCTCCAACATTCATAGAAAACACACACTCATACGTGGGGACCATTTCTTAGAATGTCAGTTGTTTTATTATAAAACATCCCTTTGTCCTAGACACTTTGGAGGGAGACTCCAGCCAGATGACCACGACTGCATGTTGATTGCTTCGCTGCAGCTACTTGCTTAGATGACTGCACCCCTGATCCATACAGGGACGGTGTCTATCTAGACCACAGGCTTTTCCCTCCAGATATGAGGGATGATGTACCCCAGGGGGGAACCCAAAGGGCAGATTAGGCTTATTATGCTGTGCTCAAACATAATGTAGGTAGGACAAATATATATATCCCTCCTAGTGCCAGTATGGTAGGATTATTCTTATGTTTTACTCTGTTAGTCACCTGCTTGCTTTTATTGTGTTTTATCATCCTAGTTATTGCAATACATGCCTTTTTATTTAAAATGCAGTTACTTCAATAAATCCTTATTGAATTATATTCTGCCTCTGTTGTGTTTGCTTATATGAGACTTTTTGGTAACTGAGAGAAAGGGATGGGATCTGATCGACCATGATTCCCCTGAGGAGTCTTTTTGACATGCGCCCGGTTGCCACAATCATGTCAGCCAGAGATGAGAAGCTGCTAGTTAGCCGGAGAACCCGGATTAGGCCGACAGGCATCATGTGGTGTGGAATCATATTTAGTAGCTACAATCCATGTGATCCTGTCTCCCAAATTCAGTAGCCTCATTAGCATAATGAGAACCTACGTGACACCCTTGACAAGGAGAAGGAGAATTTCCTATTGTAGCTCCCTCAAATGAACAGGATGTTTTTTGGGTGGGGGAGACAAGGGGTTTTTGAATAAACTCCAAGGTATGACCTGATTGAACAGTCTGCCTAAACCATTGGTCTGTTATTGGCACCCATTCAGGTTTAAAAAAAAAAAAGGGACATTCTCTACCTCTTTTCTCTGTCATTAGGGTTTTAGATGGAAAGGTCCTACAAATGTCACAGGGGAAGGCTTGTGTGCTGCATAAAGGCAATAAATACATTGCTCATGTGGGTCAGTAGATTTTTTTTCTGACCACAAGATGGACAGGACATGAAAACAGATGTCAGCCTTGGTGGCAGTTGATAATAGAAGACAGGTCTCCCTGTCCTAGAAATTAAAGGAAGTTGCTTCAAAAACAACTTACAGTAGTCTGAAAGTTGAAGCTAGGGCTGGTGTATTTCCATGGTAGACCTGAAAATGACAGCATAAAGTCACTGAGAGGTTAGTGCAGAGCTCTGCCTATGGGCTCCCTCCCACACAATGTGGGCAGAAATGGTGGCCTCTAGGGGTGTAGAGGAGATACCACTTCCACCACATTGCCTGAAGTTCAGGTTGCTTCAAATGATGTGGATGTGCGCTGCTAAACAAATACTGTGTTGAGGCTTATGGGCATTTTTATACTGTTTACTACTATTTTAATGTTGCAGAGGATTCCCAGTCTAACGGTAGAGAATGATGGGTCCTATTTTTTCATTCAAGCATGTGAATGTATAAAAGCTCCATTGCTGTAAAAAAAGGTTTTTCTTACTTCTTTTAAACTAGATGTGAAAGATATAAACAGTGCTGCTCATCAAACTCAAGAAATGTATTAATACCGTTTGCTACCTCAGTGTAGGTGTGTCCAACTTTGCTGCTTGTGTTGCCTTTATCACCACTAGAGGTGGCAAGCTTTGTTGCATTACAGAATGGTACACAGTGGAGATTAAACTCATGTAGGAATATAGACTTTACCAACCCAAATATGATTTTAAGAGTGTTCATGGGTAGAATTACTTACTGTCTCACTTGGTTTTTGCTCTGGATATTTTATGAGTTTTAGTTTCCTTTCTTTTGCCCACAATCAGAGTGATATGTGATCCTATTTTACTTTTTACGTTTCTTAAGCATTTTGCTGATAAAACCTGTTTAAAAATATTATTGTTTTTAGGAGTTGTACATATGTCATCTTAAAATAAGAAGCGTAGTTGTTAATGTCCATCTGAGGGTAATGAGCAAGAGGACTTTGGGCTGAGCTCAAAGTTTATAAGTGGAAGTTTTGTTCCTCTTTTGCATGCAGTATTGCGGGTACTGTTTGACCCTTTCCCCCGTACTTCAATGTACTTCGGAGATTCATTCCTAAATTACCGTCCAACTTTAGATCCCCTACTGGTGTTTGCATATATAATCGAATGAACGTAACGTTTCCAAAATGAGTGAACATGTGGAATCTAGAGAGCGAGATTGCATATCATCAAGGCGGGTGACGAATCCATGTAAGTTTCCTAATTTGCCATCTATTCCCACTATTGAAGAGGCTGTGGTCCGAAATAAATCAGCCTGCAAATCCACATAATATGACTAGTGCACTATGGTTGAAATAATTAATCATCGGCTAAATGTATCAACAAACCATTTTGTGATTTTTAAGAAATCGCTATTTCTGAATCGCAAAATGGTATGTATCATATTTGCGATTCGGTAATACCGATTTCTTAAAAATCGCAAATGCTATTACCGAATCGCAAATTGCAATACCAGCCCCATTCGCACCTATGGGCCTGTAGGCCCATATTTGCAAATTTTTTGCATTTCCCAAATTGCGAATTCCTAACTGGAATTTGCAAATTTGGGAAATACAAAACCCAGGGTGCTGGGGGCCTAAGGCCCCCTCTGCTGCACCCCAAGAATTGTTTGAAGGACATGTAAGGCACACACATGCCAAAGGGGCATGTGTGCGTTACATGTCAATTTAAAAAATGCATTTTTCATGCTTTTTTAAAATTTGCACATGCTTACCACCAAGTTCAACTTGGTGGTAATAGCAATTCCTTAATGCCCAATTCGCATTAAGGAAAAGCTTGATACATGTGGTTTAGAAATCGCAAATAAGGAATCCTTATTTGCGATTTCTTATTTAGAGAATCGCAATTTGCGATTCTCTAAACCGGCTCGCAATTTTAAGGAATCGCTATCTTAGCGATTCCTTAAAATTGCATAGAGAATACATACTTAAAGGCTTTTTTGCATTCGCAAACGACCATTCGTACCGTTTGCGAATGCAAAAACGCTTGATACATCTAGCCCCATATCTATTAACTCATTCATGGCCTTATTAACAAAGGGTCTTACGTGTATTGATGTTACGAGTGTGGAGTCTCTGCACTAGGGGCAGAATCTCTACAGTGCACTTCTCCGTGCGGTAAATCTGCACTCGCAACTTTACTATATACAAGTCCCTTCGTGAATCAGGCCCGCCGTTCTTGCTGAGATGACTAGAATTTTGACCAGAAAAAGTCTTATGTGATGATCCAAAGCTTCCATTTCTGGGGCCCTGTTTGGATGTAGTTCTAAATATGACCTCATTTAATTATCTCTTGGGTCCACAATTGTCATCTTCAAACAAATTAATGCCAGAGACTGCCACTTGTGATGATCCCACCTGGGACCCCTTCACAATTGCGAATGGGTTCCCACTTCCTTCAAGGAGCTGTTAAAGTATTAATGTTTTGCAACTGGAATTTGGTCGCAAAACATTAATGCATCCCATTCAGACTCTGTATTTGGAAGGGACCCACAAAACATGCTCCTTCCAAATATCAAATCACTATTAGTGCTTTGAACATATGTAAAAGCATTTTTAGGTCAGAAACAGCCCAACTGGGCTGTTTAGGGTAGAACAAATGCTTTGCCCATGTAGCCCTATATCTCTTCTTCCCAACTAACCCTGCAGACGAGGTCGGAAGCTATTACTGATGCTTCTCGTTTGGAAGTATAGGGAGGTTGAGTTTAGCTTTCACTGGCTAAAAGGCATGGCACAATCCAACTTTAGAGGTAAGAAACATACAGATTCAGACAGAAGAACGAGTTACTTACCTTCGGTAACGACTTTTCTGGTGGATACATTAGCTACCTGTGGATTCCTCACCTCATGAATACTCCCATGGCGCCAGCATTCTACGGAAATCTTCTTACTAGTCTCTGCACGTCGACGAGGACGTCACTGTCTCGCACGCGACGCCGTCTGACGTCATACAGGCAATAAGAGGTCCTCGACGACGTGCGGACGTCAGTACCAATCATTTTTTACGTGCATGAGAACAACCAGGCAATGCAATGAAAGAACAAAGCAACATCCATTATATTGTAAAAATACACCACATTGTATGAATAACTGTAAATCTTTTTTATGTACATATATATATATATATATATATATATATATATATAAAACTCTTTCTTTTAAAAATATATACACACACACCAAGTATATACATAAAGATATATACACATATACCCATATATATATATAAATATATTATATATATACATCTATTGCACCCTCAAAGATCAAGAGGAGCGCACTCAAGGATTACTTGGCAAGACCATAAAGGCAACGGGGAGGCGGGTGGGACCGTGAGGAATCCACAGGTAGCTAATGTATCCACCAGAAAAGTCGTTACCGAAGGTAAGTAACTCGTTCTTCTGATGGATACAACTACCTGTGGATTCCTCACCTCATGAATAGAGTCCCAAAGCAGTACCACGCCCGGCGGTGGGTGCCTAAATGGTCAAACCAAGAAATCCTGCAGCACTGACCGTGCAAAATGGCCGTCCCTTCTAACCTCAGAATCTAAACAGTAATGTTTTGCAAAAGTGTGAAGGGACGACCAAGTTGCGGCCTTGCAGATGTCGACCACAGGAACACCTCTGGCTAAGGCCGAAGTGGCCGACTTAGCTCTGGTGGAATGAGCTCTAATGCCCTCAGGAGGATCCTTCTTTGCCAAAGAGTAACATATTTTAATGCAAAGAACAACCCACCTGGATAGTGTTCTCTTGTGGACTGCCTTTCCTCTCCTCTTGCCCACGTATCCAATAAACAGCTGATCCTCCAGCCTGAAATCCTTTGTTCTATTGATAAAGAAGCTCAACGCTCTCTTTGGATCCAGACGGTGCAGTCTTTCTTCCTCTTTGGAAGGATGAGGCGGAGGATAGAACGTGGACAAAGTAATTGCCTGAGCCAAATGGAAGGGTGAAACAACCTTCGGGAGGAAAGCAGCCTTGGTCCTCAACACCACCTTATCCCCATAAAAAGTTGTATAAGGGGGTTTTACTGATAAGGCCTGCAACTCACTCACTCTCCTTGCTGATGTTATAGCTATCAGGAAGACTGTTTTTAAAAACAAATACCTTAAGGGGCAAGAATGCATAGGTTCAAAAGGGGACCCCATAAGGAAAGTCAGGACTAAGGACAAATCCCATTGCGGCATAACGAATGGCTTTGGAGGATATTGATTTAGAAGACCTTTCAAGAATCTGATAACAATAGGGGATTTAAATAAAGATGGTTGGTCTGGAAGACATATGAAGGCTGACAAGGCCGATAAATAACCTTTAATGGTAGCCACTGCACAACCTTTCTGCGCCAGAGATAGAGCAAAAGACAAAACGTCCGATAGATGAGCTTGTAAAGGATCAATCTGCCTCTCTCCACACCACGCAACAAATTTAGACCACCTATTAGCGTAGATAGATTTAGTGGAGTGTCGCCTGGCCGCTAATATAACATCCACTACCTCAGGCGGGAGAGAGAAGGAACTCAGGTTGCCCCGTTCAATCTCCAGGCATGTAGGTGCAGACTCTGGAGGTTGGGGTGTAGAACCTGCCCCTGCGACTGCGAGAGGAGGTCTGCCCTGAAAGGGAGACGGAGCGGCGGGCACGTTGAGAGTTGGAGAAGGTCGGAGTACCACACCCTCCTTGGCCAATCCGGAGCTATTACGATTACTAGAGACCGGTCTTGGCGAATCTTCCTCAATACTCGAGGAATCAAGGGTATGGGAGGAAACGCGTAAAGCAACTGGCCGCACCAGGTCATTTGAAACGCGTCCCCCAATGCTTCCTGCATCGGATACTGAAGGCTGCAGAACAACGGACAATGCGCGTTCTCTCGAGTGGCGAACAGATCTACCCGAGGAAACCCCCACTTCTGGAAGATTAAACGGACTTGATCTGGATGGAGACGCCACTCGTGGTCTGCCGAGAAGTGGCGACTGAGACTGTCCGCACGCACGTTCAAGACTCCGGCCAGATGGTTTGCTATCAAGCAAATCCGATGGTCCTTTGCCCAGGACCATAGTCGAAGAGCTTCTCTGCAGAGAAGGTACGACCCCACTCCTCCCTGCTTGTTTATGTACCACATCGTGGTAGTATTGTCCGTTAGGACCTGTACCGACTGACCACGAAGGGAAGGGAGGAAGGCCTTGAGAGCCAGACGTACAGCCCGTAACTCTAACAGATTGATGTGAAAAATCTGTTCCTCTGGAGACCAAAGACCTTTGATCTCCAGATCCCCCAGATGAGCTCCCCACCCTAGAGTGGAAGCATCCGTTATGACTGTGGCCACTGGTGGCGACTGCTGGAACGGTTTTCCTTGTGAAAGATTGTTGCTTGCAATCCACCACTTCAAATCCACAGCAGCATCTCTGGAGATCTTGACAGTACCCTCTAGATCCCCTCTGTGTTGAGACCACTGCCTTCGGAGGCACCACTGAAGAGCCCTCATGTGCCAGCGAGCATGCGTGACCAACAGAATGCAGGAGGCAAAAAGACCGAGCAGACGAAGGACCTTGAGGACTGGAACTACCGCTCCGTTTCGAAACATTGGAACCAAATCCTGAATATCTTGAATCCGCTGAGGCGGAGGAAAGGCCCGACCCAATGTCGTATCCAGTACTGCCCCTATGAACAGGAGGCGCTGAGAGGGCTCCAGGTGAGATTTGGGCTCGTTCACCGAAAAGCCCAGGTCGAACAACAACTGGGTTGTTGACTGCAGATGACGCAACACAAGCTCCGGGGACTTGGCTTTGATCAACCAATCGTCCAAGTAAGGGAATACTGCTATCCCCTTCCTTCTGAGCTCTGCCGCAACCACCGACATCACCTTCGTGAAGACTCGAGGTGCTGAAGTAAGACCAAACGGAAGGACCGCAAACTGGTAGTGTTGCGATCCCACCACAAACCGGAGATACTTCCTGTGTGACTTGAGTATCGGGATATGAAAGTAAGCATCCTGCAAGTCGACAGACACCATCCAGTCTTCCATGTTCAACGCCAAAAGCACCTGTGCTAGGGTCAGCATCTTGAACTTTTCCTGCTTGAGGAACCAATTCAAGATCCTCAGGTCCAGAATTGGTCTCAAACGACCATCCTTCTTGGGAATCAGGAAATACCTTGAGTAAACTCCTTGACCCCTTTCCTGCTCCGGGACCAACTCCACCGCGCCCTTTAAAAGGAGGACTTCTACCTCCTGTTCTAGCAACAGGAGGTGTTCTTGTGAACAATACGAAGGGCGGGGCGGGATGAGGGGCGGAAACTCCCGAAAGGGAAGGGTGTAGCCTTTTCCCACAACACTGAGAACCCAAGTGTCCGACGTAACAGTCTCCCATTTGGTGAGAAAATGCTGTAATCTTCCCCCTACAGGAGAGGAGTGAGTGGGAAATGGTGGAAGCCTAAGGCTGCTTCCCCTGCTGCACCCCGCCAGAGGATGAGGAAGAGGCAGAGTGCTGCTGAGAGGCTCCCCTGGTGCGGACCCTACCCCTCCCCCTAAAAGATCTATAGGGATGGGAAGAGGCAGGTTGCTGATATCTTCCCCGAAAGGAAGAGGAGGAAGAGCCACGCCCAAATCCACGAAACCTCCTGAAGAATCTGGAAGAGGCCGTGGAAGAAGGACCTTGGAGTCCCAACGACTTAGCCGTGGCCCTGCTCTCCTTAAAACGTTCCAAGGCCGAATCAGCCTTAGCCCCAAACAGTTTGTCCCCATCAAACGGGAGATCCAACAATGTGGACTGTACATCTGCCGAAAAGCCCGAGTTACGTAGCCAGGCCTGTCTCCTTTCCACCACAGTTGTGCCCATTGCTCTGGCTACCGAGTCGGTGGTATCCAGTCCCGTCTGGATAATTTGGGTCGCAGCAGCCTGGGCATCAGAGACAAGATCCAAAAGACCCTGGGGAAGCTCTGTAAACGAAGAGGAGATGTCATCCATCAGAGCATGAATATACCTCCCCAGGATACAGGTCGCATTAGTGGCTTTTAACGCCAGACTGCAGGACGAAAAAATCTTCTTCGACTGCGCCTCTAGCTTTTTTGAGTCTCTGTCCCCAGGCACCGCCGGGAAAGAACCAGGCGCTGATTTGGACGAACAGGAGGCCTGCACAACCAAGCTCTCCGGCGTAGGGTGCCTAGATAGGAAACCAGGATCAGTTGGAGCCGTCCGATACCTCCTGGCCACGGCTCTGTGAACTGCTGGGGAAGATGCCGGCTTCTTCCACACCTCTAAAACCGGATCCAGCAGAGCGTCATTAAAAGGTAATAGAGGCTCCGCCGCGGCTGAGGCCGGATGCAACACCTCTGTCAAAAGGTTTTGTTTCGCCTCCACCACCGGCAAAGGCAGGTCCAAAAAACTAGCTGCCTTCCGTACCACTGTATGAAAGGAAGCAGCTTCCTCGGTATATTCCCCCGGGGACGAAAGGTCCCACTCAGGGGAAGTGTCCAGCCCACTGGCCGACTCCAGTCCACGCAGCCCATCACCCGAGTCCTCTAGCTCTCCTTCCTCTAGGGCTCGTTGGTACTCCTGCTCCTCTAGTACCCGGAGAGCACGCCTCCTTGAATGCAGTCGTTGCTCAATCCGCGGAGTCGACAACACCTCCGCCGAAGTCGGAGATCGGCGCCGATCTTCCGAAGCCACCGACGCCGCATCCGGCGCCACAGGTAACTTCGGCGCCGACTGAAGAGCAGATGAAACGGATGGACCCACCGGAGTCACAGGCCGAAATCTCGACGTCGACGGGATGGAAATCCCTGGGGCCAATCCCTCCGAAGCCATCGGAGCGGCCACCGGCGCCGACACTGACGCCGAGCCCACGTTCCCAAACGGGAGAAAGGGCATAAAGGGTGCCGGCCGAAGAGGCGCAGGATCACCCAAAGAAAAGGCCAAAGGCCCAGCCGGAGCACCCCCTGGAGCCATCTGTTGGAAGATGGCATACATCGCATTCAAGAATGCGGAACTATCGGCTCCAGGGGTGGGAAAAGCCGGATACTGGGGTGCCTGACTCGGAGGCGACCCCGACGCCGGCCTCGGCGTCTGCGCCGGAGAAAACACCTGAGGCTCCAATACCTCAATCACCGACGCCTGTCCAGGCGAAGTTGGAGACGTCGGAGAGAGCAACGGCGTCGAAGGATGCGGCGTCACCGTGGGGCTGACCTCCCATGTCCTCCGGCGCCGATCCGGAGACCTGGAACGAGCCTCCCTTGAATGACGCCGAGATTCTCTACGGCGCCGGGAGTCTCGATGACGCCGATGTCTTGGAGAAGACTTTTTCTTGTGATGCTTCTCCTTTGACTTGGCCATAAACAGCTTCGCCTCGCGTTCTTTAATGGCCTTCGGATTCATGTGCTGACACGAATCACAAGTCGAGACGTCGTGGTCGGAGCTCAAACACCAAAGGCAATCGGAATGAGGATCCGTCACCGACATCTTGCCTCCACACTCACGACAAGGCTTAAATCCAGACTTTCTCTGTGACATTATTTCCACAGAGAAAGAGTACGCAGCAAGATATACACTGTAACCGCAAGAGTAACAGTTGCTCCCTCGAAGATAACCGTTTCGAATGCACGGAAAAAAGGGAACTGACGTCCGCACGTCGTCGAGGACCTCTTATTGCCTGTATGACGTCAGACGGCGTCGCGTGCGAGACAGTGACGTCCTCGTCGACGTGCAGAGACTAGTAAGAAGATTTCCGTAGAATGCTGGCGCCATGGGAGTATTCATGAGGTGAGGAATCCACAGGTAGTTGTATCCATCAGAAACCTTCATTACTGAAGGTTAGATGGTGGACATACTCTCTCTGCAGGATTCCAACACCATACTTCAATGCATCTCTGGGAACGTCAGACTCCTTAACAAGGATAAGAGAGGGAAAACACTAAACATGGCCCAGGGCAAGTTCTAGGACCTCAGGCAGAAAGGGAATGTGTAAGGCCCCTCTAATTTGCATACAATGTAAATTCACAAGCAATGACATCACAGAAAGTACCATCAATTGACCATTGTTGAGCGACTTTGCAAAAAAGAAACTTTCTTGATGTCAATATCAGTAAACAATAAAAACAAATATTAACACTAACACTGATTAAATGGAAACACATCATATATGTTACACTAGATGGAAAGGTTTGTCCGAGGTCTCTCCAAAACTTGTGTTTAATCAAATGTTAACAATTTGTTTAGTGTATTAGATACATATACATATATGCAGTATTACTATAATCTAGCCGAAATGCTGCGAAGCACTCTACAGGTTCAAAGCCAGAGACAGTCAACATGTGATAGGAGGAACAGACAGTTTGTGGACTGACTGCATCATGATGTAGATTTTTTTTGTTTTGTTTTTTAAAGTTGAGCATTCAGCTGTTTTCTAAATTGGAGATGGGTTCAGGCTGTTTGAATGGATATGGAGATATCATACCAGATTCTGATGCATAGATAGGAAAAGTATTTTGCTTGTTTTTTCTCCTTTTTAGCACATCTTCTTACATCTGAAGGTATCCTTGCTGAGGGCGTGTGGAGAACCATTGTAGATGGCAAGCTTGCCATTCAAGAAGGCAGGGGTGTCAGAAGTATAGTGCAAACCTAGCCAAAAAGCAGCAAGCCACTGCAAAGGGTTAATGCCAAGCATAAAGCTAAGGTCCGATACAAAAGGTAGCTTGTTTGTTGACTGTTAATGTATTGTGATGGGTTTTCTGATGATGCAGTCGGGATTTGCAGTTTGTGCGGGCGGCAAGGGGAAACTAGAGTTCCATCAAGGTGGACTGATGTGGTCATATTTCTTCATGGCTATGAGGAGTAGGGAATGGGCCTTCACTCACCTAGGTCCTGCAACCATGGCCTTGTGCTGCAAAGGCCAGGAGAGGAGACCCAGAATAGGGTAGCCATCTACCATGTATCACGCAACAATGGTGTGGTGCTCCAAGCCCAGGGAGAGGTTATCTCCCCTGGCGTGCCTACTACGATCCAAAGTTTTGAGGTGTGGGGAGAGTGGTCCAATTCACTGGGCCTTACAGCTATGGTCTTGTACTGCAAGGCTCATGGTATGTGGCACCACTGCCATGAGCCTCACATCCATGGTCTGATGTTGTAAGACCCAGGGAAAGACAGCCCCTTTCCCTGGCCTTGCAGCCATGGTCCCCAGTAATCGCTGCAAGGGCCAAGTAGAGGGGCCAATTTTCCATTACCACTTACAGGACAATTTGTGACTTTGGAGAAACACTGCATGTGTAGAGACATCAAAAGATGTTTATTGGGGGGCATGGGTACTATGAGTCACATAGCAGATTTTGGGGGTTTCATTGGAAATCCACCCCTCTAAAGCAGGCAATGTTAAAATATAACTCAGGCAGGGATGTGTTTACAAGTGTGATTATTCTTCATACTATATCCGAGTTCTAATACCCAAATTACCTGCTGGAGTAAGCCTTGTCTGCTCACTATTGCAAATTTTGAGTGGCAAGTTTAGAAATTGAACTCTGTTATCCAAAAAAAAAAAAAATGAAATAATTGTAAGCTTTGTAACACCAGTGATAAATATCAGTATCTACCATGCATATCGCCGAGTATGACACCCAATGACACACAACCTGGTTCAACCGCTACTTTTTAACCATGGAACAAGAATAGGTGTCATCTAATCTCAGTTTTATGTTGAAAATAAATGCCAAGCTCAAAAGCTGGGTGCCGCTCATAACAGAGTGACAACTCCACAGGGGGTCAAGCCCCTTCACCATGCCAACAGAATCACTGACACCTCAGTGTGGTCTAGTGGACTAGTTGGAAATACGGAACAAGGAGATGCCGTTTTAAAACCTGGCTTCCCATTTGGCCAAATCGTGTACTCTTGGGCAGTCACTTTTTCTGAACATATTGTCAGAGCCACTGGAATCATGTGATTGTATTGTGTTACTTGTACAGCGGCCAACTTTGGAACTGGGGAACCAGGTTCTAGACTTGGCGCCAGCTCAACAGCTTGTGATTCCGGGAGAATCACTTAATCTCCCTGTGCCTAAAAAACAAAATGTGTCCTTGTGTGATGTAACCAGTGGAATGCCACCCTTCTGGTTTTCTACAGCAACATCAATATTTTTAATGTCCTGGATGGTGCAAAAATAAGCACAGTCACCAAGAGCCGGTAGTTTTAGCCCTTATCAGTACATACTCCAAACAGGAAATATATAAACTGAAAAACATGTTTAAATGTGTTCTAGAGCTGCATTAACGATCCCTGCCTAATAATTAAAGCAAATAAAAGTAGGAAAGTCCTGTTGCAAATTAATACATGCGATTTGCTTTAAGGTACTTAATATTATGTCCCGGCCTTTGCAGACTCTTAAAACAGCGACACATGGCTGGTATTTTTCTCTTGGAATGGTGGCAACCCTATTTGCATCTCAAGGGCTGAAGGTGATCCTGAACCTGCATGGCGCAGGACCCCTCCGCTGCTGCAACGCCCCCTCCCAGACACTGGATGCTTGTCCTTTGAAAGGACCCCTAATCCAATCCCTGGCAGCTCAACACATGGTTGGGATGTCCTGGAGAGAGGTGCCCCTCACCTGGGCCTTTCAGGCCGGCAGCATAGGTGCGAGGCCCAGGTCAGAAACGCTGGTCCGAGGCCCCATGTCAGTGGGCTGAGTGTGCGGTCCATAGCAACTGCCTTTGCTGCCCATGACTGGCGCCGGCCCTGTCAGCAAAGAACCTGCACAGGGCCAGTAATGGCCCTGCAGTAACAGTGGCGGCAGAAACGTGAAGTGCCAGTGTGGCTTGGCAAACAGGCATGAGTACGCCTGGGCAGACCTGCAGCTTATTTTCTCCTTCTTCTGCATAGCCGCCTAGCGTACACTAAGATCAACTTTTCCCAGGCAGGAATCAGATGATGCGTGCCAGAAAGAGGTCACAGACATGTTGTTGATAGTTGTAAAGTAATTGCCTACGGGTGGCACAGGTGCATAAAACAACAGGCCAGCCGGGCGTATGAGGAGCTCAGCCTGGTCTGCCAGTGCAAGGCTGAGGATCTTACTTTATTCATCTCCTGTTGCTGCGCCTAATTAACATGTCTTATAACAGATGTCTTCCAAAAATGTTCTTTTGCAGACAGCCTAAGATTTCAGGAGCCAGATTGCTAGATTGAGTATTGCTGGATTGGGGTGCCTGATCAGTTGTTTGTTTTGTGTCCTTGGATCGAGGGTGTGGGTACCTGGACGTGAAGTTTTGGCATTTTGCGTTGTGGTTGGTGGCGAATAGATCTAGGTCTGGTGTTCCCAACTGGCGAAAGTATTTGTGAAGCAGTTGGGGGTGAATTTCCCACTCGTGTATTTGCTGATGATCCCAGCTGAGGCCGTCTGCTAATTGATTGTGAATCCCTGGAATATACTGAGCTACAGGGTGAATGTTGTTGTGAATAGCCCAATGCCCATTTTTTTGTGCTAGAAGGCAAAGTTGTGATGAGTGGGTTCCTCCTTGTTTGCTCAAGTAGTACATTGTCATCATATTGTCTGTTTTTATGAGAATGTGTTTGTGAACAAGAAGAGGCTGAAAAGCTTTTAGTGCTAGGAATACTGCTAGCAGTTCTAAGTGATTTGTGTGAAGTTGTTTTTGTTTGGTATCCCATTGTCCCTGAATGTTGTGATTCTTGAGATGTGCTCCCCATCCAATCATTGATGCATCTGTTGTAAGAATGGCATGAGGCATAGGGTCTTGAAATGGCCGCCCTTTGTTTAAATTTGTGGAATTCCACCACTGAAGTGAGATGTGTGTTTGGCGGTCTATCAACACTAGATCTTGAAGTTGACCATGTGCCTGTGACCATTGTTTTGCAAGGCACTGTTCTAAGGGCTGCATGTTTAATCTTGCGTTTGGGACAATGGCGATGCATGATGCCATCATGCCCAACAGTTTCATGACAAATTTGACTGTGTACTGTTGGTTTGGCAGGATTTTTGGCAATATGTTGTGGAACGATTGTACCCTTTGTGGACTTGGGCTTGCAAGTGCTCTTTGGGTGTTTAATGTGGCTCCTAAATACTGTTGAATGTGCACTGGTTGTAGGTGCGATTTTTGGTAGTTTATTGAGAACCCTAGTGTGTGTAGGGTGTTTATTACATAACGTGTATGATATTGGCACTGTGTTTGACTGTTGGCTTTTATTAGGCAGTCGTCGAGATATGGAAAGACATGGATATGTTGTCTTCTTATGTATTGTAGGAAGTTGACTCTGTATGTACTATTTCAAAGTAAGAAATAGCATGCACAGAGTCCAAGGGTTCCCATTAGAGGTAAGATAGTGGCAAAAAGAGATAATTCTAATGCTCTATTTTGTGGTAGTGTGGTCGAGCAGTAGGCTTATCAGAGGGTAGTGTTAACCATTTGTTGTACACACAGGCAATAAATGAGGAACACACACTCAGAGACAATTCCAGGCCAATAGGTTTTTATATAGAAAAATATATGTTCTTAGTTTATTTTAAGAACCACAGGTTCAAGATTTACAAACAATACTTTAAATGAAAGGTATTTCACTCAGGTATCTTAGGAACTTTGAATCAACACACTATCAAGTACAGCTTTGGCAAAAATGGCAATAAGCTATTTTAAAACTAGACACAGTGCAATTTTCAACAGTTCCTGGGGGAGGTAAGTATTGGTTAGTTTTGCAGGTAAGTAAAACACCTACAGGGTTCAAAGTTGGGTTCAGGGCAACCCCAAAGTTACCACACCAGCAGCTCAGGGCCGGTCAGGTGCAGAGGTCAAAGTGGTGCCCAAAACGCATAGGCTTCAATGGAGAAGGGGGTGCCCCGGTTCCAGTCTGTCAGCAGGTAAGTACCCGTGACTTCGGAGGGCAGACCAGGGGGGTTTTGTAGGGCACCGGGGGGGGGACACAAGTCAGCACAAAAAGTACACCCTCAGCGGCACAGGGGCGGCCGGGTGCAGAGTGCAAACAGGCGTCAGGTTTGCAATTGGTTTCAATGGGAGACCCAGGGGTCTCTTCAGCGAAGCAGGCAAAGGGGGGGGGGCTCCTCGGGGTAGCCACCACCTGGGCAAGGGAGAGGGCCACCTGGGGGTCGCTCCTGCACTGGAGGTCGGATCCTTCAGGTCCTGGGGGCTGCAGGTGCAGTGTCTTTACCTGGCGTTGGGTTCTTTGAAGCAGGCTGTCGCGGTCAGGGGGAGCATCTCGATTCCCTCTGCAGGCGTCGCTGTGGGGGCTCAGGGGGGGTCAACTCTGGCTAATCACGGGCTCGCAGTCGCCGGGGAGTCCTCCCTGTAGTGTAGTTTCTCCGCAGGTCGAGCCTGGGGCGTCGGGTGCAGAGTGGAAAGTCTCACGCTTCCGGCGGGAAACGTGGAGTCCTTTAAAAGTTGTTTCTTTGTTGCAAAGTTGCAGTCTTTGTGGAACAGGGCCGCTGTCCACGGGAGTTTCTTGGTCCTTTTAGATGCAGGGTAGTCATCTGAGGATTCAGAGGTCGCTGGACCCTGGGGGACGCGTCGCTGTTGCAGTTTTTCTTGAAGTGGGGAGACAGGCCGGTAGGGATGGGGCCAAAGCAGTTGGTGTCAGTCTTCTCTGCAGGGCTTCAGGTCAGCAGTCCTTCTTCGTCTTAGGTTGCAGGAATCTAGTTTCCTAGGTTCTGGGGAGCCCCTAAATACTCAATTTAGGGGTGTGTTTAGGTCTGGGAGGATAGTAGCCCTGAGAGTGGCTACACCCTCTTTGTGCCTCCTCCCTGTGGGGAGGGGGCGCCATCCATAATCCTATTGGGGGAATCCTCCTTCTACAAGATGGAGAATTTCTAAAAGTAAGAGTCACCTCAGCTCAGGACACCTTAGGGGCTGTCCTGACTGGTGGGTGACTCCTCCTTGTTTTTCTCATTATCTCCGCTGGACTGGCCGCCAAAAGTGGGGGCTGTGTTCAGGGGGCGGGCATCTCCACTAGCTGGAGTGCCCTGGGGCATTGTAACACGAAGCCTGAGCCTTTGAGGCTCACTGCTAGGTGTTACAGTTCCTGCAGGGGGGAGGAGTGAAGCACCTCCACCCAGAGCAGGCTTTTGTTTCTGTCCTCAGAGAGCACAAAGGCCCTTACCACATGGGGTCAGAAACTCGTCTCTCAGCAGCAGGCTGGCACAGACCAGTCAGTCCTGCACTGAACAATTGGGTAAAATACAGGGGCATCTCTAAGATGCCCTCTGTGTGCATTTTTTAATAAATCCAACACTGGCATCAGTGTGGGTTTATTATTCTGAGAAGTTTGATACCAAACTTCCCAGTATTCAGTGTAGCCATTATGGAGCTGTGGAGTTCGTTTTTGACAAACTCCCAGACCATATACCTAATATGGCCACAACTGTACTTAAAATGTCTAAGAATAGACTTAGGACACTGTAGGGGCATATTGCTCATGCAGCTATGCCCTCACCTGTGGTATAGTGCACCCTGCCTTAGGGCTGTAAGGCCTGCTAGAGGGGTGACTTACCTATGCCACAGGCAGTATTTTGTGTGCATGGCATCCTGAGGGGGATGCCATGTCGACTGCCTTTTTTCTCCCCACCAACACACACAATCTGCAATGGCAGTGTGCATGTGTTAGGTGAGGGGTCCCTTAGGGTGGCACAACATATACTGCAGCCTTGGTACCACTGGTACCTTTTACAGGGGACTTATCTGTGTGCCAGGGGTGTGTCAATTGTGGAAACAATGGTACATTTTAGGTGAAAGAACACTGGTGCTGGGGGCTGGTTAGCAGGGTCCCAGCACACTTCTCAGTCAAGTCAGCATCAGTACCAGGCAAAAAGTGGGGGGGTAAGTGCAACAGGGAGCCATTTCCTTACATGTATGCTGCGACTACGGCAAGGCATTTTGTAAATACTCTGGGAGCTGTTGTTATCCCGAAAGGTAACACTTTGAACTGGTAATGTTTTCCTTGTATTACAAATCTGAGATATTTTCTGTGCGCTGGATGGATGGGTATGTGAAAATACGCATCTTTTAGATCCAGTGTTGACATAAATTCTTGCTGTTGTACCAGTGGGACTACATCCTGTAGTGTTACCATGTGAAAGTGTTCTGATCGGATGTAGAGATTGAGAGTTCTGAGATCTAGTATTGGTCTCAATGTTTTGTCTTTTTGGGGAATGAGGAAATACAGGGAGTAAACCCCTGTTCCTTTTTGATGATGTGGCACAAGATCTATGGCTTGTTTGAGTAATAATGCCTGTACCTCTGTTTGCAACATTGTAACGTGTGAGATGAGAGTTTGTGTGGTTTCGGGGGAATATTTGGAGGAGTTTGTGTGAACTCTATGCAGTAAGCATGTTGGATAATGGATAAGACCCAATTGTCTGTTGTGATGGGTAACCAGTGGGTGTGGAACTTTTGTACTCTTCCTCCCAGAGGGGAAGTGTGGTGAGGGAAGATGTGGATGAAGTCACTGTTTGGTATGCGTGGGTTGCTTTGAGGGCTGATATTTTCCTCTAGATCTGGGAAATTGTCCTCTGTAGGTTCCCTGAAACCCCCCCTCTCTGGTACTGTGTCTGGTAAGAGGGTTTGGTTTGGGAGGTAGATGGCTCAGATGGTTGGGGTCTAAAGTCTCCCCTATATTGAGGCTTTCGAAAAGAGCCTCTGTATTGAGTTGAATAAAGCGCCCCCATAGCTTTGGCAGTGTCAGCGTCTTTTTTCATTTGGTCAATGTCTGTATCAACCTGTGTGCCAAATAGATGTTGTTCGTTAAAAGGCATGTTCAGAACAGCCTGCTGAATTTCAGGTTTAAAGCCTGATGACCTAAGTGATGCATGTCGCCTAATGGGGACAGCCGTATTAATAGTTCTTGCGGCTGTGTCTGCGGAGTCTGACGCTAACCTGATCTGATCTGATTGTTGGTAACTGCCTGTCCCTCAGCTACTACCTGCTGGGCTCTCTTCTGTTGGTCCTTGGGGAGATGCTGGATAATGTCCTTCATCACATCCCAGTGGGCCCTGCGTATCTGGGCATTAGTACCTGGAAATTGGCTAACGCCATTGATTAGCTGCCTGTGATGCCACCCTTTTACCAGCATCATCAAATTTTTTGCTTTCCTTATCTGGAGGGGGCTCGTCCCCAGAGGACTGGGAGTTAGCCCCCTTCCTTGCTGCGCTGACCACTACGGAATATGGGGGTAGCTGTTGGGTAATAAAAACTGGGTCCGAAGGCGGTGGCTTATATTTCTTTTCTACCCTTGGAGTAATAGCTCTTGCTTTAACTAATTCCTGGAAGATTCGATGTGCATGTTTTAACATGCCAGGAAGCATGGGTAGACTTTGGTAGGTGGCGTGAGTGGAGTACAACGTGTTAAATAAAAAGTCATCCTCAAGAGGTTCTGTGTGCATGGCTACGTTGTGAAATGCCGCTGCCCTGGCTAAAACCTGTTTATATGAGGTGATATCCTCTGGGGGTGATGGCTTTGATGGATAGCACTCTGGACTATTGTCTGACATGGGATCATCATAAAGGTCCCATGGGTCAGTGTCATACTGGTGTGACTGTACAGAGTGTGATGGAGACTGTGCAGTGGGGGTAGCAGGCGTGGAGACAGTTAGGTGAGGAGAATGAGGAGAATGACTGGTGAGGTGAAAACTGATGAGGCAGAGATTTTTGTCTTGGTTTTGGCACTTTAGCCGGTAGCTGACCAGTGTCCAAATGTCCATGAAAGGCCAGTTGCCTCTTTGTTTTTACAGGAGGTGCAGTGAGGATTTTGCTAGTGTCTTTATGAATTTGTATTCTGGCCTGTTTCTCGTCAAAATCCTCAATTTGCTTGAGTTCTTCCGCAAATTTATGGCTTTCTTTTAATTGCTTGAAAAGTCCATGCTCCTCTTTGTATGTGCGTTTTTTCGGCTCCGAAGACGGCTTCTTCAGGATCGAAAGGCCTGAAGTACTTGTTGCCCTCGGCTCCGTGAGTGACTTTCGGGGCTTCAACTCGATGGGTCGGTGCTTGAGAATTTCAGAGCCTGTGCCTTGGCTCGAGTCCAAAGGCTTTGTTGTTGTTGTGGCCTTTCTCGGTGCCGAAGATGTTGCTTGGTCACCAGTAGTTTTCTTACTGGTGGAGCCATGGCCCTCTGGCAGTGACATCCCGAGGCCTTGTATTTGGGCTTGGATTGGGTCGGGGGAAGCGTACTCATGTGCTGGCACACTGTTATCGGTCGGTCGGTGTCAGACTCGTGCTCGGAGTCGGACCCCCAACTGGAGACTGTGGTGTGGATCATCTCCTCCTCTTCAGCGTCGAGGCGTTCGGTGCTTCTGGACGCCATCTCTATCCTTCGGGCTCTTTGGTCACTTAGAGTCTTTTTCGAGCGGAAGGATCTGCAGGCCTCTCAGTGGTCTGAAGATAGACACAGGTTACAAACTAGATGTTGGTCCGTGTAAGAATACTTGGCGTGGCACCGAGGGCAGAATCTAAACGGGGTCCGGTCCATGAGGCTTCGACAAGACTTTTGGTCGGGCCGATCAGGCCCAAGTTGGGCGCGGGTGCCCCGAAGGGCAAGTAGAGATCTGTGTCCGCCGGTACAGAGGTGTCGATGATAGATGGTACTCGATCGAAAACAACCGGAGTGAAAAGAAACACCTCCGAACCGATGGCAGAAAGAAAACAATCTAAGATGGAGTCGATGCCCATGCGCAATGGAGCCGAAAAGGAGGAGTCACTCGGTCCTGTGACTCGAAAATACTTCTTTGAAGAAAAACAACTTGTCACACGCTGAGCCCAACACTATATATATATATATATATATATATATATATATATAAAACCTGTATATGAAGTAAATAAAGTTTGTAAGAAATCTACTACAATGGCAAAGAAAACAATTTAAGTTTACTATTCTGCATCAGTCTTGCAAATACATGGACCGTTTGATTACTCTTCCATATTTAGTGTTAGATTATATAACTGAACCTGTTGGATTGCGAGTTCCCTCTGAACTAGACACATTTTCTTGCATTGTGACTCCCCCCTCCCGACTAGATTCTTTGGTAACCATTTCACCTTCATTGCCTTGATTGGAATCCAACCAGAAATACTTTTTTCTCCACCACTTCAGGTATTTTTCCACCTATTAACTTTACACTTTACAAAATGGCTCATATGCCATATGCGCCCATCACTCAGTTTAGCTGAATTATTAAACATATCAACTACTACCCTGGGATCAGTATAGTTGCTTTTGCCCTTCTTTACTTTAACTGGTAGTTTAACACGCACAACATCTCCTTTCTTTAAATCAACCTCTTTAGCTCTTCCCTTCTTATCAACATAGTCTTTGTATGAAAATTGTGCTTTCTGAATATCCGTTTTTACCTTAGAGGCTGACCAGTTCTTTAACCTTGTGTTAACCAACCACCCTGGATTATTCTTAGTGAAGGGAACTCTTCCCCCTCATAATGGTAAATGGACTGTATCCTGTGACAGTTGGTGTAGCGCTATACATCCATATCATTTTCTTGATGCTGTATTTCCAATTCCTATTTTTATACTTTGCCAAGTGCAATGAATCCTCTCCACTTCTCCATTTCCACTGGGATGGTAAATCGAGGTCAATTTATGTTCTTTGCCATTAAGTTTCAAAAAAGTTTCTACTTCTTCACTTTTAAACTGCACTCAGTAAATTACTTTTTTTGGTAACTCTTCTCTTTGAAACAATTAATCCAAGAACAATATATTTTCAGCATTGGCCTTAACACATTTAATTTCTGGCCACTTAGAAAAGTAATCCATAAAATTTATCCCCACGATAATATATGTCTGCAGTACCTTGCAAGAGCCCCTAGAGGGAGCCAACTATTATCAAAGAGTGCCAATATTAAAAAAACAAGTTAACCATAATGTTTCTACTAGTGCGCTTGTTTTTGTTACAGCTGGTTGCTAAGTGATGTTCGCCAGCAGGAAAAATACTCGCTGCTGCGTCTTCCGAATTCAGTAACCTGGTAACGCGTTCATGACGCAATACTGCCTGGTAGTAAAGTCAAAAGTAATGGAGGACTCCTAGCCCTCTTTCCATGACAATTGAAGGTGCGCAATCGCGGAGCAACAGCTTCTGCTATCGTGCCCTCTGCTCCTCAAATGTACCTGTTATTGGTAGAATAATCACTTTTGTATCAGCTATTCATGTGGACCTCTTAGGAGTTGCAATTCATGAAATAAAATAAACTTGAAAACTTGGTAGAAAAACGTAAAAGAGGAAGCCCCCCTAGTTCTCTAGTTGAAATACAGTCACAATCTCGGCAAAGCCGAATGGAGTGAAAATCTTTCCTTTCCTGAAAGGAATTGCACGGACCAAAGCTGAAATGAATAAATCAAGTGAGCGGGTGTGTGTATGAGGACATACTACGATGACTAAAGAATTATTAATAAAATAATAAAAAATGTTTACCAAATTTTTTTTTTTATTTTTTGAAATCGAAACCTACGAAGCCCAACCATAAACTGGAATGGCAAATATCAATAAAAACAAAGCACATCACAAGTTCTCAAACTGGAAACAGTAAAAAACTAAGATAAATAGATCACAAAGAAGAGAAACATGATGATGCATTAGAAGCACTTATCTGTAGTGGAGTAGCAAATAAAAGAGGATGATGGCTATGTGCGCTGGATTGTTATATTCATTGAACATTCTAATGTTTTCTGATGTATTAATATATTAATATTCTTTAAAGGGCTGCATGTTGGGGCAGCAAAAAAAAAAAAAAAAAGTTATTGCATAATGGTAGCCTCGCCTCATTCCAAATATAGGGCCTCATTAGGACCCTGGTTCCGCCAGCTATTATGACCGTGGCGCAATAGCAACGGCCATACCGCCAGCCCATCCACGAATTTCGGGCAGTGAAATGAGTGACGGGTGCTACTGCACCCGCTGCACATCAGCATTGCCACCAGCTCTATTACGAGCCAGGTACAATGTTGATGTGACTTTTCTGCTGGGCCAGCGGACGGTAACACTGTTACCGTCCGCTGGCCCAGCAGAAAAGTCCAAATAGGGAGCAAGAAATACCGCCAGCACTGACGGTATACTGGTGCTTGCAGCTTCGGCAGTCTTCTGTGAAGACCGCCGAAGTTGTAATGAGGGCCAAAGTCTATAATGGGAATGGCTTTCACAGACTTCTTGGGTTGCTCCTTAAAAATCTTTAAGAAAACATTCAGACTGCTTAAAGGAAGTTGAAAGATGGAATCGTGCTGCAGCTCGATCAATTAGATTATGAAATGCCCCCATTGTCTTCTGAGGGAAAATCTGAAGGATGAGGTGGCACAGGAGACGGAGTAGGAACAAGGTAGCCATCCCATTTGTCCTGTGGATGTGGTGGACCAGGGATCACGCCTTCCTCCCTCCCATCCTCTGTGGAAGAGTGATTCTCCCTTGGAGGTGCTGCAATAGTCGAGGCTGGTGTCATCCTGGGTATTACTGGAGGAGGGATGTTTCTAGGCGTGGCTGGAGAAGCAGGCTGGGATGGTGCAGGTTGATGTTCTTGTGGAGGTGCAGGAAACCTTCTACTATAATCCTCCAGCATGGCCTGTAGATCAACATCTTGCCTAGGCTGAGGATGCAGATGATACTCCTAGCTTTCTTAAAGGCGTCTAGGAGGGACATGGTATGGCTCATACCATTGCTGTTACTCCTCGTCATCATCTTTCTTGGTATTTCACCTGGAGCTCAGAAGGGCTGTGTTGAGGGACTGTGCGAATCCCCAAAAGGGCCATCATCATCAGACTCTTCCCAGTCCAATAAATGACTGGGTAGCAAAGATTGCAGAGGTCACTGCAGGCCTTAAAGCAGTTTTTTTAACCTTTGTAATTTTAATCTTCGTCAGAGGTCCAGTCGACAACGTGAATGTGAACAGAGGAGCCAACTATACTGTCGTTGACGGTGCTGCTGACAATGCTATTATCGACAGTGCCGATGACGACGGTGCTGTAGTTGATGGTGGTATTGTAGACAGCGCCACTGTCAACGGTGTTCTTGTTGACTGTCTTCGTCAACGTTCTTTTCATCAGCGTTGTTGTAGGCAAGTTCAAATCCACTGCGGACTGTGACTTAGTGGAGGATATGACCTTGGTCAACAAAATGGGGGCATTAATAGTTGACGTAGTCTGGGTTCTCGAAGATGATGGGTTTGTGGATGAGACGGTGGTGATGGCCGCAGTCATCGATACCAATGTCGACGGTGATGTTGTCGTCGACTGTGCTCCGAGAGGATTTTTTGTCCTCAACGTCGACAAGTCTGATGAAGGGGAACATTTTTGGTCCCCTTTTTTCACAGATGGAGTAGAGGATTGGGAGGAGGCCGGAACTGTGGAGAAGAGTTTAAGGTTCTCCGTTTTCAGAAGGTCCTTATGATGTACCTCCAAGGTCTTTCTACTCTCCTCAGAAGACCCATGGTCAGAGGATCTTGACCTTTTGTGTGGTCTCGCAGGGTTTTAGACTTCTGTAGCCACAGAAGTAGCCTCCCCTCCCTGTCTCTCAATGTTTTTGAAGAGAAAGTGCGACAAATCTTGCATCCTTTACCTGATGTTGAGGTTAGAGGTAGAGACAGTCTCTGTGTGGATAATCCACATGTAGCTTTTTCTTCCCACAGGACTTGCAGGATCTGAAGAAGCCCTCCTTAGAAGACTCAGACATTGTAGATGAAGAAAAGTTGGAAAATGTAGGAAAAAACTTAGTAGAGGTCAGGGAGACTCCCTTCACACAGTGTGCGGTAGAAAGTCTGAGGGTCTCAGTCTCTCTTGGAAGTGTTCTTGAGGGTGTTAACACATGATTGATCATAGTTTAAGTTTGGGCCTTTTATAAAAAGGACATAGGTAGGCTATTAAACTGATGGCCAAGTGCCATTATAGCCTATGGTAGTTTTACACACTGCTTTACACCATAGTTCCGCAGCCCTCCCACTTAGACAATGAGGAATGAGTCACGCCAGTGAATCTATGAAAGATCCAATACTGGATAAGGAGATATATCATCAGTGCCTGAAAGCTGTTGAATCATTTACTGTTGCTGATGTAAGTGATTCTTCCAATGCCCAACGCGTCAACTCCTCTGCCAGGATAAGAGCTCCTTCATGGAAAATTGCTGAGAAGAGATTCAGTGGTCACTGTTTTTTGTCTGTTGAATTCAGTTTAGTTTTTTGTAGATTTTGTCCAAAAAGATGTGTTATATAGTTGTAGTCAGTGACATGCCTATTGTCTCTTATCTTTCATTCTTCTTCTCCCAAGGACATTAGTTTAGTCATGGAATATTGGGGTAAGGAATTTTTGGGTGAGTGAAGGTTCGGGCAGTTAGGGATGATGCTCTCTTTGCTGTACGATGTTGACTTCTGGGATGCAATAAATCTTTGCTAGTTACCATTGGTTTGTCTAATTTCTTAGAAAAGTATATGAGCTCCAGGAAATGTTCAACAACGTAGGCAGTAGAAGTTACAAAAATATATCTGCGCCATGTCTACTGAGTGCTCGCTATTGGCCATCGAAAGCACATTGAAGCAAGGAGCTTGGCAGCCGTTTTGACGCACTTGGCAACAAATCCACAAAGTGTGCCCATTGTCCATTCAGAGCACGTGGCAATCATTTTGTGGTATTGGGCTATGAAGTATGGAAGCTCAACTGGCAAAAAAAAACATGCATACACTGCTCTACGTGACAGTCATCCTTGGAAATAAGGCAAAGTCCCACTGATTAGCATGGACTGTGAAGAGTATCCAAGAAATGCCACTGGCTGCATCACAGATAGGCAAACCAGTACAACGAAGGAAGCAGATCGCCACAGTGTAATGCCTGTTTTTACATATGACCGGCACATGAGCACTGCGAAAAGAGCACAGAACCTCTACCTACCTGCTGAGTGTCAGATTTTTTTTGCTTTCCTATGGTGACAGCCACATAACATTGGGACAAGAACGTACTGTGCCTTTTGTAGCTACATTGTGCTACTTTCGTGGTTATCAGCTGACTAATTTGATTCTCCTTTTAAATTGTGGTCTTAAACAAATCTAGCTTAAAAAGCTGACCACCTTTTTTATGCTACGCAGAGGAACCACCCACTAAATGAGATATGTGGATTGCTCTTTTTCAATCATATATAAATGCCCCGGAAGAAGGCGCATGTAAGCTGCAAAAAGAGGTTTGCAGAATATGAAGTTTAGCAAGTTGCAGCAATGGAAATGCAGGAGGGGCAGATAAGAAATGGAAACATGGATTTGGACAGATACATATTTTATTCTCAATGCAAGAGGTGGGGGAAGATATTGGTCAATATGTGGTTGCTCTACAGACGTTAGCTGTGCTGTGTGATTTTGACCACATTACAAATGAAAAGGTAATACCCGACCAAACACTAATGAGAACCAAATCCAAAAAGGTCAATGAGAGAATGTGGGCTTCAATTGATAGCACACTGAAAGGTGCCTTGGAAGCAGCTAGTGCTTAATCTGTATAAATAAAATAAATAAAAATAAAAAAAAAAGAAGAAAAAGAGTGCCAGGTTTCAAAGTTCTGCTCAGAAGCCAATGGCGGGCACTATTATATATCGGTGTGCCAAATGTGTATTCTTCAATTCACCTCATGCCTTTTTAATCTACCACCAGAAACACTTTGACCCTTTATCTTACTCTTGCAAGGTTCCCCCGTCTAACTTTGTGACACATTTTTCCGCCTTTCTTTTCCTCCTTCTTTCCCTTTGTGTATTTTTCCCTTTTTTTGCTCCTAGTCAATGCAAGATGAGGAAACATAAGTGTTGGCTCCCAAAAATAAGTGCCAGTTCCCAAAAATGAGTGCCGGTGGACCCCACTCGCAACCACTGGCTCACATTAAGCACCAGCTAGGAGCATCAAGATGTTGAAGTGTGCATGGGAGGTTTACAAGGATGTTAAAAGTATGGGAATAAGTGCGGTGTCAAAAGTGGGGGAACAAAGTAAACAAAAGAAGCAATCTCAGACACGGGGAGGAAAAAATAACCGAAGCAAGTTTATTTGTTGTTAATGACATGGGAGTGTGCCTGATTAAGGGAACTTAAAACATTGTCCATCCATATATAAAATATGTAATTAATGCAAAAAGAAGAGGCACTTTGGTATGGTGAGTAAGGATTTGAATCGACAAGTAAGTTACATGATTATAGATGATAAAAACGCAAGTAGTAACGCGTGTGACGATGTAGCTTTTTGAATGAGAATGAAGAAAAGAGTAAGTGGGTATCCAAGTGTGAAGTACTAGTGAGTGGTGTAAGTGTAATGGAAACATCTTGCTTGAGATGCACTATTATTGGTAATGCCCTGTGCAAAACGTTGTGGCCACAGGGGAAGCTGGAACCCAGAACTAAATGTCCTTGGAGTTATTCAGGACACAAAATGGATTTCTAGGGTTATTTTTTGTCACACATATAATTTAAGGAGTGCAGAGAGAGAGAGAGGGGGAAGTGCTTGTTGCTAAGAGCGCTTGTTTTGTTTGAGTTGAATGCAAGTGTTTTTATACTGGCACCATCAAAAGGAATTGGGTATGGGGCTAACCCTAAAAGCAGATCCTTCTGTGCATGATATTTCTAAGGTGTGAGGGAGGCATGATGTCCTGGAGTAGACGTTTGGTGACATGCTTAAACTTTGGGGAAATTCAAAGGGTTTAAACACAAGATTGTGATATGAGAAAATATGGGACCTGTGAGGCAAAAAACTGGGGACTATACCTCTGATTTACAGAGGAAAGGTCAAGGAAGTGTTTCATTATTTATGTACTATAGACATAGTGGGAAGGGTTGAAGTTGGTTATCTCCTGTGGCAGTCTCATTGAAACGTTTTAGAGAACTATGACTATTTGTGGATCTCCATTGCCAAAGTTGTGCTATTTGAATAGACAGTGTTCTGCTACTACACTTGCAAGAACTGTTAGTGTCAATGCCTGGGGTAACATTAATTTCCACTATTGACCCAACAAGAGTATACCATCAGTTGGAGTTAGACAAAGAATCTAATCATTTAACACCAACAGATGATGGACGGAATGCTGAACATTGTCAAACATTCACCCCCAAACACAGACCTGTGTTTAATCCATGGCTATTTTGCTCGCCATTACATTCCAGTTTGGACCCAGTGTAGTGGATCCCATTTAGTTTTTATTGGGACTCAGGCGATAGAAGCCTTCTTGTTGCAGGCCTGTGAGCCAGTCACCTAATGACTTTTAACCTACTTAGCCTGCTCTGTTTTATCACATTTATTTATTTCTTCCAAGATGGCTGATAAGTTTATAGTTAGGAAGATGTTTTGATTTCATGTTATTAGTGCTACTTTGTGAAGGCGTCACTATCAGCGTCAAAGATAAGTGAAATACGTATGTATTCACATCATGTACTTTCCCACTTACGTGCAACAGTAACATAATGTACCTTTTCAGGGAATAGTTTATATAATTGCCGCCCCAATTATGCCTTCTTATCTATTGTTTGGGTACATACCTGTGTCAGGGGTTATACCAGATCTGTATAAATACATCTCAAGCAGACAGGGTTATCAGAGGCATTCCTAGCAGATGCAATCAACGCTATCCATGCTACAGGTCACCCCTGATGCAGGCCCAGCCTTTGTGTCCCCACGGAGTCTGATCTAGAGACCTCATTCCAAGGTAACGAGAGCTGGGGGGCTCTTCTCATGGACATGGTACTGGCAGATTAGGTTTATCACATCTACCTCTCTTTAGGTTAGAGATTAGGTTCATTATGCTAGGGTATTAGAGCCTATTTCACATCTTATGTTGTTGCAAGATAGTGGGGGTCTATGTATTCATGACTCTTGTTTTTACAATTCTGTTTCTTCCATTCTGTTTCTTCATTATCCTAATCATTGCAGCCCATGCATTTTACAGTAGATTGCAATCTTAATAATAAAACCTATTGAAAACTTTACTACATCTCCTTTATTGCCTCTGTGTGACTGAGACTTGTTCTTCACATGAGAAAAGTGTAATTGCTGTTTAACCATGACTCCCCTGAGATGTCGCACTCGAGTCCATGTGTAAAGGCTGCCACAAATCACCTTTTACTATTTTGGTTTTTGGTGAGGTACTGCATGTGAGCCGGGAGGGTTGGAACGACTTGCCGTAGGATTGACATATTTGTTTACAAACAAAAGGGCTGACATCCCTAAACCAGCAGTCTTGTCTAGAGCAAGTGTCCAACTACGACACCAGCCATATTCAAATCAGCCTTGACTCTGCTCCCCATGGGAACAGTCCAGCCCGAACTGCCAAGCCATGTCCTCCCTGGACTGGAAAACAGTCACCCTAGGACTGTCAGCCAGGCTAGCTTGAAACTGGTGGCATAGCAAGCACGGGACCCAAGTTGGGGCATACCCATCCCACTTAGAGTGAAAATGCAAAACAAAAAGATGATGGATGGAATGCTGAACATTATCAAACATTTGCCCCAGTCATTTAACTGCATTCATCACCCCAAATACCATTTGGGCTCACCAGTACCTTAACTAGGTTTCAAAAAGTAATGTAGAGCATTTTCGAAGGGGTGGTGAGTGTGAGTGTTTCAGGGTGACATTCAAGATTTTGGCTGAAACGTTGAAAATCATGACATGAATTAAAAGGACTTTCTTATTCATATTATAAAAATCTTGCTGTACAGACAAGCAAGAAAAATTTACATTCGGGCAGGAGGAATTGATCATGGAGAAGATATCATTGATGCACCTTTACCTGTTTTTGGGGCCCGACAGACTCACTAGGGCCACTGGGAACTATTCAAGCAAGGTGGAGCATTTGAGGAGTTTACTGAAGAACAAGGCAAAGATTGTTTGGGAACTAGCATGAGTGAGTGGAGAGAATAAAAAATTGAATGATTAAATACCATGTTCCAAACAATTCATTATAGAGAAGAATTGTGTCGTGGTGGATATGGGTTGGGTTTTTTGGGTTAAAAGAATGGAATGGTTGAATTAATTGATTGTGGCTTATTGATCCCGCGTGCTATGTTCAACTGGGATACATACACTGCTCAGTTACTGAATGAGAATTGCTGGTGTGCACATGGACTCTGAAACATTTCCAGATGTCGGGCACTAAACATTTAGAACAGATCATAAACCTTAAGTGAGTTTACAAGCGCTAGGTGGGAGCACATCAATTAACGCATGGGTAGCACGGTTGGCATTGAGACTTCAGGTGTATCATTGTGCAGAATGTGAGAATGCACCTGGAAAATCGAATGTGCAAGCTGACAGAGTTCCCAGACTTCCATTAGTGGTTGATGAGAAAATTGTCCAGGAGGCAGAGGAGTATGAGGTTATGGTGACCTACAAAGATGTCAAATGGAGTATCAGGATTCAAGGATGTGTCTTAACAGCAATGGCTTAGCAGGAAGTGCTCCCACAAGATGAGGATATGTTTTAACTGATGAAGTCTCTGAAAAAAGATACAAGGCAAAGTATTGCTTACATTAAAATAAGGATAAATTGATGGAGAAGGATAACGTGGTAACAAGAGGTGATAATGTGCTGTCCGCTTGTTTTAGAGGAATTATAGAGGATATTTTAGCATGTCAAGTAAAAGAGGAAGACAAGGGAACATTTCTGATGGTCAGGAATAGATAACAAAATTGATGAGTGGGCGAGAGAATGTAGAGTTTGTAGATGCAGTGATACATCAACCAGTATCTCCTGTGGAGTGCCCGGAAAGCCAAGGGGAAAAAAGTGGCAATTGAAATAATGGGTACAGATTCTCTTTTGCCCCAAAATGAATTTTATACTCTCAATCTGATAGATCATTGCTCAAAATGGCCTGAAGTCCAAATGTTTGGGAGCACCACAGCAGAGGCGGCGATAGCTTTCTTGGAAGATATTGTTTGTCATGAGGGCATTCGAGATGACTTAATGTTGGAAAACCTCATTCAGTTAATGTCTGATTAAAAGCAATGTTTGTGTGAAAGTGGATAAAACTCTCACATGTGGCTTTATTCCATCTGGTAGCAAGAAGACAAGTTATGTAATTCAATGGTAGTGAATGAATCAATACAGTTGGTATTATAATCGGGTTTATTTTGGAGAAAGACTTGCTATTGTGTTATAGGGCGAGAGCTAATGCAGTGCTGGATTAATTTACAATTTGAATTGTTAAGAATTAAGAAACCAGCTACTAAGTTGGTGCATTGGTGGTTGCATCATAATCAGGAGAGAAAAAAGGATTTTGCCAATGATGTGAATTTGAGGGAGAAGGTGAAACAGTAACTGGAAGACATAAAACACTAGATGAGGTGCAGTTACAGAAGCGGGGATGGTAAAATCCAAGTTGTGTGTGTGGGACAGTGGGTGAGAATTCATAAACCTTGTAATGTATTGAAGGGATGTTTTGTTCGGTCCAATCCCTAAGAGTGTTTAAGTTAATGGAATCTCAAGTAAGAGTCCAAAATGGACATATATTACCTATAGTCTTGTTATGCAGAGTGAAGGAAAAAGCATCATAGGAGCAGAAATGATAAGACATTTTATGCAGGATAACGTGTTTTTGCATGTTGGTGATGAAGATTTGGGTTTGGGAAAACTAATTGATTGTCAAGAAGGCAATGGTATGAATCAAGACGTTAGTGTGACTTCTCATGGGGTAGACGATGTAGTTTCAGCCAGTGGTTCACAAAGAGTAGGTGACAGTACAGAGGGTAAAAAAAGAAATGTAAGCATGCCTGCCCAGTCCAAGGATTATATTTTTGGTTGGATTTATAATTCTCAGCTTCTTGTTACTGACGTACAAGTTACTTATCTTCGGTAACAATATATCTGATAGAGTTGCAGGCTCGCTTTTTGGGCGGATATGCCTCAAACTGCACTGTATCCAGAACAGCTCCAATGAAAGGAAGTGTCTGAGAAGGAGTCAGGTGTGACTTCAGCACGTTGATAGTGAACCCCAGCGAATGCAAAAGGTTCGCCATAGTCTGGAGGTGGGAGACAACTGTCTGGAGCGAGTTCGCCTTCAACAGCCAATCGTCGAGGTAAGGGAAGTCTGGAACACCTAACCTGCGCAGGTGGGCTGCCACCACTACCATCACTTTCGTGAACACCTGAGGGGCACTGGTAAGGCCAAAAAGGAGCACGGGGAACTGAGAGTGCTTGTGACCTTCCACGAATCATAGAAAACGTCTGTGGGCCGGCAAGACGGGAATGTGGAAATATGTGTCCTGCAAGTCGAACGCTACCATCCAATCTCCTGGGTCCAGGGCAGATAAGACCTGAGCCAATGTCAACATTTTGAACTTCTCCTTCTTGAAGAAGAGATTGAGGGACCGAATATCTAATATAGGACGAAGACCTTTGTCCTTCATCGGTACCAGAAAGTAGCGGGAATAACAATCACAACTTACTTCTGGCAGAGGGACCCTCTCTATAGCGTCTTTGTGCAAAAGGGCTTGGACTTCCTCACGGAGAATTGCCATATGATCCTCCGATATGCGATTGTATGAAGTTGGCATGGCTGGAGGGGATGTCGCGAAGGGGAGGGAGTAAACCCTTTGGATGATTTGGAGGACCCACCTGTCCGAGGTAATGGCGAATCCTTCCACCAATTGGTTCGTGGTGTACAGCGGACTAGGTTTGGAGGCTGAGGAGGGGGCGGAAGTGGACTGGGCAACCCGCTGGATCCCTGATCGCCGGGAACGTGGGATCCCACGTCTGTGGACGCGCAGGGGCTGTACAGCATGCGCGGTTCGATGGCTGGGGGGAAAAGAACGCGGTTGGGTGCCCCTTCCGTAGCCACGAATGGGGCGAAAGGCAAACTGCTGGGGTCTAGAAGCAGGTGCAAGGCCAAGGTACCGGGCCATGGCTCGGGAATCCTTGAAGCGCTCGAGCGCGGAGTCTGCCTTGTCTCTAAAGAGACATGTGCCATCAAAGGGCATGTCCATCAAGGATTGCTGGACATCCCCTGAGAAGCCAGGTGTTTTCAGCCAGGTGTGGCTTCTCAATGCCACCGTCGATGCAACCGATCTGCCCAGAGAGTCGGTCGTATCCAGCCAACAATGAATCATGAACTTTGCTGCGTCCCTCCCATCTGTCACGGTTTGGGAAAGGACAGTCCGGGCCTCCTCCGGAACTCTAGCCAGCACTTGCGCAAACTTATCCCGGAAAGTATGGGAATAGCGGCCCAAATGGCATGTGTTGTTCACAGACCCCAGCGCTAGACTGTTGGAGGAAAACATGTTCTTCTCCAAGTTGTCCAGTCTTTTTGATTCCCTATCTGGGGGTGCGGTAGGGAATGCGCCCGATGACGATGAAGCCTGGATGACAAGGCTCTCAGGTATGGAATGTCGAGTGAGGAATTTGGCGTCTGGTGGTGCAGGTCTATGGCGGTGTGCAATCGTCCTATTCACAGGAGCCCCTGTGCTGGGTCTGGACCAGGTACCCAAGAGGACGTCTGTCAGTGCTTCATTAAACGGGAGAAGAGGAAGAACCCGGTTGAAGCACCTCGGTTAGGAGATTAGTCCTAACCTCCACAGAAGGAAGCTCGAGGTCCAGGACCCCAGCCACCCTTCTTACCACCATAGAGTAAGAAGCTCCCTCTTGTATAGCCACAGAGGGGTGAGAGAGCATGCCAGCGTCAGGGGAGGTGTCCAGACAACTGGCGTTACCCAATTCCTCTACCCAGTCCATGTTAGGGTCAAGCTGGTATTCCAAATGGTCCAGCAGCCCCTCCACACTCTCCCCCTATACATAACCAAAAGTATCAGGGTCTGGATCAAACCATGGAGAACACGATTGACGTGGATTCTGGGCACAATCAGCATTGGGCAACTTGGAACCGGAGGGGGCCCCTACTGACTCACCTGGGCCCTGAGGTGGATCAATCTGCCCAAAATGAGGCGCATGGCCTCATAGAATTCTTTGAGTTGGGCAGGGGTGGCACCAGCTCCCGGGAAGTCAGGGAAACATGGAACGGACCCAGATGCAGGCTCCGTTGACGAAGGCCTAGAGCATCAACACTCTTCCAGTGCCATATCATCCGATCGACAGGGTGAAGTCAAAGAACGTTTGTCCTTCTTCGACTTCTTTTTCTTGGGACCGAATGCCCAGAAGACTTTGAGGACGAAGAATGGTCGTTACTCCGCGGGCGGTCTCGAGGCCTTGCTCTCGAGCAAGACCGGGAACACGCAGAGTCGAGTGTCAGCCTGCAAGCAGCTTTAGGGACTGCTCCTTCAAAGCTTTCGGATTCATGGCCTCACACTCTGAGCACAACTTCGGGTCATGGTCATGCTTAAAGCAATAGAGACACACGAGGAGTGGATGCTTCACCCACATAGTTCGGTGACATGAGTCGCAGGGTTTGAAGCCGGTCTTACATGAAATCCCTCGACGCATCCATAATCTCGTCACAAAAAGTCGTTGGTAGTCAAAAATGTCTGAGGTAGCTCTTTCTCCGGATCTGCGCGAAGGCTGGAGCGGAAAGAAAAGAAATGACGTCAGCAGGGGTGGCACCTATCTACGACAGCGACGTCGTCAGGGTGACCACAATGCCCGCAGAGTCGACCAACGCCACCTGACGGCACGCAGAGGTACTGTTTGAAGAAAAATCTCTGGATCCAGACTGACGCCTGGGGAAATTCAAAGGTAAGGAATCTGCAATTAGAAGTCTCTATCAGATAGTTTTTATACTTGTAACTGTCTGAAGGAGAGAGATGTGTGATACGCTGGTACTTTCAGTGGCAGGGTGAAGGAATGGATCTGTATAAGGAATGTTGAGTGACTGTGTGGAGGTCCTGTGGCTTTTTCCTACTTCACACAAAGTGTGGTGTAATGGCATTATGTGTGGTAAAAAAAGTAAGAATGGAATGAGGGTGAATTTAAAATGTGGGTGTTGTGTTGAGCTTCGAGTAGATCCGTTAGGAGAGCTAAGCAGTCAGGCATCAGTTGTACTACTTGCTGCTCTTATGTGTGTATGTTCACAAAAAACATATGTGTTTTTGAACCACATCTGGCATAGAACTTTGATTGAATTAAAAGAGCTATGCCGGTAGAAACATGCTCCCGGGCTAAGGAATTGGAGAGAGATCACAATGACAGTAGCAGGCTACAATGAAAGTCACAGAAGAGGATACAGACTGAGGCAGAGAGGGACACATGCCTTAGAGTAAAAGAAAAATGGGTGACTGATAAGACTGGTAAGTGACAAATATTCCACATTCGTTCATATTTTATTTTCTAAAGTCTGGGGTAAAAATTGAAGAATCTTATTGCAAGGGATAGATCATATGAGACAGGATCAATAGAAAAAAGTGGGATTTTAATACCCACATTTCAGAACATTAAAATTCTTAACAAGGTAAAAAGTACATATGATACAAAATTGCCTACGAGATTCATGGTCAGGTCGAATAATAACAATAACATTAAAACACAAAGCTGTAGTGGTTTAAGCGGTTACCTGATGGATGATAAAAATGGCATACTGCAATTGCTGCCGCTGTAGAAATGGATGAAGGTAATAGAGAAGATATCGCAGGTGTATGTCTCTGTTTCGGAATGGTATAATAATTGCAGATTTATAACGTGCTTCACAGTGACGAGGCACATATTTTCCACCACGGCGAAGGTAGGGATTTTTCTTTAGAATTGTTTGAAAACTTGGGATTGTCTCAAACACCACGGTAATCGGACCAACTGTTCATAAACAGATATTAAAATACTGTTAACATACTTAAAATAATACATCTCATTTCTCTTGCAGCAATATGGAAATGCATGTTACAAGATTTATAGTTGCATAAAGAAGGCAGGCAAAATAAACTGGATGCCTTAGTATATTTTGACTTAGGAAAATTCCTAAGAGAAATCCTATTAAAGAGAGTAGAAATAAGCACAGGAAAAAGAAAGGACTACAAATGATGTTTACAACTGGGTAACACTATTCCCACTCTGCCTATTTTCCTTCAAGGGAGCAGAAACCACTAGATACGAGGGTATTAGAATTTTGGCAATTATGGTAAGCAGCTCCTTGGGCAACAGTCACTCCCATTAGGGGGCACATATTTTGGCTGTTTCTGCCCCCTTTGGGGGCAGATTAGCTTCATTTGTTTAAGGCCCATCTGCCACCAAGGGTGGCAAAAACCACTAGACACCAGGGATGTTTTATTCACTACGCTGCTGCTGATGTTGTGGGGAGTGGCCTCTTGGGCAAGGGTCGCTCCCCTTAGGGAGTAAATGTTTGGCCATATTTTTAGACCCATTTGTCTCTCTTGCTAGCAGTTTTGGCAGTGGTAGATCTGCAGTTTGCGTAGTTGCCTGTGTTTGGTAAGAAACACTTTTTTGCACTGTTTACTTCAATGAGTATCATTCCCATGCCTGAATCAGTTTTTTGTAAATGGTGTAATAATAGCAGCATATCCAGCTTATGTTTTATTGTGTGTGAAACGCTCCTTGGAGTTTTACACTGTGTGTATTGTTCTGTCTTATGTGTAAATTGTATTTTGTTTTTCCTTTTTAGTGGGATATCTTTGGTGCTTAATGTGCCTGTGCAGAGTAGGTGCTGGTGAGTCTAGCTGTCTCTGGCAAGTTAGTGGTATATTTGTTTAGTATATAGGTTCTTTGTGATAAAGCCACACTTTATTACTTATCTTACACAGTGTTGGTTGCTGTTGGCATATTTATCAAGTTACTTTTATAAGGAAGAAGCATGGCTAGCTGCAGGATTACAGCTCAGCAGGTTGTTGGTATGCTTTTTTTAATCTTCCTCAGACCACGATTATGAGACTGACTCTTCATCTGAGGAAGTGCAAGATTCTGGCAGTGAATTTCCCGTCTAAGAGGAATCATCGGATGATGAAGCCACTCTCAGTGCGGATGTAGTGCCTGTTTTAGAAGAGGGTACTGATGTGCTGACAGTGCAGCAACCTGGGGCTGAAAGGCTTCCCATTGGAAGATCTGAACTCTGGGTTGCCCCAAACATGGTGCAAACAGTGTTGCCCGCCTTCATGGTTTTGCAGGGTGTAGAGTTAATACTGAAAACTTTTTGGCTATAAACTTCCTTGAGTTGTTTATGGATGATGTATTTTGAGTGAGATTGTTGAGCAGTCTAACTTGTATGCTGAATAGTATTTGATGAACAACAGTGCCAGACATAGTCCCCGCTCTAGAGCTACCCGGTGGACTCCAACAAATCTGGAAGAGTTGAAGAAGTTTTTGGATTTAACTTTTTTGAAGGGCTTGATAAGGAAGCTGTTGCTGTCTTCATATTGGTCTACCAATCCCTTGATGGCAATGGCCATATTTCTTGTAATGAAGAGTCGTGATCGGTATTTGCTCCTGCTTCGGATGCTGCATTATGGTGAAAATGCTTTAGCGTTGCCACAAGATCACCCTGATTTTGACTGTCTTTTTTTAAGATTCAGCCTGTCCTTGATCACTTAGTAGATCAATTTTCAGAGTTCTATGTTCCAGGGAAAGAAATGGCTGTGGACGAGTCTTTGGTCCTGTTCAAGAGCCATTATTTTTTTAGGCAATACATTCCTAGCAAGAGGGCACACTGTGGGATTAAGATGCACATGTTGTCTGAGAGTAGTACAGGATAGGTCTAAAATTTCTGGATCAACACTGGTAGGGATTACACTAGACTCCCCTGGTTGTCCGTCCACTTTTGGAGTTAGTGAGAAAAATGTGTGGGAACTTGGTAGAGGACTTTTCAACAAAGGTCACCATTTGTACCTAGATAACTTCTAAACTGGTGTGCAATTGTTCAGGGAATTGTTCAATGTGGACACTGTTGCTTGTGACACAGTCCACTCGAACTGTAAAGGTTATCCACCGGGGCTAATGAGTTAAAAAAAAAAAAAAAATTAAAAATAACTTGAGCCAGTGCAGTGCCTTGCGTAATGATGAACTGCTAGCTGTGAAATTACCATCCATGCTTAAAGCACTTCACCTGTGACTGTTTGGGGTCAGTTTGCTGAAGTGCACACACATGTGTGCATTTTAGACTACAATAAGCACATGGGTGGTGTAGATAGGGTAGATCAGAGGTTGGCTTACGTTTGGTATAAGAAGTTGGCTATCTATCTCTTCTATTTAGCAACCTTTAATGCTTTTTTGTGTTCAAGGATTGTTCTCCAGAGTCAAATATGACTTGTGTTCAGTTTCAGGAATCTGTGATAGGCAGCCTTGTTGCAGTGGAACAGGCAAGTGTTCCTAGAGTTGGAGGGGTGGAGGATGTGGCAAGATTGAAAGATAGACACTTTCCTGATCACATTCCTCCCACGTTCAAAAAACAAAACAAAAAAACAATCCCCGTCAGTGATGTGGAGTCTGTAGGCAAAGAGTAATGCGGAAGGAGAGTCGTATGCACTGCTCTATTGTCCTTCTAAATCTGGGCTGTGTGCCTGCTTGTTTTCGAAGGTACCACACAAAAAATACTTTTTGGGTGCATCTGTGAGCGTTGCCTGCTCTGTACTGTGTTATGTTTTTTGTTCAGTTCCATGGTTGGCATTAGTGTGACGTATTTAGTAACAGCTGTTATGTTTGTAGTTTTGTATTCACTTACAGTTGGGTTGTTTTTTCGTTTTTGTTTTAAAAAGAAATGTGATGTGGTGTATGTGCAGACTGGCACTTAGGTGGCAGTGTGTGTGGACTGATGCTTGGCTGGCAGTGTGTGTGGACTGGCAATTGGCTGGCAGTTTGAGTGAGCTGGCACTTGGATGTCGGTGTGAGGGAGCTAGCACTTGGCTGGCGGTGTGACTGAGCTGGCACATGGCTGACAGTGTGAGTGAGCTGGCACATGGCTGTCAGTGTGTGAGTAGTGACTAGCTGCTGGTAACTACACACACTGCTAGCCAAACCCCTGTCCACACACTCCATCAGATGGTGTGATTGCTGTGTCAGGCATGGGGGAAGATGAAAGTGATGTGCCCTTGAGTGGTGCTGTTTGTGGATGCAAGTGTTGTAATGTGCTGGGCCAGCGGCGTGAATGGTCGTGTGTGTCAAGTATGAAAGGTGTGAATGAACTGTAAAGCGGTTGGTGGCTTGACTCTGCTTTACAGCTCACGAGCTGCGAGTCACTGGTTCAGTTTTTTGGCCTATCAATTATTAACAGTGCATTTCATTTTTGTGAAATCTCTTGTTATTAAAATTTCATCTATTGAACCATCACTCACCAGTGTGCTAAATCCAACAAGTATGTATGTGTGCTTGATGAATATATGGTTGTGAAGTAATAATTGTTTTTCTGTCTTTCTCTGCTAGGGTGTACATCGCCTCTCCATCATTGTCTCTTGTCATGAGACTGGCGGTGTGAATGATCCTGTTTGTATCACGTATGAAAGGAGTGTGAATGACCCGTAAACCAGTTGGTGCCTTGTCATGGCTTTACAGCTCAAGAGCTGTGAGTCATTGGTTCAGTTTTTTTGGCCTATCAATTATTAACAGTGCATTTCATTTTTGTGAAATATCTTGTTAATAAAATGTCATCTATTGAACCATCACTCACCAGTGTGCTAAATCCAACAAGTATGTATGTGTGCTTGATGAATATATGGTTGTGAAGTAATAATTGTTTTTCTGTCTTTCTCTGCTAGGGTGTACATCGCCTCTCCATCATTGTCTCTTGTCATGAGACTGGCGGTGTGAATGATTCTGTTTGTATCACGTATGAAAGGAGTGTGAATGACCCGTAAACCAGTTGGTGCCTTGTCATGGCTTTACAGCTCAAGAGCTGTGAGTCATTGGTTCAGTTTTTTGGCCTATCAATGATTGACAGTGCATTTTATTTTTGTGAAATATCTTGTTAATAAAATTGTATATATTGAACCATCAATCACCCTCATGCCAAATCCAACCAGTACCTATGGATACCAATGAAGAGAGTGAAAGAGAGAGCTCACTCACCTTCCCAACATAATAACAACCACAAGAAGCGTACACACTACCAAGTCTATCACTTCTGTGATGTCCCAAAGGTTACCATGATTGAAAACACGCCATAATGGTGGGTAACAGCAAGACAATTTCATTGCACTTCTCCTCTCAGTTGGAAATTCAACTCACAAAAAAACCCGCTCCACTGTAATCAGGCGTCAAAGCACACCCCTGACACGATAGGTGTTGAGGGTGGGACCCCAATGGTGAAGCATGCCACCACCTAGATTGGTGGGTGAGGGGTCTTTTTAACAAAACCTGAGAGCATTTTTTTACAATTTGAGTGTTTGGGACATCAAAGAAGTAAGAAACTTGGTAGCGTGACTGCTTCTTGTCTAGGGAAAATCTACCAACTCTAGATAGATTCGAAAACTAGACACCCACAGGAGTACAGGGTGGCATTTATGTGTCATATTCTTCCAGAAACAGAAATAAACCAGAAATTTCATACCATCCAGCATTCCCCTTCCTGATAAAAATGCTACCTCATGTGTGTGTGTGTGTGTGTGTATGTGTGTGGGCGGGGGGAGTAGGGGGGGTGGCAGGAGGGCTAGGTGTCCGAGACAGGGAAGTGCCCAAAACACAACGTGGACATATCAAAATTATCTATCACAATAAAAAATGTTTTTGCACGGGGCATCTGCGTTTTCAGTCCTAGGCTCAGCAGCTATCTGGGGAAATTGACCTTCTTAAAACTAGACAGCCGGGGGAGTACAGGGGTGTGTGGCTTGTGTGAATCCCCCAAAGTTTTCTTACCCAGAATCCCCTGAAAACCTCAAATTTAGCTTTAAAAAAAAAAAAAATCCTCACATTTCTGTGTGGGATATCTGTGCCGGCACAAATTTCCTACCACCCAGTGTTCCCCTCAGCGTCCCGACAAAAATGATAGTTCACTTGTGTGGGTGGGCCAAGCGCCTGTGACAGGGAAGGGCCAAAACCGTGTAGAGATTGAGGGGGCACCTAAGCATTTTCATACATGCAGTTTTTATTTTTTTAATATGCTTTAGCCGGACTCTGCTTTGGGCACTATTAGAAATCGGATCTCTAGTTGGCAGAGGTATACACCCATGTCCAAGTAAAGAACACAATCCTAGTCAGGGTAAGTCACAACACAATCTAATGCTCACCCTCTGGTAGCTTGACACAGAGCAGACAGGCTTAACTTAGAAGGCAATGTGTAAAGTATTTGGGCAATAACGCATACAGTAACACAGTGAAAACACCACAAAAGTACTCCACACCAGTTTAGGAAAATAGATATTTATCTGAATAAAACAGGACCAAAAAGACAAAAATCCAATATGCATAAGTCAGGATATTACTTTTTAAAGGTTCAGAGTAGTCTTAAGCCACAGGGATTAATGATTGTATCCTTTTAACACAGTACCTCGGATGCTTCAAAAGTAACGCAGAGGAGGAGAAGCGTCAGAAAGTAAAAGTGATGCGTTGTTTTTTCCAGCGCAGATTAGTTTGATGCATCAATTCTTTCCTAGCAGGTAAGGTGTTGCGTTGATTTCCAGGCGCAAACATTTACTTCCTCAAGGCAGTTTGGGGAACATTTGATGCCCCAGGAGGAAGCGTGGGAAATCCAAAACGCACTATGGTGATGAAGCAGGCGCTGCGTCAATTCGGCAGACGATGGAGTGGTTTTTCCAGCCACAAGACAGGCACTGCATCGATTCTTCAGGCATTGCGATGAATTTTGCAGGTGTTGCGTCGGTTTTCCGTTGCAGTGGATTTTCTCCCTCAGTTGCAGTCTTTGATGGCCCTGAGACTTCTTAACAGGAGGCAAGATCAGTCCAAGCCCTTGGATATAACTTGTTGGGGAAGGTAAGGTCCTTGCATCAGAGTCAGGGGCAGCAGGGAAATAAGCAGGAGAGCAATCCTTCTACAAACGCAGTCCAGATGAATTCTTTGGTCAGCACGGCAGTTTCTCTGACAGAGTCCAGTTGTAGGTCCAGAAGTGTCTGATTTAGTGGGGTCACAGACCCAGTACATATACCCAAATGTGCCTTTGAAGTGGGGGAAATTTCAGAGTGGTTTTGAAGTGAACCAGTTCTCCTTTCAACCCAGTCCTGTCTGTCAGGAGACCTGTGGGATGGGAGAGGGTTATCAGTCCTTTGTGTGAGGGCAGGCCACTAGCCTTTGAAGTGTAAGTGAGAGCCCCTCCACCCTTCCTGCCCAGGAAGACGCATCAGTAGACATATTAATGCAGATGCAGCGGAGTGTCCTTTGTTTATTGCTGTCTGGGTGTAATGCACAAGGGGATCTGTCAACCAGCACAAACCATACGTGGACTGGAGACAGGCTGTAAGACATAGAGAACAGTAAGTGCAGAGAAATGCCTACTTTCTAAACGTGGCATTTCTGAAAGAGTAATGTTAAATCCAGCTTCACCAGTAAGCAGGATTTCTCACTACCATTTCAAACATGGCAAGGTTACTCTTCTCCACTTAAAAGTATACAAGGGAATTTCCAATGCTGGCATAAGAGAGGAGCAAGCGTCAAGGTAGTGAAAAATTACTTTGGGAGTTTTTCACAACCAGGACGTGTAAAACTTACAAGTACATGTCCTGCCTTTTACTTACATAGCACACTGCCCTATGGGCTACCTAGGGCCTACCTTAGGGGTGATGTTAGAAATGGGGTCTCTAGTTGGTGATGATATACACCCTTGTCCACCTAGGGATCATAATCCTAGTTAGGGTAAGTCACACACAATACAAATTATCCTGTGCCCAGCCACTGGTAGCTTGGCACTGAGCAGTCAGGCTTAACTTAGAAGGCAATGTGTAAAGTATTTGTGCAATAAATCATACAGTAACACAGTGAAAACACCACAAAAGCACACCACACAGGTTTAGAAAAATTTATGATATTTATCAGAATAAAATAAGGTAAAAATGATAAAGATCCGATAAGCACAAGTTAAAATATCACTTTTGCACGTTAAAATAAAAAAATAGAAAATTTAAAAAAAGGAAAAGAGTCTTAAATCTTTGAAATCAACAGTTGTCTCTTGATTACACAAAGTACCTGGCTTGCGTAAAAAATAACACGAAGGCTGCAGAGGAGGAGATGCGTGGAAAAATATGGTGTGCGTTGGATTTTCTGAAGCGGCACAGACAATGCATAGTTTCTTTCCACCCTGCCGGGGCTTGCGTTGTTTTTCAGGATGCAGTCTTGCTTCCACACTGCAATGTAGGGATCTTTTTGATGCCCGTGGACGATGCGGGGAAATCCTAGGCATGCTGGAAGAAGTCACAGGGGTTGCATCGATCTGGTGTGGTGATGCGTTGAATTTTCTGTCACAATGCAGGCGCTGCGTTAAATTTTTACTCAGAAAGTTGGGCTGCGTTGTTCCGGTTTGGCTGAGCGGTGATTTCTTGTCGCAAGACAGGATGTGCGTCGTCTCCAGCTGGCTGTGTCTCTATTTTCAGCGCACAAGGAGCTTCCTGAAGAGATTAAGTGGGTCATTACAACCCTGGTGGTCTTTGACCGTCAGGGCTGTTTTGACGGAAGCACCGCCAACAGGCTGGCGGTGCTTCCTGGGGAATTACGACTGCGGCGGAAGCGCCGCGGTCGCACCACCGGGACCGACTGTTTCCCGCCACTTGAGTCCCGGCGGTTTAAATCCTCCAAGGCAGCGTTGCAAGTGCTGCCCAGGGGATTACGATTCCCCCTCCCGCCAGCCTTTTCGTGGCGGTTTGAACCGCCATGAAAAGGCTGGCGGAAAGGGGAGTTGCGGGGCCCCCTGCCACGGCCCCATGCAGCTTTTCACTGTCTGCATAGCAGCGAGTGAAAAGCGCGACGTGTGCAACGGCACCCGTCGCACAGCCGCAACACCGCCGGCTCCATTTGGAGCCCGCTCCTGTGTTGCGGCCCAGCAGGGATCTAAAAATAGACCCCACGGGAGTGCGGCTGCATTGGCAGCCGCCCGGCGGTTCAACCTTGGCGGGCGGCAGTTGTAATGAGGGCCTAAGTCTTTTTGGCCCTGAGACATCAGAAAACAGGAGGCAAGCTCAATCCAAGCCCTTGGAGAGCACTTCTCAGCAAAGTCAGAGGGCAGCAGTCCTTTGGGCAGCCAGGCAGTTCCATTTGACAGGTTGCAGATTCAGGTCCAGAAGTGTCTGAGTTGGTGAGGTCAGGGACCCAGTCTATATATCCAAAAATGCCTTTGAAGTGGGGGAGACTTCAAAGAGTGGTTTTGAAGTGCACAAGTTCCCCTTTCAGTAAGGTCTGTCAGCCAGCATCCCAGTAGGGGGTTTGGCAGTCCTTTGTGTGAGGGCAGGCCATTAGCCTTTGAAATGTAAGTGTCAGGCCCTTCACTCTTCCAGCCCAGGAAGACCCATTCAGTATGCAGATGAGTGCAGGTGTAACTGAGTGTCCTGTGTTTGTGGTTGTCTGGGTGAAATGCACAAGGAAGCTGTCAACCAGCCCAGCTCAGATGTTGACTGGAGACAGGCTGTAAGGCACAGATGGATTTTAAGTGCAAAGAAATGCTCACTTTTTAAAAGTGGCATTTCTAAAATGGTAATATAAAATCCAACCTCACCAATAAGCAGGATTTTCTATTACCGTTCTGGCCATACCAAATATGACATGGTTACCCCTTTCTAATCAGGATCTACCACTCAAAAAGTATATGAGTGTAGCCATAAAATGCTAGCCTATGAAAGGAGCAGGCCTCACAGTAGTAGAAAACGAATTTAGGAGTTTTCCACTACCAGGACATATAAAACACACATGTACATGTTCTGCCTTTTTACCTACAAAGCACCCTGCCCTATGGGTTACCTAGGGCATACCTTAGGGGTGACATATGTAGAAAAAGGGGAGTTTAAGACTTGGCAAGTACTTTTAATTGCCAAGTTGATGTGGCAGTGAAACCGCATACACAGGCATTGAAATGGCAGGCCTGACACATGGTTAAGGGGCTACTTATGTGGGTGGCAAAATCAGTGTTGCAGACCCACTAGTAGCATTCAATCTACAGGCCCTGGGCACATAAAGTGCACTTTACTAGAGACTTACAAGTAAATCAAATATGTCAATTGGGAATTAACCAATGTTACCATATTTGATGGAGAGAGCATATGCTCTTTATCACTGGTTAGCAGCGGTAAAGTACACAGAGTCCTAAAACCAGCAACAAAATTGTCAGAAAAGTGGAGGGAGGCAGGTAAAAACTTGGGGTATGACCACCCTAAGGCTGTCAGGTCTAACAAGTGACATATGTAATCAAATGGGAGTTTAAGGCTTGGCAAGTAGTTAAATATGACAATTGGATACAAGCCAATGTTACCATGGTTAGGGAGAGAGCATATGCACCTTAGCACTGGTTGGCAGCTGTTAATTGCCCAGAGTCCTAAAGCCAACAGAACGGAGGTCATAAAAAGAGGTCAGAGGAAGGCAAAAAGTTTGGGGTGACCCTTCAGAGAGGACAACGAGGGATCCACGCAAGCCACACCTCCCAGGACTCCCCCGAGTGTTTAATTTTCAGAAATATCTGTGTTTGGTATATTTCCTTACATGGCCACCGAACCCAGGACCAAACACACAGGCGCCTCCTACCCTTAGCAAAAATAGGTTGTTTTGTGATCGATAATTTTGATGTGTCTACATTGTGTTCTGGGCCCTTGCCTGTCGCCGGCACTCGGCCCACCCACACAAGTGAGGTAGCATTTTTATTGGGAGACCTGTGGAAACGCTGGGTAACAGAAAATTTGTGGCTCCCCTCAGGTTCTACAACTTTGAATCACAGAAATCTGAGGAAAATGTATTTTTTAGACAACTTTTGAGGTCTGCAAAGGATTCTGGGTGACAAACTGGCAAGAGACCCACAAGCCACCCCATCAGGTGTCTAGTTTTAAAAAATGTACAAGTTTGCTAGGTTTCCCTCGGCGCCAACCAAGCTAGATCCCAAAATCCACAGCTAGGCATTTTGCAAATAAACAGTCAGTTTTCAAAGGAAAAATGTGATCTGTCAACATTGCGTTTTGGGGTGTTTCCTGTCGTGGGCACGGGGCCCACCCACACAAGTGAGGCACCATTCTTATCAGAGACTTGGGGGAACACAGACTAGCGGAATAAGTGTCATTATCAATTGTCTTTCTCTGCATTTGTGCCTTCCAAATTTAAGACAGTGTGTAAAAAAAAAGTCATTTTGAGAAATGCCCTCTAATTAACCTGCTACTATACCTACCCATAAATTCAGAGATGTGCAAATAACCACTGGTTCTAAACTCCATATCGTGTGCCCATTTCAGAAATACATAGATTTTCTTGATACCTATGTTACCCTCTTTATAGTTTATCAAATTAATTGCCGTATACCCGGTACATACTGAAAACCCATTTCAAGGTGTAGCTCAATTATTGGCTCCGCGCAGCTTGGTTTCTTGGAGAATCTGCAAACCCTATAAATCCCTGCAAATAGAACGGTCCAACAGATGTAACAGTATATTGGCTTTGAAAATCTGCCATAGTTAACCGCTTCTATGCTTTGGACGAGATGATCTTGTCCAAGCCTACAGTTCCCCTGTGCCTTGGACGAGATCATCTCGTCCAAGGCACAGGGGAACTTGGGGGAGCGCTAGCGCGCCCCCCGTGCACCCCCCTCACCCCCAAGGCGGGGATGGAAGGGGAACACCTTCCCCTTCCACCCCCGCTCTCCCCTGTGACGTCAGCGCGCAAGCCACTAGACACCAGGGAGTTTTTTCTTTGCGTGAATTTCACGCAAGGGGAGTGACCCCTTAGGCAAGGGTCGCTCCCTGGGGGGGCAAATTTATTTTAGGCCATTTCTGCCCCCCCTGGGGACAGAAACCTCTAGGCGCCAGGGCAATTGTTTTTTTTTTTGTTTTTTTGTTTTTTTTAGAGATGGGGAGCGACCCATCAGGCAAGGGTCTCTCCCCAGGGGGGCAAATTGTATTTAGACCATTTCTGCCCCCCTGGGGGCAGATTGGCCGAGTTTAGGTCAATCTGCCCCCAAGGGGGCAGAAACCACTAGGCACCGGGGATTTGTTTTTTGGCGCCAATGTCACGCAGGGGGAGCGACCCCGTAGGCAAGGGTCTCTCCCGGGGGGGGGGAGGGGGGAAATTTATTTTAGGCCATTTCTGCCTCCCCCCCCCCCCCGGGGCCGGCTGAGCTACAGGCCAAACTCCACAGGTAGGCACCTTGCAAAAAACACCTCTGTTTTCTGTGAAAAAATATGTTGTGTCCACGTTGTGTTTTGGCCCATTTCCTTTTGTGGGCGCTAGGCCTACCCACAGAAGTGAGGTACCATTTTTAATCGAGAGACTTAGGGGAACTCTGGGTGGAAGGAAATTTGTGGCTCCTCTCAGATTCCAGAACTTTCTGTCACCGAAATGAGAGGAACATGTGTTTTTTTTTTGCCAAATTTTGAGGTTTGCAAAGGATTCTGGGTAACAGAACCTGGTCCGAGCCCGCAAGTCACCCCATCTTGGATTCCCCTAGGTCTCTAGTTTTCAGAAATGCACAGGTTTGGTAGGTTTCCCTAGGTGCCGGCTGAGCTAGAGGCCAAAATCTACAGGTAGGCACTTTGCAAAAAACACCTCTGTTTTCTTCCAAAAATTGGATGTGTCAACGTTGCGCTTTGGGGCATTTCCTGTCGCGGGCGCTAGGCCTACCCACACAAGTGAGGTATCATTTTTATCGGGAGACTTGGGGGAAACGCTGGGTGGAAGGAAATTTGTGGCTACTCTCAGATTCCAGAACTTTCTGCCAAAGAAATGTGAGGAAAATGTGTTTTTTTAGCCAAATTTTGAGGTTTGCAAAGGATTCTGGGTAACAGAACCTGGTCCAAGCCCCGCAAGTCACCCCTCCTTGGATTCCCCTAGGTCTCTAGTTTTCTGAAATGCACAGGTTTGGTAGGTTTCCCTAGGTGCCGGCTGAGCTAGAGGCCAAAATCTACAGGTAGGCACTTCGCAAATAACACCTCTGTTTTCTTTCAAAAATTTGGATGTGTCCACGTTGCGCTTTGGGGCGTTTCCTGTCGCCGGCGCTAGGCCTACCCACACAAGTGAGGTATCATTTTTATCGGGAGACTTGGGGGAACATAGATTAGCAAAACAAGTGTTATTGCCCCTTGTCTTTCTCTACATTTTTTCCTTCCAAATATAGGAGTGTGTGTAAAAAAAGACATCTATTTGAGAAATGCTCTGTAATTCACATGCTAGTATGGTCACCCCGGAATTCAGAGATGTGCAAATAACCACTGCTCCTCACCACCTTATCTTGTGCCCTTTTTGGAAATACAAAGGTTTTCTTGATAGCAATTTTTTACTCTTTATATTTCAGCAAATGAATTGCTGTATACCCGGTATAGAATGAAAACGCACTGCAGGGTGCAGCTCATTTATTGGCTCTGGGTTCCTTGGGTTCTTGATGAACCTACAAGCCCTATATATCCCCGCAACCAGAGGAGTCCAGCAGACGTAACGGTATATTGCTTTCGATAATCTGACATTGCAGGGAAAAGTTACAGAGTAAAACGTAGAGAAGCATTTATGTTTTTTTCACCTCAATTTTAATATTTTTCAGTTGTTATTTTCTGTAGGAAACCCTTGTAGGATCTACACAAATGACCCCTTGCTTCAGAATTTTGTCTACTTTTCAGAAATGTTTAGGTTTCTGGGATCCAGCATTGGTTTCATGCCCATTTCTGTCACTGACTGGAAGGAGGCTGAAAGCACAAAAAATTGCAAAAATGGGGTATGTCCCAGTAAAATGCCAAAATTGTGTTGAAAAATTGGGTTTTCTGATTCAAGTCTGCCTGTTCCTGAAAGCTGGGAAGCTGCTGAGTTTAGCACCGCAAACCCTTTGTTGATGCCATTTTCAGGGGAAAAACCACAAGCCTTCTTCTGCAGCCACTTTTTCCAATTTATTTTGAAAAAAAACGAAATTTTCCCTGTATTTTGGCCAATTTCTTGGCCTCCTTCAGGGGAACCCACAAAGTCTGGGTACCTCTAGAATCCCAATGATGTTGGAAAAAAAGGACGCAGATTTGGCTTGGTTAGCTTATGTGGACAAAAAGTTATGAGGGCCTAAGCGCGAACTGCCCCAAATAGGTAAAAAAAGGCCTGGCACAGGAGGGGGGAAAAGCCCTGGCAGCGAAGGGGTTAAAGAAGTTACAGATGTAAACATAGACAGAAATGGATGTTTTGTTCAACTTAATTTCATTTCATTTTAACTGTTACTTTCTATAGGAAAACATCTACAAAAAAAAAAAAAAGATCTACACAAATTACCCCTTTCTGGATTCAGAATTTTGCCTACTTTTCAGAAGTATGCAGCTTTATGGGATCCACCATTGGTTTCATACCCATTTCCCCCATTAACTGGAAAGATGTTGAAAGCACAAAAAATAGGAAAGATTGGGGTATGTCTCAGTAAAATGCCAAAACTGTGTTGAAAAAATGTTTTTTCTGGTTCTAGTCTGCCTGTTCGTGAAAGCTAGAAAGATGGTTATTTTAGCATCTCAAACCCTTAGTTGATGCCATTTGCAGGGAAAGAACCAAATGTTTTCTTCTGCAGCACTTTTTTTTCCCCCATTCCCCCCCAAAAAAAATCCAAATTGTAGCTGTATTTTGGCTAATTTCTCGGACCCCACCGGGGAAATACACAAACTGTGAGTACCTTTAGAATCCCCAGGATGTTGGAAAGAAAGGATGCAAATTTGGCAGCGATAGTTTATGGGAGCCCAAGCGCAAACTACCTCAAATAGCCAAAAAAAGGCTTAGCACAGTAGGGCCAAAAGGCTTAGCATCGAAGGGGTTAACTTTTGTGGTGTACAAAGAGCAGAGTTGAGGATATTTTATCAAATAGCTTCTGCGTCTGTAAGAATTGTATCCCAAGTCTTCTACACGTCAGCAATTGATTCCCAATTATTCCAATATTACTCCTATACCCTGTAGACCCTTATTTGCTGCACCGTAGTGCTAGGTTTCACTGTCAGAAAATGGATAATGCAGAACGAACAATGCACCAACAACAACAGGTTTCCAAGAAGAGACTGCTTTAACCCTCTTGACTTCCTTCAGCAGGAAGTGTAGGGTTTTGTAGTATTTTCAGGTTTTGGACTGACTTGATTCAGAGCTTCAAGTCAGGCAAGTAACATGGCGATCCCTGCTTTTCTATTACTCATAAGCCTTCCAATTAACTTTTTGGGGCTGACTGTGGACATTGTGCTAAGGAAGGAGTCACCAATGTTACAGAGAAGTTGAAAGTGAAGTGAAGAAAAGGAAAGATCAACTAGTTATTGCTTTGGGAGTTTTAGCTGCTATGCAAGGAGGACAGAGTGTGTGTGTGTGTGTGTGACACTTTTAGAATAACTTTTCTCCCCTCCCTACTGCGATACAGTCAGGCAGTCGGACTCCTGGATATATGTGTATGTTATTTTATATATAACACACAGAAGAAGCGAGGTAAAGGAAAGACCAAGAAGATAAGGGGCTCTGATAGAAACATAGTGAGGTTAAGGACGGCAAATACATTACAAAAAGTGCTGACAAAAGAGAGTGGCCAACTACAAATTCAGTTGGAAAGAAATAGATATACGGAAAAGAGGACAGTTATTAATTACAATACAATTATAAACAGTTCACTCCCTTCCCAAAAGAATATGGAAATCATGACAAATATATAAAAAGGCGATGCCATACCAAGTATTGGTGACTTCACAGGACAATATAGCATATCGTCTACATTTGTAACCGGAGTGAACAAGCTGAGGTTTGTGTACACATCTTTAGTTTTGGAATAGTCCCAGTGACGTGACTGTCCAGTGATAAATCCCTGCAGAACATCAACACCTCCTCGCCGGTATAAAAGCAGAATAAATACTAGTTGGGTAATAATGAGAACCAGCACAAAAGTTGATCTGTCACCACGTGATAACAACATTATGTTTGTCAGCAAGGACAAGTCTGTTTACAAAGGCAATTTGCTGGATGAGGGTGGCGGTCAATTTACATGGATACATTTCTTTGTAAGAAGTCTCTTTCTAGACCTAAATGTTGCTTTCTCCGTTAAATTCATCCAAAATAAGCACGGGCATTCTTTGTAACTGCCCGAAGGCACTCCTGTGACTTGGGTTTACATTGTGTGATGTATATGCAACGAGGAACTACTTCTCCACAAATACGTCTCTGTAAAATAAAAATACAAAAAAATTAGGCCTCTAAACAGATGAAATTACACATCTGTCTCTTAACATGGTCTTATTTCAACCTCAATCATCAGCCACTTATTGTTTCACACAAATGTGTGCTAACTTACTCTTGATAATGGCAGGAGAAACATGAGGTGGGACACTGAAGGATATTACAGAACATTTAATGGCACCCAGGGTGTGAAAAAATCCCACATAAAACAAAATACTTATGTAAAGTCCGGTTGAGTAGTTACAACCGATGCCTAGTAGATTCAGTTGTGTTATACGGGTTTTGACAGTGGAGTAAAAAATTCTAAGTAGAAATAACTTGTTAATAAATAAAAATACTAACTGAAAACAATGACCACAATTAGACACCAAGAAGATACTTGAACTAACTTGTTTTGTGTTAATAATAGTTCAGCAAATATTCAATACTTGCATCTCACCAAATGAATCTAGCATAAACAATCTGTAACTTATCACTTGGAATTTCCGTCAGGGGTGGTAACAGAGTCATTTCAAACTGCTCTCTTAAGCAGAAATGTGGCATGATCACCAGGAAAGAAGGAAGGAGATAACACAATAAAAGAATATGGGAAGTATATTTTGTTGCACTACAGTCAAGAAGGAATAAGGTTACTTACCTGTAACTCCGATTCTCCAGCATTGGTATTTTTCATAGATACACATGCTAGAATAATTCTCCATCGCCAGACTGGGAATCCCGGATTCTTTCAAGAGCAGTCCATATAAACCTACCATCAGCACATACTCAGTCTATAACATACCATAGTAAATCAAAAGGCATCTTTTGCAACCCATCATTTTTATATAACCCAAACGTCAGCCAATTATAATGCTCTACCTCCACCTGATCTCCCAATGAACCTTCCAACTGTTAGATTTTCGGAACCGCAGTTAATACCATTTTTCTTGTGACATTTGAAAGCCTCATTTAAAGAGAGGACGGCATGTGAATCTATGAAAGATACCAATGCTTAAGAACCGGAGTTACAGGTAAGTAACTTATTTCCTTCTCCAGTATTGGATCTTTCATAGATTCACATGCTAGAATAACAGATTAACATGGTAGTGCAGAATTGCCAACGTTCACATTTGGATGGTGTTAAAACAGTGAGGCTTACCTTACACTATGGCAAATCTACATAATAATGCCTTGTAAAGGAATGAATTGTCTCCCAAGTCACCGCCTTACAAATGTCCAACAATATTCCTGCAAAGTAAACTGTTGAAGCTGCCATTGCTCTTGTGGAATGTGCCCTGACTCTCCTTGTCAGATGCCTGTTTATGAACATGTGCGTTGTAGTAATACATGAACCAATCTACCCCGCTATTGTCTGTTTAGATACTGCCCTTCCCTTATTTCCTATACCGTATGCAACAAATAACGTCAGGTGGTCTTATGTCCCTGGTAGCTTGCAAATAACATTTTAGATACTTTTTATGTCTAAGGAATGTAATACCTTTTCTGCTACTTATACAGGGTTTGAAAGAACGTTGGTAACATTATCTGCTGTCTTAGATGAAAAACAGTTGGTACCTTAGGTATAAATTTGGGTTTTTTAAGAGCATCACATTATTTTTCATGACCTTTTAATATGGCTCTCTGCAACCTAATTGCCCGGCATTTCTCCTACTCTCCTTCCAGGCATTATTGCCAAAAGAAAAACAGTTTTCCATGTTAAATGGTTTAACGCCGATCTGTGTATTGGCTCAAACGGAGCTTTCAACAATTCTGCTAGCACTGTATTAAACTCCCACTCAGACGCCAACCTTTGAATTGGAGAAAATTCTCTAAACAAACCTCTCAAATTCTTTCACTATCCTCTGAGAATGTAATGAAGTTTTATTCGGTCTCCTAACAAAACTTGAGATCGCTGTCAGATGAAATTTCACTGATCCGTACTTTAACCCAGACTTAGCTAAATGCAACAAATAAGGTAAAAATGAATGTGCCTACATGAGTGTTGGGTCTAACTGATGGTCTTGTGCCCAACACACAAAACACTTAAACTTCATATCATAGGTTTTTACTCTCAAAAACCCTTGCCTTCTTCAGTATGTCTACAATCTTCTGGTAAGTGTCCAAACTCTAAGTCTTGATGAGCCATGCCTTCAAGTGTAATGACTCTAAATTGGGGTGGAACACTTGGCCCTTGTTCTTGGTCACCATGTTCGCATGCACTCTGATCCGTACTGGCTTGCTAATGGACATTGCTAGCAGATTCTCATACCAATGTTGTGGCCATGTAGATGCCAAAGAATCACCACGCAACCCTCCTGTTTGACCTTTCACAAAACTCTTGCTATTGACGGGAGCGGTGGAAATGCATAAATTAATTTCCCTTTCCAATTGATTGTGAATGCATTGCCCTGAGATCCTGGACACTAACACCTGCTCACAAATTTCCTGCACTTGTTGTTTTGATTAGAGGCAAACATATCTCAAACAGGTTTTCCCAATCTTCGGACACCTCACTCAACTGTTTTGTGTCCATTTCCCATTCGCGAGTATTCCAAAGCAGCCTGCTCAGATGATCTGCTTGAACGTTGTCTATCCGAGCCACATGCTCTGCCATTAATGACACATTGTTGGCAATGGCCCATTTAAAAAGCCTCTGTGCTTCCTTCGATAGAACCAACAATTTAGTTCCTGCTTGTTTCTGAATGTAATGCATTGTAGTATTGTTGTCTGTTCTCACCATCACATGACTGTTCTTTACTAGTTGCTGAAAAACTGCCATTGCCAGTTGCCCAGCTCTGTGCTCTAGCACCTTGATGTGTAACTATTTTCCATCTTCGGACCATGTTCCATGAACTACCTTGTTTGTTACATGCACACAACCCCTAACAGATCACTGATGCATCAATGGAATGTTCTGCAGTCTCCTTTTATGTAAAGTTTGACTCTTGAAAATATTGCTGCTTCTTGTCCACCACTGAAGCCTCTCCTTCATACTTTGAGTAACTTCAACCAAGTCATACCAATCTCCATCTTTTTGTTGACGCTGCTTGGCCATCTCCCCTTGAATGACTCATTCGTAATCTGCATTGGGGCAGCAATAGGATACACAATGACATTGTCCCCAAAACTGCCTTAACTAGCCTTACTGTCACTTTTTCAGCCACTTCCTTCACCTGATTTATCAATTTATTTCCTCTTTCTTCTTACGGGTATACCATTCCCTTCTCCGTTTTCAATATTGCTCCTACATACAGCAAATCTTGGGTTGGTTCCATCTTTGACTTCTTGATGTTTCTACCAAGTTCCGAAAACAGAAGAACCATCCAAGTAATCTCCATTATCTCCTTGTTTTTGGTTAGTGTGGCAGCTTTCAACCAATCATCTAGATATAGCTATACCATGCCCCCTCTCTTCTAAAAGCTGCCACCAGAGCAATAGATTTTGAGAAGATTCACTTTGAAAGGATAGTGTTTCCCTGCATCCATGAAACAGAGGTACTTTCTCTGACTCCTGTGAATTGGTATATTGAAATATGCATACTTCATATCTATTGAGCTGAGGAAATCTCCCTTCTTTAAGAAATCAATCAATCAGTTTTTGTAAAGTGCAACTACTCACCAGTGAGGGTCGAAACGCGCTAGTGGTGGGTCTGGGCCTCATTTCAAGAGCCACGTTTCGAGGTTCTTCCTGAAGATGGTGAGATGGGCTTTGTCTGAGGTGCGTGGGTAGGTTGTTCCAGCTCTTGGCTGCGAGGTAAAATCGCCTGCAACATGACCATATGAAGCCCTGTAGCTTTATATACTTGTTTAATTTTCTTAGATCTAATATTGGACATCAGACTCTTGATTGTTTTCAACATGTGAAAGAACCACAAATAAAATTCTTTGCAGGTCTCTTTTATAGGCACTGTCTATGTGCTCCTCCCTTGAAGATTTTCAACATTTCTTTTTGTAACTTTCTCAAATGTTTGTGCTTTTCTTTTTCTGGAAGAGTAGTTGGTGGCTCCTTCACCAACTCCAAGACATGCCCCTGTCAGACAATATCTAATACTTTTTTGTCTGTTATCTGCTTCCATTCCATTGCAATACAATAGCATTCGTCCCGCGACTGTCAGCTGAATTTCGGGGACTGTGTTCTTTAAGGAGACATAACCTTCCGCTTTTGCCTTAGTATCTTGAAGGCTGATTTCCTCTTCTTGCTCTACCTTGACCTTGCCTGTAGCCTTGTCCCCTTTGTCTTTGTTGTCTACATTGCTGACTAAATGAATTGTATTGTCCATACTGTCGGTAGGGCACATTTTGTCTGTAGGGTCGAAAAAGGAACCCTTTGTCATAGTATTAAAAAACTGCTCTTTGTAACCTCTGTATGACTGTCTTCATTGCAGCATACCAAGAGTGACCCGTTTCTGTATCTGCTTTTATGGCTTGAAGTGTTTCATCAACCTTATTGCCAAATACATTATTTCCATCAAATGACATGTACATGAGCCATGACTGTACCTCCGGTCTGAATGTCGTACTTTTCAGCCAACCGACCCTTTGCCTAACTGTCTCATTTCAGACTTGCCGAAACGCACATATTGACGCATCTATAGCTACATCTATCAATAATGCAGATGCCAGTTCTCTGTCCCTTAATATTACTTCTGGCTTTTCCTTATCCTCTTCAGGCAACTTCTCCAGGAACAGGGCCATGTCACTCCATGACTGCCTGTCGTAATGGGCTATGATTGTCATAGAATTTGCAATTGTTATTGCATCAGCTGCTCGCACATTGACTAATTTGCCCATGGAATCCCATTTCCAACCTTCTTTATCCGTGGGTGCATGCTTGGCGATGGCTGATTCCTGACCCCCGCGAACATGACCGGCTCAGTGCGAACTTAATTGAAAATGCATCCCCTTGCATCTTCAGCTGCTTTGTACTTCCATTTAATCTTTGAAAGATTTACTTAAGCAGTAGCCGGATTCTGAATCATCAGTAGACCTTCTTTCCACAGGTGATGTAATATGGGTATTGACCTTTTTCCTTTGTGCATCTTCTCCCTAAAAGAAAAATAAAAGAAAAAACATTTTGTGCAACAGAACCGGCAGACTAAAACGTTCTGAGGCATTCTTTATTAGGGAATGAAATCTCCCTAGGTCATCTTAGAATAAAATACGTTTAATGGGTTCTGGCCTAGCATCCTTAGGTACGCTGAATTTATCCCATTCTGAATCATTATCAGGCATCTCTGAGCAGCTTCGCATCTCCTTATCATCTATTTAGTCGTTATCATCATCCACATCGACGCCATTGAAGGACGAATCCAACTGACTCTCGTGATCATTATCAATCTCATTATCCAGTATTCTCTCTGAACTATCATTCCTAGAATGATGCTGTTTATTTTGACATTTTTCCCCATTGCAGAACTGGCAGCTGTGGTGTTGCATTGTTGTCTTTTTGCCTTCATTCCTCCTGTGCACAGCCACCATATTCTGTAACGATGTAAACATTCGGCAGGCACTTGTATCAACATGACATTTGTTCTTGACCTTGTCTCCGTTGATAACTTGAATATTCCTCATCATCAATGTACTGTATATCTGGACCGTCCTACTCATCGCTATTATCACTGAAAAATGTCTCAATATCATCCAAATCAGGGACTACTGCTCCCTGAGGCCGGCCTTTGTTTGGCAATGGGAAACTGTCTTGTAATCATTTGAGTGACACGGGTGAAATCAAAATTGTCTCTAGTTAAATCTGCCTCAAAGCTGTCATGCAATTTACTTGTTGCTGCCAATGTGAGTTTATTTGACACTGCCAAGGCTTGCTTGCCACTTATTCTACTTATATCTACATTTGCCTTTTTTTTTTTGTATTTTGTGTATTTGACTTTCTCAAAGCTTGTTTATTATCACTCCTTTTTGCACGTCAGTGCTTGTTTATTATAACTTGCTTGATTCCTCGCATATCCCGTCGACAATGGACGGCCTTTATGTCTCCATGAAGATGGACTCTGAAGTTGGCCTGGTCGACGAAGGCAACATTGCATCATCTATGCCCCTCGCCTGATAGAGTTTCTCTCCTCGCTGGCGAAGGCAACACAATTTCAGGCCTCTCCTTCACCGACGGATCTCCCGTCTTCATGGGCGCAGGAAACAATGCAGTGTTCCTCTGCCCCGTCTATGGAGTCTCCTTCCTTGGAGAATGAAACATCACACAGCATTTTACCCGCTGCTGAGTTGTCGAGCCTTTTACCTGTTAACTTAACAGTGCTTGACTTTAAGGATTTGGGGTCATTTTTAAAACTGTTTTTGCTTTTCTCTACTGTTTTCAAAGTCAGAAACGTGATGCTGATGTTTGACCTTACCACCTACTGTCTGAATCTTAGTGGCAGAGTCAGAGGGTCGTTGGACATTTTTATCTTTTGCCCTCTCCTTACCCATCTGTCTATCCAAGGGTGTAACCGCCAGTCGCCTCCCTCTGTCCTTTAATGTGAAAGTCTGAAATATTGTAGTCATCTGGCTTACATTCAGGGTGTAGGCAATATAGGCACTTTTCATGCGCATCTTCAGCATGTATATCTTCTTTTTACCACGACACACGTTCTAAAAAGAGATTTCCTCAATATTGCCTCTGCCATAATTTAAAAAATCCTTCCGGTGAAGAGCTGTCGGAAGGGTTCCTGCACTCTGAACGTGTGGTAGGAAATCTGACTGAAGGTTCAGTGGGAGATCAGCTGGAGGTAAAGCATTAAAATTGGCTGAAGTGTGGGTCATATAAAGATGATGAAGGGTTGCAGAATATGCCTGTTGGTTTACTATGGTATGAAATAGTTTGAGTATGTGCTGATGGTATGTTATATGTACTGCTGCTGACAAAAACGGCAGTTCCCAGTCCGAAAACTGGGAATGAATCTATGAACGATCCAATGCTAGGGGAGTATGTGCTTTCACATAATGGGCTTCCTTTAGATTCCAAAGACAGGCCATACAATTTCCTGTTACACACCATTTTTTAAATAATATGTGTACAGTCCAAAAAAGTCAATAAGATTATAAATGCGTAAATAAATCCTACAAGCAATGAGCATATGACAATTTTGACACCCGAAACGTATCACCTGCAATAAGTATGCTCAACAATACAGCATGTTGTAGAGAACCACGGATAAATGTTAAGAGCAAGATGCCATTGCAGAATATAATAGTGAGTGCAGAGGATCGAGGGAATTGAATTTGCATATAAACCAATGGAATAGTTCTCAGGGGTAAATATCAAAATGCACATTTGTCAGCAACGGTGTCTTGTGCCACCTTTCTCTGCCCTTATCGGAAGAGTGCTTAACTAAACAATCCAGAAATATAACAAATAATGCACAATTTGGGGATAGTGACAAATAGAAGGAAAAACACTCAAAGATCTATATTGCATTACTTTTCTTCATGTGGCGTGCTCATGTTGTGTCTCTCAGCTGTCTTTGAATTGATGCATCCTAACCATTTGATATGTAACAGAGACAAGCCAGAAGTTCTTATATTTGTTTCCTTTTAGCTCAAATGGTGGTATGCCTGTTGGCCCGATAAAGATGGTTTAAAATCTTGGAATCAAATGTTATAACAAGTTATCATTTCAGTCACAAGTGACCTCCGTAGTAGGAACCTGCTTTGGTTTGCAGTTTCTCTTGTTGGCTGCTCAGACAACAGTTTTCCATGCCTTAATAACATCTAGGCTGGACTCTTTCAATGTTATCTACATTGGCATTCCTGACTAATTGATTAAAAGCCTGCAGATTGTTCAGAATGCTGCCACTCAGCTAATTCTAATCTTCCACTCAGAACATCTGTAACGCCACACCTAATATCTCTTCACTGGTTACGGGTAAAGAAGTGTATTATTTTTAAATCTTTGGTGCTCATGGACAAGTTACTTACCTTAGGTAAGGCCTTATCTGGTAGAGACAGATTCCTTATCTCCAGGTGCCAGACTGGATCCAGATATTTTTTGTGAGCAGCACCCCTGCATGCAGGTAGGCTGCGTCGTTCTGCTCCATGTGGCGGCGTCAGAGCCGGAAGCAACATGTGCGGTGCCTTTATAGGCGCCGCCTCAGCACTCTGACGTCAGTTTCTTTTTTTGACTTTCCCCGTCAGAAGTGCAGAGCCACAAAGAACACTGACCACTGGTGAGGAGAACAAGTGGTCGCAGCTTGAGTTATGGTAGAAGGAGCATGCAAGCCTTAAGGGGGTTACTTTTTGGCCATTGCACAGCAGATCATATTCAGAGCACAAGCCATCGGGAGATGGTCCGCTTCTGCATGTCCCATCTTTTCTTCGCTCAACATACCCCACAAAGAGCTGGTTGCCCAACAGGAACTTTCATGAACAGTCAAGGTAGAACAACAACGTTCTTTTTGTGTCCAGACGGTGAAGTAGCTCGTCTTACTTGGAGGGATGTGGTGGTGAGTAAAAAGTAGGCAGAGTGATGGATTGGCCTACGTGAAAAGGAGTGACCACTTACATTAGAAAGGAAATCTCGTACAAGAACTAGTGTGCCTGGGTAGATGTTCAAGGAGGGAAGCTTGGATGACAAACATAAAGCTCGCTGACCCTCTGGGGAGATGATATTACCATGAGAAAAGCTGTCTTGATGGTACAGAGCCCGAGTGAACATTGTGCAAAGGCTCAAAAGGAGCGCACATAAGAAAAGTGAAGACAAAATTGAGGTCACGCTGGGGCATAATGAAAGGGGAAGGTGGAAACAAATATGGAAAATCTTTCAAAAATCTATTTACAATAGGGGACTTAAAGAGGGATGGCTGCTCAGGCAACTGCAAAAAAGCAGGAACAGCAAACAGGTAGTCCTTGAGAAAGCCCCGATCATTGCCCTGCTGCGCAAGAGAAAGAATAGATAGAAGGACTTCAGAGAATGGAGCAGAAACGGGATCGATCTGTCTTTTTCTACACCATGCCACAAACTTTCCTTAAAGGCAGATGAATACCATCTTGGTGGAGGGTCACCTAGTTGCCCCCCACCCCCTACAAAGTGTTGAACTGCCAGGTATATGCCCCGACGTTCCAGTCATGACCAGAGATGCACAGCCTCTTGACAAAGGGTCCCCTGACCCCATCCTGCCCAGTTTGTTTGCAGTACTGCATAGTGATGGTGCTGTTTGAATACCTGCACTAGCCTTCCCTTGATGGAGGCTAGAAAGGCTTTCAATGCTAGCTAATTCCCACTGCAGAGTTTGCATTTGTCAGCAGGCATGTGGCACAAGCAGGATGCAGTAGGCCATGAGGGCCAGTCGGCTCAGAGTCATCTCACCGAAATCCCGGATAGAAGCTGAAGCATTTGTATTATTAATCCTGGACTCCCCGTTCGGGAGGCTAAGCCCAAAACTGCACTGTGACCAGTACAGTTCAGATGAAAAGGTTCATCTGAGAGGGAGTCAGGTGTGACTTGGGCACATTGGTAGTGAACCCCAGTGAGTGCAGAAGGCCCACCGTAGTGTGAAGGTGGGAGACAACAGCCTGGGGCAAGCCCACCTTCAATAGCAAGTTGTCGAGATAGGGGAAAACTGGCACCCCCTGATCTCTGCAGATGCGCTGCAACCACCACTATTCCCTTGGTGAACACTAGAGGGACACTCGTAAGGCCAAAGGGGAGCACAGTGAGTGAAAGTGCTCGTGACCTACCGTGAGCTGCACGCAATATCTGTAAGCAGGCAGGACAGGGATGTGAAAATGTGTGTCCTGCAAGCCCAACGCTACCATCCAGTCTCCTGGGTCCGGGGCAGACAGAACTTGATCAAAAGTGAGCATTCTGAATTTCTTCTTCTTGAGGAAGAAATTGAGAGGGCACAGGTGGAGAATAGGACAAAGGCCTATGTTCTTCTTGGGCACCAGAAAGTAGTGGCAATACCAACCACGACTTACTTCTGGTGCTGGCACCCTCCTTATGGCTCCTTTGGCAAAGAGAACCGCCACTTCCTAGTGAAGAAGGGATGGGTGGTCCTCCATCATCCTGTCATTAAGAAGGTGGTGACGAGGAGCCGTGGAAAGGTCCAAGGACATGGCCCTAGCCCTGCTTTCCTTAAAGAGCTCCAACGTTGATTCTGCCTCGTCTCCAAAGAGGCAGACACCATCAAAGGGCATGTCTAAAAGTGATGTTTGGACATCCCTTAAAAAGCCCGTTGTCCTCAACTAGGCATGGCGCAGTGAGGCCACCGTGGACAAAACCACTCTACCCAGTGAGTCAGTGGTGTCCAGTCCATATCTGATGATGACCGTAGCTGCATCCCTTCCGTCTTCAACAGCCTGGGAGAGCACGGCCTGGCCCTACTCTGGAACTGTTGGCAGCACCTGCACAACACTATCCAACAGACTAGGGGGCATATGATCCCAAAAGGCATGTGGTGTTCATGGACCGCAATGCCAGGCTGGTGGAAGAAAACATCTTCTTTCCCAAGCTGTCCAGCCTCTTGGATTCCCGATTCTGTGGTGCAGATGCAAATGTGCCAGGGTTTAAATGACAGGTGGAGGTTTGGACCACCATGTTCTCTGGGGTAGGGTGTTGTGTAAGAAAGCTGGGGGTCCCCTGAAGCGGGGTGGTGGCAGCAGGCAACTGTCCTGTTCGCCGGAGCCCCTATGCTGGGCACGGGCCAGGTCCCAAGCAGGACAGCAGTAAGAACTTCATTAAATGGGAGAAGTGGTTCTGAAGGGGACACACCTGGTTGAAGCACTTCTACCAAGACATTTGTCTTGACTGCCACAGAGCACAAGCTAAGGGCCATGACCTCCGCTGCCCTCCTCACCACCACTGCCACGTTAGGGGGAGGAAAGCATGCCAGTACCTGGAGAAGTATCCAGTCCGCTGGCATCCACCAAATCCTCACACCAGTCCATGTTGGTATCATAGGTCTGGAATTCTTCAGGATCCAGAAACGCCTTCCATTCCTCCACAAGTCCTAGCCCATAAGAATAGGGCTTAGGCACTGGCCTGGAATGTATGGTTCCAGTCAGCATTCAGGACACCGCTCCGGCTCCGCGTCAGAGTCTGAGTCGGGGATCATAATGGAAATGGCACTGCTGATGGGCACTGAGATCAGCACCAGGGAAGGTCGTGGTGGCACAACCAGCACAGATCCATTTGTGGATCCACAGGGCCTGACTAGCGTCACAGTGGGAGCTGCTGGGGTGGATACAGTAGGGGCTCCTCCCAAATATGAGGTGCATGGCCTCATAAAAGCCTCTTAATTGGGAGGGGGGTGGGGTCGCTTCGGCTCCCGCAAATTCAGGGAGGCATGGAGATGACCCAGTCACTGGCTCAAACACGGAACCATGCCTCGAATGTCAACGCTCCTTCATCAGCCAACGGACAAGGTGAAGTCAAAGGATGCATCTACTGCTTCTTACGGGGTGACTTACCCGAATGTCCGATGACTTTGAGTGCAACAAAGATCTTTGACTCTGTGAGCACTTCCAGGACCTTGATCATCATGGCATAGCCTGTCGACCTGCCAGGAGCTTGAGGGCTTGCTCCCTCAAGGCCGTCAGGTTCATGCTGCTGCAATCAGAGCAGGCCTTTGGATGGTGGTTGTACTCGAGGCACCAAAATCATACAAGGTGGGGGTCTGTCGAGCAGTGACAGGCACCACCACCACCACCACAGGGCTTGACATCAGCTTTCTTCGATGACATCCCTGCCACACCAGGAGGTAAACCTCAAAAAAAGACTGCGACAAAACATTGAAAAAAGTTAGCAAAAAACTGACTAATGTGTAGCTCTTTCCGAATCTACGCTGACTGCCGTGAAAAGAAAAGGAAGCTCAGGCATTTTATAGGGACAGAATTTTGCCAAGTTACACTGCTATAGTTCCCTTTAAGAGAAACCAGTGCAGATTTAGTCCTGTTGACCAGGAGTCCCAACACCTCTTCATGTAAAGCAAGAAGTAGAATGAGACTGGGGTCCAGACAACTGAGGTGTGGCCAGGAAGAGTAAAGTCATCATCAGCATACAAAACACTTCTGTCTTCTATTCCTCCCTTCCACCGCCACTCCTGCACCTGGGCTTTGCACCTGATCAAATGAGCTAAAGCTAGTGTAAGGCAGAAAAGGAGAAGGGATAATTGGCACCCCTACCTAGTTTCCCTCCTAATCGGAAAAGGGTCAGATACCACTCCATTAATTTGCATCTGTGAGGTGGGCTCCTAGTTCAGTTTATTGTATTTCTGGAATTGAGGCCTGTCTTATCCAGGTGACTGGTTGACACCTGTTCGGTATAAGTCAATAAGGACGCTCAATGAAGGACCACACGCCAATTATAAATACAATTTAGCTTTACTAGAATTGCAGGTAAATGTAGGCATTTAGCACATTAACAATAGTAGAATAAGAATAGCAATGAAAAGCATCTATTTATATACAAGTACACTACAAAGAGCATCTATACATATATATATAAGCAAAGAGTTCATTGACAGATATAAGTTTTGATTAACTGTGTACCAAAATGCATCACACTACGATGTTCAGGAAGCAGAATATAAATGAGTTGAATACTGCAGATAAGCTTTGATTTACTGCACGCCAAAATGCATGTTTCAATTACTGCAGCAGGCTCTCACTACGATGTTCAGGAGGCAAAATGTAAACAAACTGAATACTTCAGATAGGCTATGATTTACTGCACACCAAAATGCATGTTTCAGTTACTGTAGCAGGTTCACACTACGAGGTTTAGAAAGCAAAATATAAACGAGCTGAATACCTCAGGTTATAAACACAGTGCAAGCATAAATAATCAGCCATAATAATAGAGCAGAGAAACAAAGGGCTTTCATCCCTGTGTGGAACTTAACTTAGTCCACAAAATGCTGGGAAGCCCTCTACAGCCTGCTTGGACCTCTCTCCCCCTCAAGCATCACAGTCAGCAAAACAGGGAGGCAGCGCTGGGCCATGGCAGCTTTCACAACTCCATCTGCGAGCTTCAAATCCCTCACCCACACTTCAGTGCTTAAATACCTCGAAGCTTGGATTCTATCTCTTTCTGGCAGTTTCTTGCTATGTTATCAGCACTTGGCTGCTCTGCCCTTCTCCAGCCTTTGTTTTCATTCCACCTTCTCCCTGTACTCTTGTTCTCAAGGTTGAGACGGAGTCTTCTACCCAAACAAGCTTGAAAATAATATCATGAACTTTTCCACGTTGTTTGAGTAGGGTTTCAACAGGCATCACACTCATCTACACTGCTCAAGCTAATTAACCCTTCGCGTCACAATGTCTTCCGCACCTTTCCCTATACTGATCAAGGCTCAAACTCCAGGACCAAACCCCAGGACGTCCCGGATCTGATCTAGAAAACTACAAATCAATAGAATCAAATACATTCTCAAAGTCGATAAGTAACAAGGCATTTGTAATATGATGGAGACGGTCAGGTGCCATGTGGAGCCGACATATACATTGCCGGATGCTATAACTGGACATAAATCCACATTGATCTGGATGGATCAGAGATGAGATTAGCTTATTGGCTAGAACTTTGTCAAAGTGGTTAACTTTGGCACCTAATAAGTATATTGGTCTAAGTTCTGGTAAATGACCAGCCATATGAAGAACCGTTATCTTAGCCCTGTCCGGTTCCAGCAGAAATGTACTTTTCAATTCGGCCTTGTTGTATAGGTCTAACAGTCAGGCAGGAGGATATTGTTGAATTTAGGATACTACTCCAAGGAACACCTATCAGGGCTGGACATTTTGCTAGAATGAACAGCTTGCAAGGCCTTCCTGATCTCCTCCAGGGTGAGGGGCTTATCCAGTTTGATTCTATGAGGGACAGCCAGTCTTGGGAGTGGGATTTCTGGAATCAGGGAAGTTGCTTCCTCTCGCAGAGGTCTGTTCCGTGGGGTATAGAGCGCTCAGTATGTTGTGATCTCCGTCAATGTGTACTGCACTTGGCCAGAGTGGTCAGGATATTCAGAATCACACTGGTGGCAATTTCCCAGGTAGCCTGAGAGTGGAGCAGCTTTCCCCCACTCATAAACCCTTCTGGTGGAGGCCAACCAGTATTGACGGGCCTCTCCCAAGGCTACCTGTCGACGAGACCCAGACAAGTTCAAAATGATGACAAAAAATATGTGCATTCTCTCATGCATTGCTTGCCCCTTTCCTGACATCTAATATAGGCTTTGGCCAGTATTCTAACGACAGCCTTTCCTACTAGTCTGAGGGTACCACCCAAGGCCTCCAAACTCATTAATATTAAAGTATGGCTGTCTCTCTGTTGCCAAGAAATAAACACACTTCTCATCTGTGCGATACCACGCATTAAGGTGACACCAAGGGGATTGGCAGGTATTAGGGATTCTCAACCAATTTGTGATGGGAGAGTGATTAAAGATCCTTTATGGACATGGTCTTGTGAGCTGAAGGGGTGAGAGAGTATTCCCTATTTTATGGGTTCCATATTCTCCATGCAACACACAATCCTAGTGATGTCATCCAATCATCAAGAATCTTGCTTTAAGCCATTTCCCGGTGGTAGACAAACCAATGGAAAGCATAGGTGGGTAGACTACAGTGTTAAAATCAGTCTCCATAACAGCTCTAACTGGGAAAATGTCAGCAGTGCATCTTGGACTGCCTCCACTGTGGGTCTAAAGAGCTGAGGTGGGACATACGCATACAGAAGATTATATTATTTCTCCTTGGGGCCAACCGTCAATACCAAAGTAGTTCCCTTCCGGGGTGATTGCTGAAATGACCAGGGAAAAATGTTTTTGGAGAAGGATGGCCACAACCCTGGAGCCCCTGGTCAGACCTGCATGATACACTGCCATGGCTGAAGGGGGACAGAAAGGGAACTCGCAACCCTAAGAGTTATGCCTCTTGCAGCATCAGGACCATAGGGGACATCCTTTCTGCGTATCTCAAAGCAACTGTTCTTATAATACAGTAATTCACGTCATTAACATTACAAGACACAACTAGGTGGATCTGAAACGTGTTCCTTTGTTTGGGAAATCCAGAGTGCAAAGTCTTATACAAAAAGAAAAGTTTAAGGTCTCCAGAGATGCTTGTGGTTTAAACTACAGTCAAAGAAACAAAACGAACGCCAATGTAAACAACTCCCTTCTTCCCCATCCAACTGCCCCGTCCACCCCATCCTTCCACCCCAGCACCTGCTGCCCAACAACAACCCCTGGAACCAAATATATTAAACCTTACAGGGCATAAATAAATTGACAGACAGACAGTGGACCTCCTACTCAATAGGTTTGGTAGTCAATATGGTGCCCCTGTAAGGTGAAACTATGCTCCCATGTTCATCCTGCGCAATCAAGTTAAGTCTTAGTCTACGTCTTAAGTCTTAGGGTCCATTAGAACCACACTCTAAACTCCCTCTGCATGTTCAGGGGCATTGTCAGAGGGTCCCCTTCGCCCTCGGCCACCCCCTATGGGATTCGGATAGGTAAGCAAGGGTCTGGGTTAGGTGAAACTTGTCCTCTGTTTCCTCTCAACGAACAAGGAGTCAGGAGAGTCTTGGGGTCGACCTCAGACTCTATACAATTGGTCTTGCCACTGCAACTTAGGTTTTGCAGATTGCGGGCATGCAGATCCAGCTGTCCATGCAACAGCTGGCTCTGGGTCCGGGTAACTCCTTCTGTTTCACCGCCCAGTCCAAGGCCACCTCCAGGCTGGTAAAAAACACAGGAGTGTGAGTTGTAGAGCATCTTCAGTTTAGCTGCAAAGATAAACATATATGGAGGTTCATAGCCCGGAGTATTAGTCAAACTGTGTCAAAAGATTTTCTCAGTTTTTTTTTAAACAGCCTAGTGTTGTTAAGAAAAATCATAACTTGGGTAGACTGAAAGGTGTAATCCTCAATCAGTCTGGACCCCTGGAGGATGACATATCTGTCCTTTAAATTTAATATTCAAGTGATGATGGGTCGAGAAGGGGCTCCCACTGGTCGATCGATTGATCTGTGGGCTCTTTTAATCGCAAAACCAGAGTTACAGTCTCCCTTCCAGGATATTATGCAGTATTCAAGGAACTTCTCTGAGGTAATTAATCCAACACCTTCTTGAAAGCGCACAAATACAAACTATTCTGTCTGGACCTATTTTCGGCATCATCTGCATGTGCTTCGAAGGACGTTTGTAGAGAGAAGATGGGATACTTTAAGCTTGGGGCTATTGCTGTGTTTGAGTGCGCCAGTGTGTCGGCACAGGGGGTGATCCATTTGTTGGGATTCTTGATGGCTTTGGAGAGGCTGTTGATGTGTTTAGTTTAGTGGTTGTTGAAAGTGGTGTTTCAGTATTTGCATGATTCTGTTTCAGGTTCAGCGGGCTGGTCTGGCGGTGGTGCGTGTGCATTGGACAGTGACAGGGATGCTGAATTTGATGAGGGTGTAGTCTGTCCAGGAGACTGGTGTGGGCTTGAAGACCTGGATGTTGTCATAGATGGTTAAAATAGGAACCCAGAGGCGCCCAGCAATGTGGTTATGTTCCTTCACTCGTTGGGTGAGGCCCTGGCTTCCAGTGTCTTTGATGAGTGCTTTTGAGGTGGAGGTTGGCATGGTCTTCCAGATGGAAGTTCAGGTCTTCGATTAGGATGTAATTACTAGTATCAATGGTGAGCGGTGTGACACAGTCTACGATAGTGCTGCTGAAGTTGGTGTGCGGTCTTGGTGGTCAGTAGATGAGAGTGCCACTTAAGGTGAAATTGATTATGATGTGGAGCTTGTACAACAGGTTTTTTTTTTAAGCTGTTAACTACAAGAGGCACACATGAACAGTCTTCTAACGTCAATACTTATGAATTTGTAATAGATTCAAGAAAGACAGTACTCATATGCAGGTAATTATTCAATCATAAATAAATGTAAGTATTACTATAAGAAAAAAGAAAAAAGAATGACATTCATTCTGTATGTCAGTATCCTTCATATACGTATCCATGTCCAAATCCAAAAAGACTCAATAGTCAGATTTCGTTGTTCCCAGCTTCTTATATATTCCAGGGTCAAAGTTTTAGATTTCCTCAATCCAAATAAATCCTTATTCCTCAAAGATAGGCGGAGACGCTACCGACGGCGGTTTTTCAATGCACAACCCTACGCGTACTCGCGTTGGGATGTAGACGACTGGATATGCTGCGCATTTACTAACGAGACATCTCAGAATAGGAGATATTTGGACACGATAATAAGGAATCCTTAAGATATACTCTCTGGACCTATATAATATTGCCCTGATGAAGTCATTGGGAAATTCCCTGACGAAACACGTGTTGGCTGTGAATTTGAACAAGGAGTGGAATTAACACAAATTGCAAGATATCTTTCTGTGTGCTTAGGACTCTGGTGTTTTGCAGCTTGACTCCAATCCACGTCTGGGGCAGAGTGACAGCTGGGCTTTGTGCACACTTTTCAGACAGCCTGTACACAGGGAGGGTGGAGGTGTCACAGAGGTGCATCTGCATACTGAATGGTCTTCCTGGGCTGAGCCGTGGCCTCACACAAAAGGGCTTGTTTACCCCCCCACTGATGTCTGGAGCCTGTGCTGAAGGAGAGAGGGGACACGCCTAGAACCAGTTAGGACTGGTTGGAACCCATTCTCCCCACTTTTGTAACAGTTGTGCAAAATGAGTAAAAGTACATGGGGCTTTCCCCCACATTGTTCAGCGCTTTTGGAAGTGGCACTGAAACTCTGTCGGGAGAGCTACTGGACTACACAAAGGACTCATCTGGACTGCCGTTCTGCTTGTTGCCCTGCTGCCTGGTGGCTACTGGGTACCACAAAGGACTCACCAGGATCGCTTTTCTGCTTGTTGCCCTGCTACCAGTGCTCCCTGACCCTGGTTCACTAGAGGGCTGCTGCAAGGAGGAACCGCCATTATTGGTACCTGCTGAGCTGTGTTGGTCTGCTGCCTGCCTACTATGAGGCGGCAGGAGGGTCTACCACTTTCGCATTGGCACTACTGAGCTGGCCTGTCTGCCTAACAGCTTCCTGCCGTGCCTTCTCCAAGTGTTCTTCATGGAGCCCGGCATGTGGGGGACACTTTGAGCAGCTCCTTACTATACTTTCCCTTAAGCACAGGAAGAGCGTTCAATAGGGATGCGTTTTTTTCCAGATTTCTCAAGCTGCCGGCCAATGGAAATAGAGTACGGCCTGAGGTGTTCTCACCAAGGCACCCTCGGAGCACTGGAGCGCTTACAGTAGTACCGCCTGGGAAACCAGATTGAATTACTTCCTCAGGACATCACGGCAGAGGCCCTGGATGTCGTACCGCTCGGGCACCTTGTCGGGTGTGGTGGACGCAGGACTCTACCTCAAGGAGCTGACTCTCCCTGTGGGCCCAGAGTGCGAGGGCTACCACAGGAGTAGAGCCACAGGCCGAGAGGAGTGAGCAGGGCCGAGGCGCGCTCATGAAAGTACCCTGGGGCACAAGCAGGAACTGTTTCCCGGAGGATCACCGCCACAGCCCGGGTCGGGAAGGAAGGGGACGTCTCTCCTTAAGTAGGAGACCCGCCGACCCTTGGCTACATTCGGCCAGGAGAGTGGCTGTACCTTCGGAACCCCCAGAGGGCTTAGTACACGCTTCAGGAGGAGTGCACTGCAACAGTGACCCCCCCCCTGCTTCTGCCAGAGGCTAGCGGTGGCGTCAGTGTGTGTCCAGCACTGAGGGGACCCCCGGGAGGTCACCTTGCCGCCTTGAGCACAGTGCCCCCCCCCCACCTTTTGGGGGACATAGGAATAAGACTGTGGCTCGTGGGCGAGAGGAAAGCCTCAACCGAGGTCCCCGTTCCCCAGAACCCCCCCTGGCTGTTCTTGAGGCTCGTGAGCAGGGTGGCAACCTTCTCAAAGGTCTCCCGTTTCTACTGGTCACTCCTCCCCCAACCTATTGTTAAAGCAGCCATAGCAGGCCGGGGTGGTGACTCTCGACGGAGGTCCTGGGCCCTGCCCAGGTTAACCCTGCATCCATGCATACAAGGATCCATGATCATAGGAGCCCGGGTGCTCTGGCAGGACATCTATGGGGCTGGGATTTACTGCCCCTTTGGTGTGATGTAAGTGAGAAAGCCTATACGGTAATCTCCTAGCATTTTTGGTGACAGTTTTACTATGACATGGGCATTTTTGGCGATATGTTTTCATGACTTGTCATGTGTTCTCTGATGTTTCTTTTATCGGCATGTATGATGGTATTCTGACATGTGCATTCCTTAGTAATGACAACCTGACTACTACTTATGTTGCAGGACAACCAGTAACATGTGTTTTGTTATGACTACTGTGGGTTTTCACAGAGTAATTAGTACCTGAGTAATGTTCTGACAACTGCTTGTGTAGCAGGGTATTACTGATACTTGATCTAATGATGTTTCATGCAATACAGTTTATTTTTATATAACTTGGTGTTGTGTTTTCGTTGTGGTAGGAAGAAGGTGCGTCACGTGTGTTGTGTAAATGCTTAACACATTGCCTCCAGGAAAGGCCTGACTGTTCCTGCCAAGCTACCAAGGGGGTGAGCGGGGGTTATCCTGGGTGTGTAACCCCCTCGCCCTGACTAGGGTGGGTGGGTTCTGCCTGGCTTAGGTGCATGCCCTAGCCAACTAGAAACACCATTTCTAACACTGGTGTTACCTTCAGTAATGTGTAAACACAGAGGCCCTCATTCCAACCCTGGCGGTCTCTGACCGCTAGGGCGGAGGGCAGCGGAAGCACCGCCAACAGGCTGGCGGTGCTTCCTGGGCTATTCTGACCGCGGCGGTAAAGCCGCGGTCAGAAAAGGGGAACCGGTGGTTTCCCGCCGGTTTTCCCCTGGCCCAGGGAATCCTCCATGGCGGCGCTGCTTGCAGCGCCGCCATGGGGATTCCGACCCCCTTCCCGCCAGCCTGTTTCTGGCGGTTTTCACCGCCAGAACCAGGCTGGCGGGAACGGGTGTTGTGGGGCCCCCTAACAGGGCCCCACAAAGATTTTCACTGTCTGCCTAGCAGACAGTGAAAATCGCGACGGGTGCCACTGCACCCGTCGCACCCCCTGCAACTCCGCCGGCTCCATTCGGAGCCGGCTTCATTGTTGCAGGGGCTTTCCCGCTGGGCTGGCGGGCGCCCTTTTGGAGGGCGCCCGCCGGCCCAGCGGGAAAGTTGGAATGGCCGCCGCGGTCTTTTGACTGCGGGGCGGTCATTCGGCGGTGACCGCATAGCGGGCGGCGACTGCCGCCCGCCGCGGTCAGAATGACCGCCAGAGTGTCTTTAGTGGAGCAACTCAAGACGCTATTGGCTATCTGGGATCAAGGGGGAAGGGGAGACATCTTCCTGAAGCAGTTAGTGCCATGGAGCACAGCTATATGTCCCACCACACCATTACACATGAGGAGATGGGGAGAAGACTTGGGCCCACAGTGCCTGGGAGACTTATATACAGACGGAAGAATGCTAGGGTATGCAGACTATTGTAACCGATGATATATCGTGGGCGAGTACTTTCTAGCATATGCCGGACTAGCAGCAGCCATCAGAGATGCTTGGCCGGGGGTTCCCACAGGAGCCAGATACACATGCATTAAACCAAGCACTCCAAGACATGGGAGACTAGCGCAAACGTGTATCACACTTATATGCTGTACTGGTCCCACGCATGACGATGCGTATCAGAAAACTGAGGACAATATGGGAGGGGACATGGGTGAGGAACTAAGTGAGCGGAATTGGACTTCTACTGTGAGTAACTGCAGAAGGGTGACACGCAACGCAAGACTGAAGCTAATACATTATAAATGCATACACAGAGATTATAGAACGCTGCAAAGGATAAATATATTAGACCCAACTAAACAAGGAAATTGCCCTAAATGCAGATCAACTACTGGAACGTATCTACATATGTGGTGGACATGCCCGACTGTGAGCAATTTCTGGGAGACAGTGACCCAGGCACTGGGAGGCATAAGTATTTTTTCTATTTTTTTTTTTTATATATAATGTTACAGAACTCCGTAGAGATCCACACATAAAAACCCAGTACAAAAGAATAAGTAAATAATACGATTTTATACATACAAAAAACCACCCGTATCCCCCCCCCCCAGAAGCTTCTAATCACATAACAATCATTATTTCTGATAAATCTTTAAAACAAATTCCCCTTCAAATTTTCTCAGTATAAAATACAGGAAAGAGAATCCATCCCATCGTAAAACAGCCACATAGTCATGTGGACCAATCACAGAAGGAGGAGATATAATTTCGGCTAGATTCCCAGTGCAAATTTGGGAAGAACGAATGGTCTCTACTTATACCAACAATAACAAGGGAGTCTGTACCCATAAAAGAGAAACCTATGAACTTTTAAAGGGTTGCAAACACAATCACAAAATAACATATTAGACATATATAAAGTGACTTAGTGTAATTGAAAAATGCAAAGTTAACTTCATATAACCTCCCCCATGATCCACTAAAAGCTAGGGAGTGACGTCCCAGGGCATTCATGCATTATCCATTCAAACTATCAATGCCAAGCATTATTCTAATGTCCCTACATTGCAACTTTAATCTTTGCTTAAAGGGGAAAAAAATTTACACAGTATTTCATTTCGGATTTTCTGGGAAGCATAACTGATATGCAGGTGCACCCCACAATATGGATGTGCCTCCTGGGCTTTTTCCCACAAACCAAGTACACAAAACATGCCAAAAAAGTACTGGGATTGGGTCACACAGGAAGGGTGTAGCCACTTGGCGTAGCCATTGGCTACTGCCCTCTGACCCCTGCAATGCCCCTAAATCCAGGATTGAAGGGCCTTCCTGAACCCAGCTCACCAGATTCCTGGTGACCCGACAAGAAAGAAGAAGGACTGCTAAGCTGAACACCCAGCAGAGAAGAAAGAAAACAACAACTTATTTGGCCCCAGCCCTATCGGCCTGTCTCCTGCTTCAAAGAACTGCACAAGACCAGCGACACATCCAGCAGGACTAGCGACCTCTGTCAAGCTCAAGAGGACTGCCCTGTGGACAGCTGCCTAAGAAGAAGCAACAACCAAGGACTCCAGCCTCACTCTGAATGTGTGAATCCTGACCACTCAGCACCAGACGCCAACGGCCCTTGTCCAGGTGAACCAACCAGCTAGAGAGGATCCCCAGGCAATTCTGAGCAAGTGCCCACCCTGGGTTGACCTCTCCACAACACCTGCAGAGGGAATCCCGAGGACCCCCCTTACCGCGAAAGCTCCGGGCGAAGATATCCAACACCTAAAGACACACTGTACCTGAAGCCCCCATTCTTTGGAGAACCCGACCTCTGGTGTAGCTACATTCAGCACAGTCCTACTCCCTGTCCAGCCTGTGGTTTACCCGAGTTGACCCCCCCTGGACCTTGCTTGAAGTGACCCCTGGGATGCCCTCATAGAGAATCATTGGAAACCTGACGCCTTACTTGCACCCAGTCACCCGAGCACTGCGCAGGGTGTATGTTTGGTGCCTACTTGCGGCCCCCCAGTGCTCCTCTAAACTCCCCAGGTCTGCTCTCTGAAGACATGGGTACTTACCTGCCGAGAGATCTGAAATCGAGTGCCCCCAGTCTCCATAGGAGCCTATGTTAAATTTGCCTCAACTTTGACCTCTGCAGCCGGCCGGCCCCATGTTGCTGGTGGTCGGTGTTTGGCGGTTAACTTGAACCCCGACCTGTGGACTTCCTAAAAATCCAGAGACTGGAACTGTAAGTTTTGTACTTACCTGCAAATCGAACTTACTTTTCTTCCCCCCAGGATGTGTTTCTGAAAATTGCACTGTCAAATTTTAAAACAGATACTTGCCAATATTTCAAAAACTGTATAACTTACCGATTTCAAAGTGCTATTGGTATGTGTGAGAAATATGAATCTATTGAAGTACTTGCCTGCAACTTGAATCTTGTGGTTCTAAAAATAAATTAAGAAAATATATTTTTGCTTTATAAAAACCATTAGTCTGGAGTGGAGTCATTGAGTGTGTGCTGCTTCTGTTGTCTGTGTGTGTACAACAAAGGCTTTGCACTACCCTCTGATAAGCCTAACTGCTCGACCACACTAACACAAAAGAGAGCATTAGTATTATCTACTTTAGCCTCTGTTAAGCCTCTGGGGAGCATTTACCCAAGTGCATGTTTTGATCGATCATTTTTTAAAAATATTTCTTTACTAAAGTTTTCTTATCGAGTATTTGATTGCACCCCAGTAAATGGTACATAGATCTATGTAAGACATTTATGTGTAACAGTGAAATAAAAAGAATGGAGGAGCACAATCCATAAACAAGGCACCTCCATGTATTAAGCCATATCTTAGCCCTGAGGATACCGCTATGCTCATTTGTTTATCCAGATATGTAAGCCAGCAGTGGCATGGCCAGCTAGAGAAGGATCATTAAGATCCATAAAGTTTCAAGATATGCTGTTGTGTTACAATGGGATGGAGCTTGGTGATATTGTTTAAAAAAAAGTCACCTACATAATTATGGTGTCTGTTCTTCTCTGGCAGCAGCACAGGTGGAAAGAGGAACATCATGAAGAACATATTGCTGTTTTCCAGGTGCAGCATCCTCCCCCTTTCATCTTTAACTTTGGAGTGTAGTGTGTGATTAAGGTCAGTATGGGTGGAGTTTTGTTTACATAGCTTAACACAGCATTCCTTGAAACAATGGTGATTTATACTTTTTAATTCCTAGGATGCCTCATTATTGTTGGTGTTAAATGCTGTATGACATGTTCACTGTATTTTGAAGAAAACGTTCTCATGATTATTTTTAAAAAAAACCTTCACACTTACATAATATCTTGTTTATTTGGTTAGCTTGGGTGCTGCACAAAGAAACCTTATGTTCATGTGCATTCGTAAAGTGGCAGTAAATTAAGAAGCCAACAGCAATCCAGCAAACATTCCTGTGACTGGTCCACATGTTTATCTAGCACACGCACAGAGTACTCTCTAGGACAAGTACTGCCTCCAGCACAGAAATCCAACCACCACTACTATCGCTGCATTGTCATCTCCACAATGTTATATTGACCACGCTGCCAACTCATGGCACCACCCACATCACTTCAACCTCATCATTGCAGTGCGCTAACTCTCTACCCGGCACTACTGCCTCACAAAAATACACGACCAGGCCCACTACTGTAGTAGCACTACCAGCCCACTCCATGGTATTACCACCCATCCAATGCAAGATCACCTCACACACCACACTATCAACGCTTCACTTTCACATCACAAATCCGCATCACAAAGAAAACAGTCTCAATCCGCCCATCAGTACATGTGCCATGGCAATCCATACACCCAGTGCCTAATGTGTGCCTTTTACCGGTGCGGAGCACCAGCACTTATTTTTGAGAGCCGGCACTTATTTTTCTGCCTCAAGCATGTACAGCGAGCAAAAGACACACATAAGAAAGACGGGGAAGAGAAAAGCGTCACAATGGGAGAAAGCAGAAAGATGCAAGAGTGAGCTGAAGGGGCAGAGAGTGGCTTTAAGTGGATTGAAGAGGCCCGAGATGGCTTCAGGATTACTCTGCCTCAGTGTTCTATGTTCGCACATATAATTGCAGCAGTCGCGTGTTTAAGAGGAGGGCTTTGGGCACGGGCACATTTTTATTTACAAATTAAGCACTGCATACACCTGTCGCGCCGCGTGGTGCGTCGCGAGCCGAATGTTCGGCACAAGCCGGGCATTCGGCTGGGGCCGCACAGCGCGTTTCTAAAACGCGGCGCGCCCCCAGCCTTTCATGCACTTTTCGAGGCCCCAGGCATTGCATGGGGCCTCGCTCTATCGTTTTCCACCGCCTTGCTGGGGTCTCCTGACCCCCCTTACCTGTTCTTCTTTCTTCCTTCTTGTCCTCTTTCTTTTCTTCTTTCTGGGGTCTTTTTGTTGTACTTTTTTGATGTCTTCTTCCCTTCCCAGGTTACCTTTCTCTTCCCAGCATTCATTGTTCCCTATTCTCTATGGTTTCTATTCTGTTTTGTTCTATGTACCTCTCCCTGTCTAATATGGTGTCCTTTTACTTCCTGTGGGTCACTTCCTGTCTTTTGGTATATAAGGGCTGGGTTTTCTTCATTTCCTTGCGCTGCAACACTTTCTGCTCAGTTAGTGTCTTCGCTCCTGATTTCCTCCCCTTTTGGTTCTGGATTTCAGCATTCTGTGTTTCCTGACTTTTGCTCCTTTTGGATTCCTGTTTGTTTGTTCTTGTTTTTTCCAGGAATCTTCCTGTTTGGAGGTTTTTCCCCTTTTCCTAAGGGTTTTTTTCCCTCTGGCGCTATTTTCTGAAGGGCACGGTCTGTTCTTGGCGTCTCCATTGCCTACAGCACCGTGGCTACCAGAAAGAGTCGCCCCTTTTTGGGCCAAAGTCGAACTTTGAAGATCCACGCCACCAGATCTGCAAATTCCAGGCGCAAGCAGCACGTGAGTCGTGACAGATTGCAGCGCCCAACCATTCCGACGTCCTCAAACACCATGGATGACTCAGTGGCGGCTGCTGCAGATCCGGAACAATCTCTTTTGACCACGATTCAGCAACAAGCTCAGGAATTGCAACAACTACGCAATGAAAATGCTGCGTTACGACAGGCTTTGGCTCTCCGCACCAGTGATGTTCCAACTATCTCCGCTTCCACCCCTTGTTTCTCTGGTGAACCAACCAAGCTTCGCGAGTTCCTGGATGCATTAACAGTGTACTTCGCCTTCCGACCTACCCAATTCTCCCACGACAGGACCAAGGTGGGTTATCTTATCAGTGCCTTATCCGGTCCAGCCTTGGCCTGGGCAACCCCGATGGTGTCCTCCAACGACCCTGTATTGTCGGACTATTCCACCTTTGTGAGTCGCTTCAAACAGATGTTTAGCCGTCCTGGATTGGAAGCCTCTGCTGAAGAAGCCCTATGTGACATCCAACAAGGCTCGCAAGACGTCCTGCAATATATAACCCGTTTTCGTCAGCTGGCGGCAGAGACCACTTGGGTGGAACGTACTCTGGTAACTTTATTTCGTAGAGGACTCAAAGAAGAAATAAAGGATGAACTAGTACATTCTACCAGAGCAGAAGAGCTTCGTGGCCTGATGGATCAAGCACTGTCCATCGAATATCGTCTTCAGGAACGGAGATCGGAAAAGAAAAGGAGTAGAGGGTTTTCCCAGCCAAGTAGCTCACGAGCTTGCCTACAGCGTTCCGAGGAACCTCGCACTCCTGCTAGAGACATCGAAGGGGAACCCATGCAGGTGGATACTACCCGAGGTCCGCTCTCTGCTAGTGAACGAGAAGACAGACGCAAGAGAGGGTTGTGCCTGTACTGTGGTTCTGCTGGTCACATGCTTCGTACCTGTCCTGTACGTCCGCCCAGGCCTTCGGGAAACGCCACCTCCCGTCCTCTGTAAGAAGGGAGGGGACGGGATCTACAGCTATACCTTCCATCAGCTCCTTTAATGACAATACAACCGCCTTGTTCATTTTTCCTGTCCTGTTACAACTTCCTGACGGTCGTCAAGAAAAGACTATGGCATTACTAGATTGTGGTGCTAGTGGTATATACATGGACAAGACGTGGGCTGCTGCTCACCAAGTTCCTACACAAGCAAAAGAAGTACCCGAACAGGTACACACCGTGGATGGATCCTTGATATCCTCGGGTCCTGTAGACACCACTACCCTGATGTTAAGTCTACATGTGGGAAACCATCAAGAACACATTTCCTTCGATCTTATCACGTCCCCCAACCATACCATCATTCTTGGAATTCCGTGGTTCATCAGACATAACCCGTATATAAATTGGGTAACCCGGACAGTTTCTTTGTCTTCGCAATTTTGTCATGAGAACTGTTTTACTTCCGACAAGTATTGGTCTCCGAAAAGATCCTTAGATACTGAAGGTGCCACTGGTATGTCCATTAATACGGTCCAAGGGGTCCCAGACCACTATTTGGAGTTTCAGGATGTTTTCCAAAAACCGTCGAAACCTGTGCTACCTCCACATCGAGAATATGATTGTGCTATTCCATTGGAACCCGGCACAATTGTTCCTTTTGGGAGGATGTACTCTCTCACGGAACCCGAAAGAGAAGTTCTAAAAGAGTATCTGGACGAAAATATACAGAGTGGTCTTATTGTTCCATCGTCGTCTCCGGCTGGGGCTCCTCTCTTTTTTGTGCCCAAGAAGACAAAGGATCTTCGTCCTTGCCTGGATTTTCGAGGTCTGAATAAAATAACAATTAAAGATCGTTATCCTTTGCCTCTCATCAGGGACATACTAGAAGCTATCAGAGGGGCTCAACGTTTTACTAAATTAGATTTACGAGGAGCTTACCACCTTTTACGCATAAAAGAAGGCGACGAATGGAAGACAGCTTTCAGGACTCCATTTGGCCATTTTGAATATAGGGTTATGCCGTTTGGTCTCACGAACGCCCCCGCAATCTTCCAGAGATTTATGGACTCAGTGTTTTCAGACCTTCTGAATCAGACAGTCGTGATCTACCTAGATGATATTCTTATTTATTCTAGAAATCCTGAACTCCATTCTTCCCATGTGAAACAAGTTCTTCAAAGACTTCGTGCTCATCAACTATTTTGCAAACCAGAAAAATGTGAGTTCGACATGACGGAAGTCAAATATCTGGGCTATCATTTAAGTCCCACTGGCATAGCTATGGATCAAGAAAAGGTACAAGCTATCCTAGAGTGGCCTTTTCCTTCTTCCATAAAAGAAACACAATGTTTCCTAGGGTTAGCAAACTTCTATCGACAATTCATTCTAGACTTTGCCAGACTGACTAGCCACATAACTCACACCTTAAAAAAGGAAAATTTAAAGAAAGGGTTTGTCTGGACTGAGGCGGCTGAAGCAGCCTTTCAAGAATTAAAGAGAGTCTTCACCCAAGCCCCCATCTTGAGACATCCAGATACCACCAAACAATTTATAGTTGTTACTGATGCTTCTGAGAGAGCCATCGGAGCGGTCTTACTCCAACGACAAGAGGATGATGGTCTTGAACATCCTGTTTTCTACTTGTCTCATATCCTTTCCACAGCTGAACAACACTATTCTGTACTGGAAAGGGAATTATTGGCTCTGAAAACAGCCTGCCTTGAGTGGAGACAGTTTCTGATGGGTTCCAAGGAACCATTTGAGGTGAGGACAGACCACCATAACCTACAATGTTTACGAAATTTTGTATGCCAGAATAGTCGTCAGGCCCGCTGGGCCTTTTTCTTCAGTCAGTACGATTTTTTTATCACATATATTCCTGGATCTCAAAACATTCTGGCTGATGCTCTGTCTCGCCGATATCCAGAGTGTACTCCTTCCTCATCTCAGTATCTTCTGGAACCCCGTAAGATCATTGGAGTGGCTCAGTCTTTCCTGGAAGAAGTACAACTGGAATACGCCAACCTATCGGACCACGACATTGAAGAACTAAGACCATTAATACATAAGAAACAAGGATATTTTTATTATCAAAACCTGATATTCCTCCCCACTAACAAGGTGCAAGAAAAGGCATTACAAATGTGCCATGATTCACCTGTAGCTGGTCATAGAGGCATCAAGGCCACACAAGAACTTCTTTCACGATTTTTCTGGTGGCCTACCTGGAAGCTGGATGTGGAAAGATACGTTCAGGCCTGTCCCATATGTGCCCAAATCAAGATACCCCATACCAGACCGGCAGGATTACTACAGCCTTTGCCTGTTCCACCGGCCCCATGGCATACCATCTCTACTGATTTTATGTGTTCACTCCCACCATCAGCAGGAAACCGGGTCATCATGGTCACGGTGGATTCTTTCACGAAGATGGCTCATTTCACTGCCCTGAAAAGGCTACCCACTTCTCAAGAACTAAGTCAAATATTCATTGATCATATCTTCCGTCTCCATGGACTTCCACATACCATAATATCTGATAGAGGACCTCAGTACATTTCCCGATTTTGGAGGCATTTTTGTAAAACACTAAATATTAATAGAGCCCTGTCTTCAGGATTCCATCCTCAGACCAACGGCCAGACCGAGCGTCTGAACCAAGGACTAGAGCAATATCTTCGATGCTTTTGCAATTCTACCCAAAGTAACTGGAACACTTACCTCTCTATAGCAGAATTTTCCTACAATAACTCAGTCCATAGTGCCTCCAAGGTCATTCCCTTTTTCTGTTCATATGGTTTTCATCCTACCTCTTTTCCTACTTCTCCACAATCCAACTCTCCTCTACCCGCTATTACCTATTTCTCCAAACGCCTTCTCCAAATCCATAGACTAATTCGATCTAATTTGTTACATACCAAGAGATATATGAAGAAGGCTGCTGACAAGAGACGTGCTACCAATCCAGACTATCATCTGCAAGATAAAGTCTGGCTCTCCTCCAAATTCTTACCCTCACGTCTTTCTCAAAATAAGTTCACACCTCGTTACTATGGGCCTTTCCGTATTCTTCAGTTGGTCAATCCTGTCACTGTCCGTCTTCACTTACCTCATACATGGAAGATTCATCCGGTCTTTCATGTTTCTCAGCTTAAACCTTATGTGCCTGACCCTTACTCACGTCAGTTTCCTTGTCCACCTCCTGTACTAGTGGATGATGTTCCTGAATATGAAGTACAGGAAATTTGTGACTCTCGTCTTTTTCACAAACGCCTTCAGTATCTGATTCATTGGAAGGGTTATCCTCTCAGTGAATGCTCTTGGGAAGATGCATCTTCTGTTCACGCTCCTCGCCTGATTCAACGCTTTCACCGTTTATTTCCTCTCAAACCTGGCCCTTCGGGAGGGGGACCTACTGTCGCGCCGCGTGGTGCGGCGCGAGCCGAATGTTCGGCACAAGCCGGGCGTTCGGCTGGGGCCGCACCGCGCGTTTCTAAAACGCGGCGCGCCCCCAGCCTTTCATGCACTTTGAGGCCCCAGGCATTGCATGGGGCCTCGCTCTATCGTTTTCCACCGCCTTGCTGGGGTCTCCTGACCCCCCTTACCTGTTCTTCTTTCTTCCTTCTTGTCCTCTTTCTTTTCTTCTTTCTGGGGTCTTTTTGTTGTACTTTTTTTATGTCTTCTTCCCTTCCCAGGTTACCTTTCTCTTCCCAGCATTCATTGTTCCCTATTCTCTATGGTTTCTATTCGGTTTTGTTCTATGTACCTCTCCCTGTCTAATATGGTGTCCTTTTACTTCCTGTGGGTCACTTCCTGTCTTTTGGTATATAAGGGCTGTGTTTTCTTCATTTCCTTGCGCTGCAACACTTTCTGCTCAGTTAGTGTCTTCGCTCCTGATTTCCTCCCCTTTTGGTTCTGGATTTCAGCATTCTGTGTTTCCTGACTTTTGCTCCTTTTGGATTCCTGTTTGTTTGTTCTTGTTTTTTCCAGGAATCTTCCTGTTTGGAGGTTTTTCCCCTTTTCCTAAGGGTTTTTTTCCCTCTGGCGCTATTTTCTGAAGGGCACGGTCTGTTCTTGGCGTCTCCATTGCCTACAGCACCGTGGCTACCAGAAAGAGTCGCCCCTTTTTGGGCCAAAGTCGAACATTGAAGATCCACGCCACCAGATCTGCAAATTCCAGGCGCAAGCAGCACGTGAGTCGTGACAACACCAGTACATGTGCTACAGCCAAGCAGGAAACTTAGCTTACAGTACCAGTAAGCACACACTCCCCATCGCTAACTCCCCAAACACGTGCTCCTTTCTAATGTTTGAATATCCATCCAATCCATCCATCCATCCATCCGTTTAGTCTCGTATGCACGTTGCATTCAAGTAGAAATTCATCAATTCCATTCCATTCACTTGACTACACCCATAAATACATCCAACCATCCATTCCCTCCACCCACCTGCCTTCGATATATAAATCCATCCACCCACTCACGGTCCATTGATCGTTTTTTCATACATTTACCTTTCATCTATGTATTATTCATCAAGCGTTCCAGCAATCGCTACATCGATCTGTATTGACACAATCACATGCCGCCATCTATGTATCCTTTATTTCAACCTCTCCCAAAAATATCATGGTATGCATGCAGTCTACAGAAACGTGCTGCTTTGTATGTTTTTTTTAAATGAAAAGTAGTCATTTATTTTGCAGGCTTGGTGTGTCTGCGTGAGCCTAGAGTGAGTTGTGCCTTGTTGAGTCGGAGGGAGTCTCGTTTCCGACTGCAGGGCTAGTGGAGTGCGCTTGCAGTGGGAGCGGTGTGCCTACTATTGTAGAATAAATTGGGCCGTGTGTGTGTACAGAGGGATCTGGCTGTGTGAGAGCAGGGAGAGTTTTGTACCTGTGCACGTGCATTATGAAGAAAGTGCTAGTGTAAGTGAAGGGTGGGGCTGTGCACGTTCAGATGCGGGTCTGCGTGAGTGCAGTCCGGGAGGTGTGCTTTTGTTACTGCAGGGTGCGGCACAATAAAGCCAGACCTATTGAGATCGCCAATTCTTGTCATACCTCCAATGAATCATTTTGACAAAAGTAGTACATTGGGTGTTGTCTGTGCGGGATTTGCAACAGAAATAGTTAGGGCTGTGCTGTAAGTGTATAGACAGACGCATTTTGGCGCTGTGTTTGCTTTCCCCTCTGTGCTGGTGGCCGCCCAGTCAGTCAGAGTCACTGCTGGCGACGTTGGGGTGAGCTGCTGAGATATTGCAACACCCAGGAGATACATTCACAGCGTGGAGTGAAGGGAGAGCGGGATCAATGCCTCCCACTAACGAGCAAACTGCATTAAATAAACGGATCATTAACTTACATTTCATGCTCGGGTTTTAAACATCTAAACCTCTTTTAAAATGTTATATTTTGGAATAATGAAGGTCAATTACATTAAATTTAAACTAAGCTTTTTTCTTGCATCTTTACCATAGTCGAGATTCCGGTTTTAAGACACTGATCTTTTGCGCGAGATTCCGGTTTTAAGACACTGGTCTTTTGCGCGAGATTCCGGTTTTAAGACAGGCGTCTTTTGCGCATGAAGCTTTCAGGCACGGAGGTGTTGACAGGGGAAAATCAGTTTGCACAGTCCTGGAACTGGCACAATTGGATCTTTCCCCCATTTATACTGCAATTCCAACCGGAACATTAACTTAACATTTTCAGTAAATGGGTTTGTAATGGACTAAGGGCCAGATTTATCAAACATTTTTGCGATCTGGGCCATCTGCGATTGCAAAAATGCATTTTGGTATGTAACAAGTCCACTTTGCGATTCGGTAACTCGTCACAATAACATACTGAATCGGTATTAGGAAGAGGCGTGTCAAGGGCGTCCCTTCCTAATACCGAATCGCAGCAGTATCTATGATTGTTTTGTGACTGTGAATGCTGTCGCAAAACAATCGCAGCTACCACCAATTTCAAACTGGTGGTAACCCTTTGCGAATGCATGCGAAAACATTTTTTTAAGAGCAGGCAGTGGTCCCAGGGACCAGACCTGCCACTGCAGAGTCTGTGTGTGCAGTTTTAAACTGCCAATTCGACCTGGCAGTAGACCCACTTGCCAAGCACACACCTTCCCTTTTTAGGATTGAGCGCGTGCAAGCGCTCTGGCCTCTGTTGCAATCTCTCTGTGGGCTTTTAACCATGCTGATAAGTCTGGTTGGTTCTTGGGCTTGCCTTTTAAAATTTGCATGATTTGATTAGTGAAAGGCCTTTTCCGGTGTTTAGCCCTCCTCGAGAGCACCGGTAAACAACTGAAAACATACGAGGCTCAATGTTTTCCGCATGATTTCTGGACTACTTTTTCTCTGTATTTCGTAGGCAGCGCAATCTCGCTGTGCAGTAGTCTAGCGCTTTGCATGACATTGACCCTGTTACATGGATAATTGCATTTCTGCCGATATGTTTGACTGGGAGCAAACTTCTGCTGTTAGCTGTGTCTCGTTTGATTTTTCATTCGTTTTATAGCAAATCCGAAGTTACATCAATATCTGCAAACACAGACTATATATGTTCTCACTGTACGCTATACTCTTGTACTTAACATTGCGCATACATGACAGAAAGTTGCACTTTCCCTCTAAATGTGTGGTATGTTTTCATGTACTCTGCAGGAAAATCAACTGATAGTAAACCTTATTTTGTGCCAGAAGAATAAGTTACTTACCTTCGGTAACGCCTTTTCTGGTGGATACATTAACTACCTGTGGATTCCTCACCTAAAGAATTCTCCCCTCGCTCCAGCTTCGACGGAAATTTCTTCTAGCTCTGCACGTCGACGATGACGTCACAATTGCCCGACTCCACACGACGCCGTATGACGTCATCTAGGCAATAAGAAGCCCTCGTCGACGTGCAGACATCAGTTATCACCATTTTTTACATGCCATAGAGGCGAAGAGGTGAAAATTTGACCTTGAAGAGAACATAATCACATCCAAAGAAGTGAAAACGCAATATTTATTACACTAAAAATAACAAGAAATTAAATATGCCAGCCAAAATCAATCGTGAGTACTTGAATTATCAAGACCAGAGAAAGAAATACATATATACATGCTATAACTATATACATAAAGTAGGCATACATATATATATACACATATATATATATATACACACATATATATATATATATATATATATATATATATATGTATATATACACATACACACACACAAATATACAAGACAATTGGCGCTCACCCAAGGATTTCATGGAACAACCATTCAGGCAACGGGGAGGCGGGTGGGACCGTGAGGAATCCACAGGTAGTTAATGTATCCACCAGAAAAAGCGCTACCGAAGGTAAGTAACTTATTCTTCTGATTGATACACCTACCTGTGGATTCCTCACCTAAAGAATAGAGTCCCAAAGCAGTACTACCTCCGGAGGTGGGCGCCCGAATGGTCAAACCAAGAAATCCTGCAGCACCGAGCGAGCAAAATGGCCATCCCTCCTAACCTCAGAATCCAAACAATAATGTTTGACAAAAGTATGGAGGGATGCCCAAGTTGCCACCCTGCAGATGTCAACCACAGGAACACCCCTAGCTAAAGCCGAAGAGGCAGCCTTAGCTCTGGTGGAATGAGCACGAAGCCCCACAGGTGTTTCTTTCTTAGCTAAGGAATAACAAAGATTAATACAGAGAATGACCCACCTGGATAGCGTTCTCTTGTGGACTGCTCTGCCTTTCCTCTTCCCCACGTATCCAACGAAGAGCTGATCATCCTGCCTGAACTCCCTCGTCCTGGTCGACAAAGAAGCTCAATGCTCTTCGTGGATCCAGTCGGTGGAGCCTCTCTTCCTCCTTGGATGGATGAGGCGGAGGGTAAAAGGAAGAGAGAGTAATAGACTGCCCCAAGTGAAAGGGTGTAACAACCTTCAGGAGGAAAGCTGCCTTGGTCCTTAACACTACTTTGTCTCTAAAGAAGGAAAGGTATGGAGACTCTACACTAAGAGCCTGAAGCTCTCCGACTCTTCTGGCCGATGTTATGGCTACCAGGAATACAGTCTTAAGAACCAGTAAATGCAAAGCACAAGAATGCATTGGTTCAAATGGCGATCCCATTAGGAATGCTAATACTAGATTAAGGTCCCACTGAGGCATAACAAATGGTGAGGGCGGAAACTTATTAGTGAGCCCCTTAACAAACCTCAAAACAATTGGAGACTTAAACAAGGAAGGTTGATCAGGGAGGCACAGAAAAGCTGACAGTGCCAATAAATAGCCCTTAACTGTGGCAACTGCACAACCCTTCTGCGCCAAGGAAAGAGCAAATGATAATATATCAGACAAGTGAGCCTTCAAGGGATCAATTCAGTTCTCTCCACACCAACGTACAAATTTAGCCCATCGACTTAGCCCATCGATTTGCATAGATCGAGTTGGTGGAGTGTCGCCTGGCCGATAAAATAGCATCCACCACTTCCGGTGGGAGAGAAAAAGCACTCAGATTGCCCCGTTCAATCTCCAGGCACGAAGGTGTAGACTCTGGAGGTAGGGGTGTAGAATCTGCCCCTGAGACTGAGAGAGGAGGTCCACCCTGTAAGGGAGACGGAGCGGAGGGCACAGAGAGAGTTGGAGAAGGTTTGTGTACCACACCCTTCTTGGCCAATCTGGAGCTATCAAGATGACCTGGGCTCGGTCTTGGCAAATCTTCCTCAGAACTCGAGGAATCGGGGGTATGGGAGGAAACGCGTAAAGCAACTGACCCTTCCAGGACATATGAAACGCGTCCCCCAAAGCTCCTTGCACCGGATACTGGAGGCTGCAAAATAACGGGCACTGCGCGTTCTCCTGAGTAGCAAACAGATCTATCTGCGGACACCCTCACATCTGGAAGATGTAAAGAACCAGATCTGGATGAACGCGCCACTTGTGGTCGACCGAGCTGCGTCGACTGAGAACATCTGCACGTACATTCAGAACCCCGGCCAAATGATTTGCTACCAAGCAAATCTTGTGGTCCTGAAGCCAGGACCAGAGTCGAAGAGCTTCTCTGCAAAGAAGGTACGACCCCACTCCTCCCTGCTTGTTTATAAACCACATAGCAGTAGTGTTGTCCGTCAGAATCTGGACTGACGGACCGCGAATGGAAGGGAGGAAGGCCTTGACAGCCAGACGTACTGCCTGCAACTCCAACAGATTGATGTGAAATCTCTGTTCTACTGGAGACCAAAGGCCTTTGACCTCCAGGTCCCCCAGATGAGCTCCCCACCCTAAAGTGGAAGCATCCGTTACAACTGTGGCCACCGGCGGAGGCAGCAAGAACGGCCTTCCTTGCAACAGGTTGCCGATCACTGACCACCACTGAAGATCCACCGCAGTGTCTCTGATGATCGTAATCGAATCTTCGAGATCCCCTTTGTGCTGAAACCACTGCCTGCGGACGCACCACTGAAGAGCCCTCATGTGCCAGCGTGCATGAGTGACCAGCAGTATGCAAGAAGCAAACAGACCGAGCAGACGAAGGACCTTGAGGATTGGACTTCCGCTCCATTTCGAAACATCAGAATCAACGCCTGAATGTCCTGAACCCGCTGGGGCGGAGGAAAGGCCCGATTCAATGTCGTGTCCAGTACTGCCCCTATGAACAGGAGGCGTTGAGAGGGCTCCAGGTGAGATTTGGGCACACTGACTGAAAAACCCAGGTCGTACAACAACTGCGTTGTCGACTGCAGGTGACGCCGCACGAGCTCCGGAGTCTTGGCTTTGATCAACCAATCGTCCAGATAGGGAAACATCGCTATCCCTCTTCTTCTGAGCTCTGCCGCTACCACCGCCATCACCTTTGTGAAGACTCGAGGTGCTGAAGTAAGACCAAATGGGAGGACCGCAAACTGATAATGCTGCGATCCCACCACAAACCGGAGATACTTCCTGTGTGATTTGAGGATCGGAATATGGAAGTACGCATCCTGCAAATCGACAGACACCATCCTATCTCCTTCGTTCAACGCCAAAAGAACCTGTGAAAGGGTCAGCATTTTGAACTTTTCCTGCCTGAGGAACCAATTCAAAATCCTCAAGTCCAGAATTGGTCTCAACCGACCATCCTTTTTGGGGATTAGGAAGTATCTTGAATAACAGCCCTGACCCCTCTCCCGCTCGGGAACCAACTCTACTGCGCCTTTTGCCAATAGGGATAACACCTCCTGTTGCAGTAACAGAAGATGGTCTTCCGAACAGAAGGATGGGCGGGGAGGGAAGGGAGGAGCATACCCTCTCTTCACAATGTCGATGACCCAAGAGTCTGATGTTATAAACTCCCACATTGGAAGAAATTGGGCAAGTCTCCCCCCTACCGGAGACAAGTGAACAGGGAGTGGAGGAGGACTAAGGCTGCTTTCCCTGCTGCTTTCCCTGCTGCACCCCACCTGAGGAATAGGAAGAGGCAGAGTGCTGTTGGGTTGCTCCTCTTGTACGTACTCTGCCCCTGCCTCTAAAGGATCTATAAGGCAGGGAGCTTGCAGATTGTTGTTGTGGCACCTGGAATCTGCCACGAAAGGAGGAGCCACATCCAAAACCCCTAAACTTCCTATACGATCTAAAGGTAGAGGAAGTAGCTGCCTGAAGTCCTAACGACCTCGCTGTGGCCCTGCTCTCTTTGAACCGTTCAAGAGCAGAATCAGTCTTTGTCCCAAAGAGTTTTTCTCCATCAAAAGGCAGATCCAGGAGAGTTGCCTGCACATCCGTCGAAAAGCCTGATGAGCGCAGCCAAGCCTGAAGTCTCAATACTATGGATGTGTCCATAGCCCTTGCCACAGAGTCAGAGGTGTCCAACCCAGACTGGATCACCTGGGTCGCCGCCGCCTGAGCGTCCGCTAGCAAATGCAACACCTCTTGCGGCAAGTTTGGATGACCTTTTGCTTCCTCCATAAGGGCATGAATATAGCGTCCCAAAATGCAGGTTGCATTGGTCGACTTCAAGACCATACTGCATGACGAAAAGGCCTTCTTTGCAGCGTGGTCCATTTTATCTGACTCCCTGTCCGCAGGGGTCCCGGGGAACGAACCAGGAGAGGACCGGGAAAAACAGGAAGCCTGAACAACCAAACTCTCCGGAGTTGGATGTTTGGAGAGGAAGTCCGGGTCACCTGGAGCCGCATGATAGCGCCTTGCTACCGCCCTGTTGACAGCTGTAGAAGTCACAGGTTTCTTCCAAATGTCCTTGATGGGGTCCAGGAGAGCCTCATTGAAGGGCAAGAGAGGCTCTGCCACCACAGAGGCTGGATGCAGCACTTCCGTCAAAAGGTTCCTTTTCACCTCAGCAGCAGGAAGAGGAAGATCTAAAAAGTCTGCAGCCTTCCTTATCACTGCATGAAAAGATGCAGCCTCTTCAGTATACTCCCCAGGGGAAGCCAAATCCATTCAGGGGAAGTATCAATACCGCTCGCAGTGTCCAGCCCTTGAAAATCACAGAAGGCTCCAAGATTTCGCCTTCTTCCAGATGTTGCCTGCTATTCCTCCAGAAGGCGCAAAGCTAGACGTCTGGACCGGAGTCTGGACTCAAGACCCGGCGTCGATAAGGCGTCGGCCGACGCCGAAGATCTTTGCCGGCGCCGTTCCTCGGATCCATCCGACGCCGGACCCTCGGGCTCCACAGGCACCTTGACAGTAGACTGGATCCGTGGAGAATCCACCGGCGCCGGAGTTGCAGACGTTGTAGGCGTTGCTGGTCTCCTTGGTGACGCCAAGGGCATCGGCGCCGTAGCCGCTCCAGCTGGCAAAAAGGGCATGAAGGGCGCCGGCTTGTAGGGAGCCGGAGCACCCAAATTAAAAGCCAAAGGGCCCGACGGACCCGCATGCCCTCCACCAGGCGCCATGGTGGAAAAGATATTTAACATGGCATTTAAAAATGACGCAGAATCCGTACCCGGCGCCAGGAAAGCTGGGTATGCTTGCGGTGTCGGCACCGGCATAGAAGCCGATGAAGGGCCAGGCAACTCCAGCTCTGGAGAAGCCGCTGGCTCCTGAAGAGGCTCGACTACAAACACCGACAAAGGTGAAGTCGGAGGCGGAGGAGGCGGAGGAGTGACGGTCGGGCTAATCTCCCACGTCGGACGGCGTCGAGCTGACGGAGATGCAGATCTGGATCTGGACCTGGACCGACCTCTACTCGATCGGCGCCAGGAGTCGTGACGGCACCAAGAGTCTCCATGACGACGATGAGTCCTCGAAGATTTCGAAGAGGACTCTCTCCGATGTCGCCTTTCCTTTCTCTTCTTGGAACGGGCCAGGAACAATTTAGCCTCTCTTTCCTTAAGCGCCTTAGGGTTCATGCGCTGGCAGGAACCGCATGACTCGACCTCATGGTCGGAACTAAGGCACCAGATACAATTTTCATGGGGGTCAGTGGCCGACATTTGACCCCCGCACTGGTTACAAGGCTTAAAACCAGATTTTCTTGGCTGTGACATTGTAATTACAGATGCGCAACTGTAGCTCCCTGTTAGCCTCGAAGAAAAAACGTTATTCGAAGGCACGGAAAAAAGGGAACTGACGTCTGCACGTCGACGAGGGCTTCTTATTGCCTAGATGACTTCAGACGGGGTCACGTGGAGCTGGGCAATTGTGACGTCATCGTCGACGTGCAGAGCTAGAAGAAATTTCCGTCGAAGCTGGCGCGAGGGGAGAATTCTTTAGGTGAAGAATCCACAGGTAGGTGTATCCATCAGAATCCATCTGCAAAGCATGTTCTAAGCGTGTTGCAATTAGTGGAACTGGCATAATGGAAATGGTTTTTCCATTTCTGATTAAAATCAATATGCAAATAAATGGAACATAACGATCCACCTCCCTTTTATCAACAATGTGCAAATGGTCGACATTTAAGAAAGCACATTAGCTGCATGACAATTTTTGCAGTAATGAAAACATGGAATTATTCAGCAATAAAAGTGACTGTTGCTTGCACTCATTTAGAAAGCTGGAGCAAAAATCCATGTTTAAAGGGTCATTTAGAGGCCATTTCTAAATTGAAATGCAGGGCGTGTTACTGATTCTGAGACACTGGAGTTATTCACTCATTTACAACTCTGGCATTCTACTCCAAGACAACATTTTGAGCAAAGCGAGCCCTTGTTTCTGCCTACAACAGTGTAAATGTGGTCTAGACATTGCGCTGTGGCACAGGGCACAGTCATATGCATGGACTGAAATGCCAAGGGTGCATTGGAGGAGGGGGAGTGGGCAGGGAGGAGAGACACGTTCATGCACATGTATGCAAGCCCAGATCGCTAGTAGTTAGTGGGTCACTTGAGCCATAAACCTGGAAACAGCAAGTCTGTATTATTTTTCTGACTGCATGGCTTTTGATCATCCTTATTCTCTGTGGAAATATTGGAAGGAGCACTAGTTATTTGTAGGAAGGTCATGTGTGTCACTCCACACTCAACTTTGACCAGAATGTAAAACCAAAGGATTTATTTGAATGTGTTCTATAGCACAATTCTTTGTTCCACATGCTAGATTAATATCAGTTTTTGTGGTTTATTCATTATTTCTTTAACTTCATTTTATGGTCTCACTGCCTTATATAATTCTTATGATGTCATGTAATCGTGTTAAAGGTCAAGTGCTATTGTTTCCTATGATTTCAAAAGTATATACAGGATATGTATTAGGTCCCTGGCTTAGTAGCATATTTGCATATCGCAAAGGACCAAACTCAGAATCAACCAATCACAACACACCACCCTCTAGAGCCCTCCAGTTAGGAGCTGGCTTCCCTCAGATTTTCCAAGCACTGGCGCCTTAATGCGATACTACTGAGAGAATGAAGGTGAGCTCCCCAGGGGAAGCGGGTGGGTGGCATGTGAATCTATGAAAGCTTCCAATACCGGAGAACCATAGTTACAGGTAAGTAACTTGTTTCTTACTCCAGTATTGGAACTTTCATAGATTCACATGCTTGAATCAGAATAGTAAGCAGTAATTGTCACATTTTCTATTGATAGTACATGTAGATGTGCAGATTAGCAAAGTAGATGAACACACATTTGACAATTAGAGAAGAAAACAGACAGAAAAGCAATTAATCACATTATTTAGAAAATGTGACATGAAAGAGAAGAAGCGGAAGGTGGGAAGAATGAGATACTCACCTTTATTGGAACAGATGTTGAAGGACCACTTGGCCAACCGCTACATCCCGGAGCGCCTCCGCATCCAGGAAACAATGCTTTGTGAAGGTATGTGGTATCTTCCACGTTGCGGCTCGGCAGATGTCAGGTAGAGATACACCTGAGAATAATGTGCAGGACGTGGATACAGCTCTGGTAGAATGTGCACAAACCTTATCCTGCAAAGGTCGACCAACCTTTTGATGGAAAAAGAGTATGGCATGTGCAATCCATCTGGAAATGGTCTGCTTAGTTACTGGGTATCATTTCCTCAGAGCACTAAAGACTATAAAAAGCTGGTTTGTTTGTCGAAATGTTTTTGTTCTGTCCAAATAAAACTTTATGCATTTCGTAAGATCAAGCAAATGGAGAGATCTCTCTGCGGCAGTTTGAGGATTAGGGAAGAATGACCGCAGTACTACAGGTTGATTAATATGAAAGTCTGAAGGAACCTTAGGGATAAATTTAGGATTGGTGCGTAGAATAACCCTGTTGTATGTGAACTTCAGAAAGGGTTCTTGGATTGTAAATGCTTGGATTTCGCTGACTCTACATGCAGAGGTAAGGTCAAGGAGCAGCGCCACTTTCCATGAGATATTTGATATCCGCCCTGTGTCTGGGCTCGAACGGGCTCTTCATCAGTTGTCCCAAGACTATGTTAAGCTGCCATGCCGGAGGAGGGGCTTTCACTGGAGGAAAAGATCTCAAGAGACCCCGCAAGAATTGTTTTACAAGTCTTTGAGACCAAAGAGATGGTTTACCGGATAGTCTCCTGTATCGAGAGATGGCTGCTAAATTAACTTTGATGGACGCGTAGGCAAGGCCTGAGCGTGCTAAATAAAGCAAGTATGGTAAGATTTCCTCCAGAGCGGAGGATAGAGGATGCGTGTTGGTGGAGTTGCACCAAAGACAGGACCGCTTCCACTTTAGCCAATAAGTTTTGTTTGTGTCATCAGCTCAGGCTTTGGCAAGGATGTCCTTACAATCCTTGGAGATGTTCAAGAGGCCGAATTCATTGAATTCAAGAGCCATGCCGAAAAACGGAGAAACCTGGGGTCCGGATGTCTCACTTGGCCCTGGTTGATGTTGAGGAGCTTGGGAATCCCCTCCACAACCCTTGTTGGTGATGGGAGCTTGCTTAATACTGGCATTTGGCGTTCTGGGAGGTAACGAACTGGTCTAGGTTCGGTTTGCCCCACTGGAGGAAAATGCTGTCCAGCATCATCTGGTCCAGTTCCCATTCGTGAGGAGATGTTTTTAGTCTGCTGGGTGAATCGGTTATGGTATTCTGGACGCCTGGGATGTGCTCTGCCCTTATGTGCACTGAATGGTGAATGCACCAAGTCCCAATGGACTGTGCCTCCTGGGACTGTAGCTGTGAGCGAGTTCCTCCCTACTTGTTGAGGTAATGCATGGTTGGCATATTGTCCATCCGGACAAGCACTGCTGATCCACAAATTCTCGGAAGCAAGGCTTGCAAAGCTAAGAATACTGCCTTGAGTTCTAGGAGGTTGATATGAAGAGAACGTGAGGAGGGGGCCACTTGCCGCTTACTTGAAGGTCTTGGAGGCATGGTCCCCATCCTACCATTGATGCAACGGTCATTATGTTTAGCAGAGGAATCTCAGCTAAAAATTGCATTCCTTTGGAAACATTTATCGTTATTGTCCACCAGTAAAGTGAAGCTATCATTCTTTGAGTTATATGCAGTATATCCTCGAAGGACCCCTGACTTTGTTTCCATTCTTGGAGTGGACGCATATGAAGGTGACAATGTGGAACAAGGTCTATATAAGATGATTTAATTCCCAGGAATGATTTGTAGTGTTGGACAGAAAGAAACTTTCTTTGTGGTATTCTTTTCGCTAGTGTGATCAGCTTGTCTTGTCTTTCCAAAGTTGGGAACGCCTTGGTTTGTTGTGTGTCCACTATAGTGCCCAGAAATGATATCTTTGTGGATGGGAGGAGCTGCGACTTGTCTTGGTTGAGAGTGAGGACTAAGTCCTTGAAGAGATGCAAGGTTGCTTTTACGGACCTGCATGCAGAGACAATCTCCAGAGCCTTTATCAACCAGTCGTCGAGGTAGGGAAAAAATTGATGGCGGTTGTGTCTTAGATAAGCCTCGCCGGGGGCTAAACATTTGGTGAATCCAAAGGGAAGCACCTTGAATTGGAAATGCTTGCTTGCTACCTGGAATCGTAGAAACTGTCTGTCATTTGGGTGAATGGGTATATGGAAGTAAGCGTCTTGAAGGTCTAGGGATGCCATATAATCTGTTCTGTTGAGGAGTTGAATGAAGTCCTTCAACGTTACCATGCGGAAAGATTGTTTCTTTAGGTACTTGTTTAATTCTCTTAAGTCCAGGATTGGCCTCTATAGATGAGACTTTTTTCGAATTAGGAACAAACAGGAGTAGAAGCCTCTCCCCCTTTGTGAATAAGGTACTTCTTCGATAGCTCCCTTGCTCATCATGATCTCCGCTTCCAAGATGAGCAGAGGTAGGTGCTTCTGATGCATCCAGAAAGCTGGTGTGACCAGAGGCATCTGTGTGAATATCAGGAGGTGGCCAAATCGTGCTTCTCCATCATATGGGAGATCTAAAATATTTTGTTTGGACCACCAGGTGGAAATTAGTTGCCTTTGCCTCCCTTGACGCCTCAAAAATACTGAGCCTGCTAGAAGTCTGAAGCCCATGGCAGCAATATCTAGCGCACAATCGATTATTTCTGCAGAGGAGCGCTTTCCTTCCATCAGAACTTTTTTGGCCTCCACCTTGGTAGTGTCCGGAAGCTCATCTAAATGCTGACTTACGTCAGACCAGAGTTGTCCATCATACCTGCCAAGGAGAGCTAGGGAATTTGCGTCTCACACAACAATGGCAGACATTGAGGAGGATCACTTTCCAATATTATCCAGGCATCTACCTTCCTTATCTGGCAGTGTGGTTACAGCCGTGGAAGGATTCCTGGAGCGCCATTGCACCGCCTGTGATATTACAGAATCTGGTTTTGGATGACCTGAAAGGCATGCAGGAGCATCATCTGTAGATTTATATTTTTTATCCAGTTTAGGCAGCACCACCAGTACTGTTGCAGTGTTTCGCATTATCTTTAAACCTTGCTGCCAAACATGGTCTATTATTGGAATGGCTCTGATGGTTTTCCTCTGGGGTTCCTCAAAATCATACAGGAAACAGTCTTGCTGAGCTGCAGGCATTTGAAGCTCAAAACGTGTGGCCGCCCGTTCCAAAAGGTTGTGGAAAGTACCTAAATCCTCCAGAGGGGATTCCACCAATGGTGGTATAGGAGATTCAGGTGCTGGAAGTATATATTCATCCCACTCATCTTGTAGTGAACAAATCTCGCCATCTTCAGCCCCGCCATCTGAAGAAGTTTGTGGATGAACCTGAGAGGAGCCCTGTGGTTGAAGGCTAAGCAGCACCTGTGGTTGATGAGGTTGCAGAGGTGCAGGAGGATTGATGGGAATCACCGGTTGTGGAACATTTACAGGCATTGGTCTATAGTCTGCCAACATAGCTTGGAGATCTGACAGCAGACCGGAAGGCAATGACACTAGGTCCTGCTTCTGCTTAAGAGGCAGCTGTTCATAATAGTGGTCATAATAAGAATCGTCATCAGAGTATTCTTGACATTTAACCTGTAACATGGAGGGGCTTCTAGCCACTCCAAACATCCCATCTTCCTCTGAATCATCCTCATTCAAAAGGTGTGATGGCAATAACCTGAATACCTTACTTGGGGATGTAATAGATGGGGTCAAATTAGGTTTTGATGTCTTTTTAAAAGATATATGGTCCGTAGACAAGTAAAGAGGTAACGATGACGGTCTCTGTATTGGTGTGGTCGTCGACAAGAGCTGGATTGTTGTCATCGATGGCAGAGGTGTCAACAAAACAATAGGCAACGGAGGCGTGGTCGTTGGCGGCGTCATCACTTGTGGCACAGCGACGGGAGGATCGTCAACGAGTGTAGCGTTGACAAATAAAGAAGTCGTGGTGAGGATATGGGACTCACGGCTGATGAAGATGATAGCATTGTTAACGAGGATTCAGTTGAGGCTGCGGTCGACATAGAAACAGGGAGTACCGTTGAAGTTACTGTTGATACCAGAGCTGTTGCTGAGGATACAGTTGATGATGGTGCCGTCGACAGTGCAGATCCTGTTTTTTTTTTAATGCATGTTTGATGCGCAGAGGTGGCGTTGGGGGCGCAGAAAAGGTTTTCTTTTTTAGATTTTAAGAGGGAACCTGATCCTCCTGGTTTGCCAGCCTGCACCCGGTGTTTCGTGGAGGGGCTTCAATTGTTTATAGAGCCCTCAGATTACTTTTTAGAAACCTTTTTTGGATGTTCTTTGGATGGCGACGGCTCACTATGTCTTTTTTTAGGCGTTTTGGTGACGGACACAGAAGATGAGGCACTGTCATCATCAGAGACCGGATTGTCCCTGGTCTTCAACCTTTGTAGCCAGAGCAGGAGACAACCTTCTCTGTCCTTTAATGTTTTAGTAGAAAACTTTCTACATACCTTGCAGTCTCTAGTTTTGTGGTTAGGATAGAGACAGTATATACAGTTCTCATGAAGGTCATCTATATGTAGTTTATTTTTCATGTATGTATTACAGGATCTGAAAAGCCCCTTCTTTGGTGTCTCTGACATGGTTGTCAGTTTGAACACCTAGTTGAAGAAAAATATTGAAGAAATGAATCCAAAATCCTCTGAATAATTCTCTGAGAGAAAAACTGAGCAAAGCTCAGGGGAGACTCCCAAGCATGATATGCAGTGGAAAATCTGAGGGAAGGCAGCTCCTCACCGGAGGGTTCTGAAGGGTGGTGTGTTGTGATTGGTTGACTCTGAGTTTGGTCCTTTTTATGCATAAGGACTGTGATATGCTACTAAGCCAAGAGCCTAATACATATCCTGTATAAACATTTATTTACTTTATTTATATATATATATATATATATATATATATATATATACACACACACACACACACACACACACACACACACACACACACACACACACACACACACTTAAGCAAAGCTTTTATATTACACTGAGGACTCCCATCTCGACTACTGAGAAGTATTCAAACATGTGAATCTATGAAAGTTCCAATACTGGAGTAAACCAGAGGGCAGAGATAGTACTTGGGGTACCACTCCCTGAAGTGGATGAGAAATGAGACGTTAAAAGTGTATGTCACACCTGCTGTGGAGCCAACCGCAGGAAGTGAGTGCCACCTTCAGGCATCCCTGTTTTAGGTCAAGCAGAGCAAGCACTGCTTTTCCAACATGTTGTTATCTATTTGGGCTTTTAACCACACCCACCTCACGCCCATCACTATCACTCGTTCGTGGGCTTGCCCTACCAAAATCCTTTGTTCTCATTGGTACATACTTTACGTTTGTCACTTCTTAGGGTGGTTTGGTTACCACCTTGGACATCTACCCTGTTACATGGATAATTGCACTTTTGCCAATACCTTTGACTGTGAGCAAACATATTTTTCCTTTTATGTGTCTCCTTCACGCTCATGGTGTTTTGAATCAGTTCACTTATGTGAAACTGTTTTACTGTTCATTTTCAATTTATGTGGCAATAAAAGTCCGGTTAGGAGTTTACAGCACTAATACCTCCACCTCGAGCAAATGCGAGACCCACTGCATTGCAAATGCTTGTTGTACATGTAAGGCACCCCTAAAGTAAGCCCTAAGTAGCCCCATGGGCAGGGTGCAATGTACGTTAAAGGTGGGACATGTACTTGTTTTTTTACATGTCCTAACAGTGAAGTACTGCCAAATTGGGTTTTCACTGTTGCAAGGCCTATCTCTCAAATAGGTTGAGATGGGGGCTGCCTTTAAATATCCTTAAAGTGCAGTTTCCCCTTTAAAAGCAGATAGAAATATGGAGTTTGGGTCTCTGAACTCACAATTTAAAAATACATCCGTTAGCAAAGTTGGTTTTTAGATTGTAATTTTGAAAATGCCACTGTTAGAAAGTAGGTATTTTCTTGCTTTCTGTGACTCTGCCTGTTTGCAGATTCCCGGTCTGAGCCAGACTGACAGCTGGACCAGTTTGTGAATCTCCTCTAGACACTGACACAAAGGGAGCTGGGGTGTAGCCTGCATATCCTAATGAGCCATCTGGGCTACAATGGAGAGAGGAGTGGTCACTCACACCTGAATGGGCTGTGCCTGACCTCACATTATGCAGTCCCGAACCATCTGGTGTGAGTCTGGGGGCCAGGCCTGGGCAAGGCAGTGTCCTGTAAACAAAAGAGACTTCTCTTTGAAGTTGGGCAATTACAAAGGCAGAAAGGGGTACACGTATTGGACCTAAAATCCCAGACTTTAGATTTCTCCAAGATTAACTTCTGGAATCAAGAGGAACCTCTGCCAAGGAGAAGAGCTGAAGAGAAGTGCTGCCCCTGCCTGTAACTGTGCTTTGTTGGGCTATCCTGCAGTTGCTGTTTCTGCCTGAAGAAGGGAACAAAGACTGGACTTTGTGGTATATGCCTGCTTAAGAAGAATCTACAAGGGCTTGGACTGGGTTTACCCCCTGTTCTGAAGTCTCAGGGCCATCAAAGACTTTCTCTGAGAGCACCTAGACTCTCTGCTGAGACTCCTGACCTTACAAGTGGTATGCAATCTAGTTCCTAGGAGAAGCTAGTGGAAAAAAACAAGAAAACCAAGTAAAACAACTTTGAACGAATACAGACTGACGCCACCTGCAACCGAAGCCATGGTCCTTGCTGGAGTGCGATGACCCCGCAGGCCCGACGCCACTGCAGCCTCGCTGAAGTCCACGACTCCGAGGAAGTCACTGCACCACGTAATGACTCCCAGACATTGATCGACGGGATGTGCGTTGATCCAAAGTTTTGCACCAACACTGCCTCACCTCCACCGCTCTGCAGCAAGGACCGTACGCCTCAGCTCCTTCACTCCACAGCACCGGAACCGATGCCACCACGGATCCAGCGATGCCGCGATCCCAGACTCCGTGCCCTGGCTTGTTCCCGCATTTACACAAGGTACTGTACCAGGGGTCTGTGGGACTCTGTGACCGCCGCCATTGGAGTTGGTTTGTTGGGAACTACTTCGTTATGACACCATATCATCACCTCATAGAAGCATTTGTGCTTCTAAGCGCTATTTTTGTGTTTAATCTTTGAAAATTCATAACTTTGCTTGTGTATGATGGATTTTTGTCATTTTGGTCTTGTTCGTTCAGATAAATATAGGCTATTTTTCAAACCTGGTGTTGAGTCATTTTATAGTGTTTTCAATGTATTACAGTGTGCTTTGGTACAAATACCTTACACATTGTCTCTGCATAAGCCTTTCTGCTCATGCCAAGCTACCAAGGGGGAGAGCAGGGGTTAACCGGGTGTGTTTCTCCTTTGCCCTGACTAGAGTGAGGGTCCTTGCTTGGATGGGGGAATGGGGGGGTGGGGGGGGGGGGGGGTCAGGGGGAACCGGACTGTCAACCAAAGACTCCATTTCTAACAAAGGGTATAGACAGATCTGGAAAAATTAATCCTCCTGGCAAACACTGCAACAAAAATCGAGAGTTGCCCTGTACACAACAGAGTCTCCAGAACAGCCACTAAGTGTCTCTATTGATCAAGAGGTTAAAGCACGTGATTATTAACAACAGGAGGCAGAGTACCAGAGACAGGCCTCCACAGCAATCTAAGCAGGGCACAACAGATTTTGAGTCACTTTCTGCAGTATCAATCCATAAACAGTCAGATTTTTCTTGTAGACCTGGAGGATCACCCCTGCACCTCTCAATTCTTGCAATTCTCAGCTAGTTGCAGATCTTAAATACTGGAAACGTTAACAAGATCTTCCGCTGTACACTTGTCTCTGCCTAGCCCTCCGCACCTACACCTCCCCAACTAGCACCATTTCAGATGTAAATCCTGCCATTCTAGTTTCCTCGACTTCCCAACAGCAATACCAAGTTGAAAGAGGGACGGGGGAAGATAATCAGTGTTTTGAAACAGTAAGGCTGAAGCTCGTTTAGGAACAGGCGCTGAATACCACTAAGGGTATTTTGTGTTGTGAATCCCAATCTCTTTATCAGACATTTGCAGGACATCAGAAATATATATGTTAGGATGAGCAGAGAGCAGTACTCAGGGTATGTCAGGACAATGTACATCAATCCTCTTCTCACAGCAGTAAAGTCCCTCAAGGTAGCATTTTATCTCTAAAATTGAGCTAGCTTCATGCATTACAGAGATGCTTACTTGTCTAAGAAAATTAAAGTCAAATTGTAACTCCCCAAATGGTAATGTGAGGTGATCCGCATATTTTAAAACTGTAAAAATGCTTTAATAAAAGCTGGTGAATCCGCTTCGTCAGCCTTGAACGACATTTCATATATATCCCTAAAGAACGAGTTACGTACCTTCGGTAACGACTTTTCTGGTGGATACATTAGCTACCTGTGGATTCCTCACCTAATGAATACTCCCATTGCGCCAGCATTCGACGGAAATCTTCTTCACGTCGACGAGGACGTCACAACTGCCCACGCGACGCCGTCTGACGTCATACAGGCAATAAGAGGTCCTCGCCGACGTGCCGACGTCAGTTCCCTTTTTTCCGTGCCATTCGAAACGGTTATCTTCGAGGGAGCTACTGTTGCTGTATCGACAGTTAGTTGTTTTTTGGCGATTTTTTTTTTTTTTTAATTTATTTTTTTACTTTGCGAGATTACAATGTCGCAAAGGAAGTCGGGATCCAAGCCCTGCCGTGAGTGTGGTGGCAAAATGTTGGTAACGGACCCACATTCTGACTGTTTGTGGTGTCTTAGTTCCGACCATGATGTTGATAAGTGCGATTCTTGTCAACATATGAATCCTAAGGCCCTGAAAGAGCGTGAGGCCAAGCTTTTTCTTGCGAAGTCGAAAAAGAAGAAGAGACATCATCGAAAGTCGTCGTCACCGAAGTCTCATCGGCGTCATCGGGACTCCCGGCGTCGTAGAGATTCACGGCGCCGGTCGAGTAGGGAGAGGTCTTGGTCGAGGTCTCCATCGGCTCGACATCGGAAGACTTGGGAAGTCAGTCCCACTGTCACTCCCCAGCCGACGACGCCGTTACCATCTCTAGCTTCACCCATGTCATCGGGCCATCCTCCTTCTGTGTTCGAGGTTCCGCAGCCTCAGATGTTTTCTCCGTCCTTGCAGACGTCGAGGTCGGTGTCGCCTTCGAACCAGGCACCCCAGTACCCGGCTTTCCCGCCCCCTGGAGCTGACAGTACCGCATTCCTGAATGCGATGTTTTCCATCTTCCAGCAGATGGCTTCCGACGTCGAGCCGATGGAGACCTCGACCGAGACCTCTCCCTACTCGACCGGCGCCGTGAATCTCTACGACGCCGGGAGTCCCGATGACGCCGATGAGACTTCGGTGACGACGACTTTCGATGATGTCTCTTCTCCTTCTTTTTCGACTTCGCAAGAAAAAGCTTGGCCTCACGCTCTTTCAGGGCCTTAGGATTCATATGTTGACAAGAATCGCACTTATCAACATCATGGTCGGAACTAAGACACCACAGACAGTCAGAATGTGGGTCCGTTACCGACATTTTGCCACCACACTCACGGCAGGGCTTGGATCCTGACTTCCTTTGCGACATTGTAATCTCGCAAAGTAAAAAAAAAAAAATTTAAAAAAAAAAAAAATCGCCAAAAAACAACTGTAACTGTCAATACAGCAACAGTAGCTCCCTCGAAGATAACCGTTTCGAATGGCACGGAAAAAAGGGAACTGACGTCGGCGAGGACCTCTTATTGCCTGTATGACGTCAGACGGCGCCGCGTGGGCAGTTGTGACGTTCTCGTCGACGTGCAGAAGCTAGGAAGAAGATTTCCGTCGAATGCTGGCGCAATGGGAGTATTCATTAGGTGAGGAATCCACAGGTAGTTGTATCCATCAGAAATACTGAGCCCTATCAAGCCATGGCAAGTTTGTTGAACAGCACCATACAAAAACCACAAAATAATAAAATTAACTGAATCCTGCGCTAGACCGGTTTTAAAAACATACAAACACTATGCCACCGCACCCTAAAATACTCCCCTGAAGAACCTCTAATACTAGTTTAGGAGGTGTCTACCGGCGCATCAAATGTTTTAAGCATACACTGTCTTACAAAGTAAAGAGAGCCAGATATATAAAAAAATAACACGTGTTGCAGTAAAAGCTAGCGGGACAGAAATTGAAGGAGTTGGGGCCTAATTATAAGTACGGCGGTCCTAGGACTGCCGTAACTGTGGTGGCGGTCCGAACGCCATATTATGGTGCTGGTGGTCAGACTGCCACAGGACCTTTGCCACCGCCAGTCTCCCAACGCAATGGCAACGGTGAAAGCTGTGGTCAAGTAAGGTGGAGCTGATGTCGGCACCGCCGTGCTGATTACGACCTGCCTTTCCACCGGTCTCTCCATGGCAGACATGCTGCCCTTAAAAGGCTAGCGGAAAGGGCAGAGATAGGGCCACAAGGGGGCTTCTGCATCACCCATGCCATGTGCAGTGCACAGGCCCCCCGGACAGCACAGTCAGAAAGCACACTCTCTGCAATGGCAACAGTCCGCATTCAGGACTGTGCTGCCGGAGCAGACAGTGTGGCAGTATTGGCCTCTGCTCTGTCTCTGCCAGCTGGCTCGGCGGTGTCCTCCAGACTGTCATCTTGGCGGTCCGACGGTTGGACTGCCAAGATCATTTTCAGGTCCATAGTCTTTATTAAGTACTCCGGAGATGCTGCAAAGCAGTTTGGGGGTCAAAGTCTAAAAAAAGGATAGACCAGCAAGAAACAAAAGTGAGCTACCAGTGCCAAGCAGTAAGGGTTTTTAAATCGATAAATTAACAAAAGCCAGACTTATGTGACCTGTCAGATAAAAAAGGCTGCTCATTAGGACCAGATTGTGCCTTCCAAAAATGATTCAACAAAGAGCATGGCCTTCCCTCCAGACTGCCAATCTCTATATTCAGAGGCTTTATTTTTAGAGCGTGTCAGAAAGTTCCAGATACGTGTAGAGAGTTTGGTGCAACAGAATATTATGAAGAATTCCGGTTCGCCAACTTACAATGCGTAAGATTTGCAGATCACAGGTTTTTAGCAATTCACCAGGCCAATCAAACTCTTAACGCTCGTTGGACGACATCAGGTCGAACATTTTATCTGAAGCAGTTTTAAGGCGCAAAGTGCATGGTTACACATGGTTCGTGTTGGCATTTTCCAATTCGGCATTCAAGTCTCCCATCACAATTTTCAGGCCATGGTTCTGCACGGCTTCAAGCCCAGCTTGCATCTATTGGTAGATTGTTTGACTGTGTTCTCTGCATCATTTGCTGGAGCATAACATTGGATAGTTGTGGTATTGATGTGCCTGCCTTTTACCCTAGCTGCCACGAGTCTGCAGTGGAAATGCTACCACTCAACTAGGCATTTCTCTGTATAACTTGATCAGGATGATGGCGACCACTTTGTGATGTTGGTCATTGCCCATTCCAAGTACAGAACCATCTCTCCTGTTGTGGTTTCCAGTCTGCTAGATCTGGTTCACCTACTTTCAATGACCCCTTCAGCATGTGTAGGTTGGAGCCTCATCTCAGATGTTAGTTGAGCCAGCTTTCCTGCGTCATACATAGTCCATACACTCCAGAATCCAATTCTGGTCTTGCACTTGGCACTTAGAACTTCAGTCATCCTTTAAGTAGTTTCCTTGCAGCTTTGGCTTCTCTCAATCATGCATGTCTCGTGCAGAGACTCTGGAAGTCCTTAGTGCCCATAGTGGTTCTTGCTGTGGTGTCCGTATATTTTATGGGACAAGGTTGTTAGTCTTGTGCCCAACGCCCAATCTGGAGGACTAGTGGATAGTATTTCATCTGGTCTCCAACCTTTGACTTGTATGGCTTGAGCAACCTTGTCAGGACATTATGCTCCTGTCAGTATAGCACTCCAGGTCACCGAGTACGCAAGTCCCTTGACCACTTCATGGTGGCGATCATTCGAGGAGCCACTGGAAAGAATGTTTGTGGACTGCAGAAATTTTTTGCCACAAATAATCTGGTTGTAGAAGAGACTCTCTACCCCCATCATGGTATTTACAAACTTACTTGGTACTCTTCAAATGGCAAAGTCAGAAACAAGACTGAGAACCTGATGATAAGTGGCACCTGGAAACCCTCCCTGAAAGATGTCACAGTGAGGAGGGGAGCAGACGTCACCAGTGGTTATGAGGTCCTCATCCTCAGCTCCACCCCCTCTGCCTGGGACGACTCCTGGTGGCCTGCCACACTGGGAACCGCACAGACACCCACCGACCATGCACGCAACCTTGGGTTCATCCTGGACTCATCGCTATCAATGATCCAGCAAGTCAATGTTGTTTCTTCTTTCTGCTTCAACACCGTCCGCATGCTTCGGAAGAACTACAATGGATACCCACCGGAACCAGAAGGACGGTCACCCAAGCCCTCTTACGCAGCAGACTGGACAACAGCAAAGCCCTTTATGCAAGAACCACGGCCAAGCTCCAGAAAAGACTGCAACGCATACAGAACGCCTCCGCGCGCCTCATCCTGGACATCCCCCGCCACAGCCACATCACAACCCACCTGAGACTGCACTGGCTCCCCGTCAACAAGAGAATCATGTTCAAGCTCCTCATCCATGCTCACAAAGCACTGCACAACACCGGACCAGAATACCTCAACACACAGCTCTCCTTCTACACCCTGACAACTTCGCTCCTCTGATCTTGCCCTCGCCACTGTTCCACCCATCCACAGAACGACCGTCGGTGGCAGATTGTTATCCCACCTCGTCGCCAAGATGTGGAACACTCTTCCTATCGACCTGCGGCATACACAGGACCTGCTAACCTTCGGGAGACACCTCAAGACATGGCTGTTCGAGCAGTAGCACCACCCCTCCAGCACCTTCAGACCCTCATGGGTGAGTAGTGTGCTTTACAAATGCCTTCATTGATTGGTTATAGTCTAGTGACCGCTCCTCTGAAGTGGACACTCATAAAAACAGAACTCAAAATATAAGGACAGCAGCACTTCGATCTGGCAAAATTACAGGACCACAAGATCGAGAAGGAATTCATCCAAAAAATAAAAAACAGGTTCCAACTCCTGGCAGACACAAATCAGCATTTAAAAAAAGTCTTGATCAGACCAGTACCAACAAGCAAAGAGGACGTCCAGGTAACACACACAGAATTGGACTCCACCCTATCACAGAAAGAAGAAATTGCCATCCAATCACTCAAGAACAAAACAAGCTCCTGGCCAAGATAAATTTAATGCAGAAATGTTCAAGGCAGACCCTGGAACATCAGCCAAGACCCTCCACCGACTGTTTACATCAATTTGGAAGGAAAAGGAAATAATAGTTGACTGTAACCAAGGCAAAGAAGGTAACATTAACCCACAGTAACAACAAGTGTGAAATCACTCTTCTGTCAATCCCGAGTAAAATCATGGTGAAAAGCTTTATACTGCACATTTCTGAGGCTGTGGACAAGCAGTTAAGTAAAGAACAGGATGGGTTCAGCAAGGGCAGGGGGTGTGTTGATCAGTTCCTTAACGTATGCAACATTACAGAGCTGTGCATGCAGTGGCAGAGACAAACTCAGGGGTGCCAGGACGTAGGGCCTCATTAAGAGTCTGGCGGTCTTACAACCTCCACACTCGCAGTGGCGGTCCGACCACCAGATAACAACTCTGGCGGTCCGACCGCCAGGATCTTGGATCCTGGATGTGGCGGAGATCCTAATCCGCCAGGGCAGCGCTGCATGCAGCGCTGTCCTACAGATTACAAGCTTCTTTTCCGCCAGCCTTTTCACTGGTTTCCACCCGCCAGCCCGGCAGGAAATTCTTAAGGTGTCCAGCAGGGAGGTAGCCAGTGTGGCAGCAACCTCCCTGTCAGAGGTTCGGCAGACAATAAAAAACATTCACTAAACTCATAATCAGGCTCATATTGTTTGGGGTCAAGGTCAACAAGATTTTATTTTTATTTTGTCCTTGGGACAAGTAGGCCCAACCCCCTGAAGCACAAACCTTTTGTCTACCAGTTGTCCGTACCACATTATGAAGTAGGGAAGGGCATTGTTTATAGTAAAGGTAACATTTATGTCCATGTGTTAATGCTGTTCTAACTTGTTTTTATGGTTCATTAATGGAAAGCCTTTATTATTAGGGTGAGCATGCGCTAAGGAACTGTTATAAGCTTGGAAAGCACTACTGATGGTAGTTCCAGTATAAAAATGTGTACGCACATTTGCAGAGTTGAATAATATAAGGCTATGTACATTGCTACCAGAATGCTCTCTGATTAGATGCAAATATTTGCAGAAGCTTTGACCGCTTCTGTGCCACGGACGTGATGGTTGCGTCCACTGGCACAGTGCTCATGTGCCGAGCATGTAACCAATACGTCCTCGGCACTGAGTTCAGAGGGAGCGCTAGTGCTCCCTCTGTGGTCTTCCCTCCCACCCCACCACCCCCAAGGCAGGGATGGAAGGGGAATCGCTTCCCTTTCCAACCCAACCCCCCCTGACCCCGCCCCCCCCCCCAGTGACTTCTGATTACATTAGCGCGCGCTGACCTCATCAGAGGCCACTTCCCAAGTGCGTTGGAAAAAGAGAAATGCCAAGCATTTCTCTTCCGATCATGTGATGGGGGCTTGAGAGGCTTCAAAGGGAAGGAAATAAATGTCCTTCCCTTTGACGTCTCTCAGAGCATTTAAAAAGCCGGATCGTGAAGCGATCCGGCTTTTGAAATGCCCACTAGACACCAGGGATATTTCACAAAAATGAAACTGGCATTATGGGAGCGACCCCCTTGGGCAAGGGTCGCTCCCCAGGAGGGCAATATTTTGCAAGGCCTTTTCTGCCCCAATGCCCTGGGGCAATTGTTTTATTTTTTGACGCCAAATTACGGGGAATTTATTTTAGGCCATTTCTACTACCAACCATCTCCCCCCCCCACCCGCCCGGGGGCAGATACCTCTAGGCGCCAGGGATAATTTTTTAGGGTTTTTATTTTGGTCGTTTTTTTTTTTTTTTTTTTTAGAGATGGGGAGCAAGGGTCGCTCCCCTGGGGGGCATATTTTATTTAGACCATTTCTGGCCCCCTTAGGGGCAGATCGGCCGATTTTTGTTAGGCCAATCTGCCCACAAGGGGGGAAGAAACCACTAGGCAGTGGTGATTTTTTTTTTTTTGCGCCAATTTCACGCAAGGGGGGCGACCCCTTAGACAAGGGTCGCTCCCCGGGGGAGAAGAGGGCATATTTATTTTACGCTGTTTCTGCCCCCCTGGGGGCAGATCGGCTTATTATCATTAGGCCGATCTGCCCCCAGGGGTGGTAGAAAGCTCTAGGCGCCAGGGTTAAAAAAAAAGGAGATGGGGAGCGAACCCTTAGGCAAGGGTCGCTGCCCTGGGGGGCAAATTGTATTTAGACCATATCTGCCCCCCTTGGGGGCAGATCGGCCGATTTTTTTAGGCCAATCTGCCCCTAAGGGTGGCAGAAACCACTTAGGCACCAGGGATTGGTGTGTGTGTATGCGTGTGTTTTCTTTAGGGGGGCAGCCCCTTGGGTAAGGGTCGCTCACCATGGGGGCATATTACTGTTGGCCATATCTGCCCCCCTTGGGGGCAGATGGGCCTATTTTTGGAAGGCCTATCTGTCCCCAAGGGGTGGCAGAAAGCCCACCAGAGACCAGGGAAGTTGTTTTTTTTCCAAAATAAGAGGGTGGGGGTATGGCCATACCCCCGCTCCAAATAAATGGGGCCAAAGTTGTTCTGCCCACCAGTGGGCAAATGGGGCAATTACCCATGATCCACACCCCAGGGGGGGCAGAAAGTCTACTAGATGCTAGGGAATTAAAAAAAAAAATAATAATAATACTGGGGTGGTGGCTACCAACCAGTATGGGCCTGGTTATGTCCCCACCCTAACTGAAGGAGGTAACAGTCTTTCAGCTCTCCCCCGCACTCTAAAACATCTTATCCCACAGCAAGCAAGAAGACATTTGATTATTTTGGGTTTTGGTTTTACATTTGGGCCATGAGAGCTTGGCTAACTCTCAAAATCGTCCCACTTGGAATGGTGAGGGCTGCACTTTATGGACCTTGGGACACTGCCATGCAGAAAAATCCACAAGACCTAGACACATCCGAAAACTAAACATCTGGGTGATTCCAGGGTGGTGTTTCACATGCACCCCGCACCATTTTTGTACCCACAATGCCCTGCAAACCCCCAACTTTGCTGGAAATCACAAATTTTTCCCACGTTTGCGATGGAACCTTCCGGAATCTGCAGGAATCCACAAAATTCCTACCACCCAGCATTGTCTCATCTATACCGATAAAAATTCTGCTGCACTTGTCAGCCTAAAAATGTTTTTTTTGCAAACTACCCTTTTGGTTCCCCCTCAATATCGACATGTTTTGGACTCTTCCCTTTCACAAGCACTTGGCCCACCTACACAAATGAGGTATCATTGTTACAGGGGGACTGAGGGGAACATTGGGTGGTATGAAATTTGTCCCAGTGCGGTGATCCCACACAGAAATGTGGCAAAATTAGATTTTTTAGCTAAATTTGAGGTTTGCTGAGGATTCTGGGTAAGAAAACATTGGGGGATCCATGCAAGTCACACCTCACAGGACTCCCTCGGGTGTCTAGTTTTCAGAAATGTCTGGGTTTGGTAGGTTTCCCTAGAAGGCTGCTGAGCCCAGGACCAAAAATGCAGGTGCGCCCCTCCCCGCAAAAACAGGTAGTTTTGTATTTGATAATTTTGATGTGTCCAGATAGTGTTTTGGGGCACTTCCTTTTGCGGGAAGTAGGCCCACCCACGAAAGTGAGGTACCATTTTTATCGGGAGACTTGGGGGAACACTGGGTGGAAGGAAATTTGTGGCTCCTCTCTGATTCCAGAACTTTCTGTCACCGAAATGAGAGGAAAGTTTTTATTTGGCCAAATTTTGAGGTTTGCAAAGGATTCTGTGTAACAGAACCTGGTCAGAGCCCCACAAGTCACTCCATCTTGGATTCCTCTAGGTGCCTAGTTTTCAAAACTACATAGGTTTGCTAGGTTTCCCTAAGTGCCAGCTGAGCTAGAGGCCAAAATCCACAGCTAGGCACTTTGCAAAAAAACAGCTCTGTTTTCTTTGTGAAAATGTGATGTGTCCACGTTGTGTTTTGGGGCTTTTGCTGTTGCGGGCGCTAGGCCTACCCCCATAAGTGAGGTACCATTTTTATTGGGAGACATCGGGGAACACAGAATAGCAAAACAAGTGTTATTGCCCCTTGTCTTTCTCTACATTTTTCCTTCCAAATGTAAGACAGTGTGTAAAAAAGACGTCTATTTGAGAAACGCCTTGTAATTCACATGCTAGTATGGGCACCCCAGAATTCAGAGTTGTGCAAATAACCACTGCTTCTCCACACCTTATCTTGTGGCCATTTTGGAAATACAAAGGTTTTCTTGATACCTATTTTTCACTTTTTATATTTCAGCAAATTAATTGCTGTATACCCGGTATAGAATGAAAACCCATTGCAAGGTGCAGCTCATTTATTGGCTCTGGGTACCTAGGGTTCTTGATGAACCTACAAGCCCTATATATCCCTGCAACCAGAAGAGTCCAGCAGACATAACGGTATATTGCTTTCAAACATCTGACATCGCAGGAAAATGTTACAGAGTAAAACGTGGAGAAAGATGGCTGTTTTTTCACCTCAATTTCATTCTTCTTTTTTTTCAGCTGTTATTTTCTGTAGGAAACACTTGTAGGATCTACACAAATGACCCCTTGCGGAATTCAGAATTTTGACTACTTTTCAGAATTGTTTAGCTTTCTGGGATCCAGCATTTCTGTCTAACTGGAAGGAGGCTGAACGCACAAAAAACAGTAAAACATGGTGGGTATGTCCCGGTAAAATGTCAAAATTGTGTTGAAAAATTAGGTTTTCTAATTCAAGTCTTCCTGTTCCAAAAAGCTGGTGATTTTACCACCGCAAACCCTTTGTTGATGCCATTTTCAGGGAAAAAAACACAAGCCTTTTTTCTGCGGCCCTTTATTCCAATTTTTTTTTTTTTAACAACATTTTTGCTGTATTTTGGCTAATTTCTTGGTCTCCTTCAGGGGAACCCACAAAGTCTGGGTACCTCTAGAATCCCAAGAATGTTGAAAAAAAAGGACGCAAATTTGGCGAGGGTAGCTTATGTGAACAAAAAGTTATGAGGGCCTAAGCGCAAACTGCCCCAAATAGCCAAAAAAAGGCTCGGCACAGGAGGGGAAAAGGCCTGGCAGCGAAGGAGTTAAAGCAATATTGAGGATTTGTGGATTTCAAAATCTAAACTTTCATTTAAAAATGAAATGAGGAAAAGAAATGTAGGTACCGTTTATTTGAAGTATCATTTAGTAAAATGTATTGACGCATGCTAGAATTTCAAAAAAATATATCCATAATGGAATAAATCAGTGTAACTAGTTTCATCAAGATTATGAGAAACATGAAAATAAACAAGCATTGTCAAAGTCAGTAGGTTAGACATTGGTTTTGTTGATGAGTGTCTTGTTTTGATATGGTTTTTGTGTAAAAAAAAAAAAAAACTTTAATGTTGTGGGAGCTACCGGGCCCTCCAAATTATAACAAACAGTGGGAAAAGCAAAAATATGTTTTGGTCTCAAAAAGCACACATTGCCACAATAGTTCCTGGCATTAGACAAAACTACTTTGTGTGCAGATTTGCTCCTTGTGAAATAGCATAATGTTGTCACTCATAGCGAAGCCAGCCAATAGACAGAGATAGAAGTGTAATAAAAACAAAAGGTCTTGGTTAACACCTGACCTAATTAGGGCCCAAACGTGCACCCATGATATAGGTCATTGCATTAGTGCAGATTTATGACTCATGAATTACCAAGAATTTACAGAAGCTGGCCAGGAAATTGTACTTCTATAAAATATTTGTGAACTACATGTTAGTTCACGCAAATATGTAGGTCTAGATTTGCTCATGCGAAAATCGGTTGAGTATTTACAAATTCACTTTCCCTCCAAATACTTCCCCCTGCCCCCTAACTGTCGGGAATGTCCAAACTTTCGCAGTATGGAAAACTATTGGAGAAGAGCTGGTAAAAACTCTTAAGACATGCAAGTTCGTAGGTTTGCACAGACTCAAAGGGCATTCCAAGCCTGGAACTATTGCTTACCTACAGCCTCAGTATGTACATCTATGGAAAAGTGGCAAAATAAGGCTAATATTCAAACTCTACTATAGTATGAGCCTCAGCATATTCAGAGAGGCTATTATTCAAGCCCTTATAATATGAGATTGCTGCCATGATTTGTCGCCACACTACATGGCAGCAAAGGGACAAGTGGATTTTGTTACAGGACAAGTAGTTTTATGAAGCAACCTGTCTAATGAACAAATATATATTTTATTAAATTCTACACTCCTGCAAACTACACAAAGTCATTGATTTTGAGAACATTTTTGACAGTATCCACCATGACAGCCTCGGGCATATATGGAGAACCTATGACAGACCGCAGAAGATTGAAACTCTTCATGAGGAAAACTATGATAATTTGACCAGCAAGGTGGGAGATGTTCAGTATGGTGTTTGGACAAAATACAGAGTTTATTTTTAATATCAGCAGAGAGAAATATCGGAAATTAAATGTCGTGACACACAAATATCATTGACAAGAAAATCATTTTTTGAGCTTTGTAATATTGTTGCAAATGCTATTGGGTTTAATATTGTTTTGACTAATATATTGGTTAAAAAGATTGTTTTTAAATTATTTGAATGTATTTTAGTTGATATATAAATTTGGAACAGTGTACTCTAACTACTTCGGCGTCCTAAGGGAACCAGGGGCCTCAGGAGCAAGGGCCCTCAAGCATCACAATGGATGACTGGCATTATCATCGGGAAATGCTCCTCGCCAGGCCGGCACTGCAACGCCTGACGGGCTCCCCGAAGGGGGCTCTTACGCCGTACTTTTCTAGTAGTAAAACTAAAAAGTTGTACTAACAAATGTGAAAGCCTGCAGCAAAGGTCTGCTAGGGTTGGAGAGAACAGGAAAAAATATAGATAATTAAAATTGGTTATTCATCACGCCAAGACATCATATCTTTTCAATCCTAAAATAAGGACACTAAACTATTGTTGCACTTTTGGTCCTGATGAAGCGTCAGTGGATCCGGCTGGTCCGTATGGACGCGAAACATGTTGGCCTTGGTGTAGAGGTACTATATTTCTAATAGTCCCCTAGGTTTGTCATTTTTGAGAGTCATTTGAGCATTGCATTCTAGTGTGACTTTCACTCCTTTTTTTTAATCTTGGTCTTCACCCACCTTATACCAGGGGTGTGGAATTTATTAAAATATCTACTTGTCCAGGGGACAGGTTGCTTCTCAAATCTACTTGTCCTGTAAAAAGATCTACTTGTCCCTTTGGTGCCATGTAGTGTGGCGACAAATTATGGCAGCAATCTCATTATGTAAGAGCTCTGATAATAGCGTCTCTGATTATGCCAGGGCTACTACCTTAGTATGGCTTGAATACTTGCAGTTTCAATCCCTACTGTAGCAATTTCCTTATTTTTCCACCTTTCTGCAGATCTGCATACTGGGGCTGGAGGAAGCAGTAAGCAATAGTTCCAGGGCTGGAATGCCTTTGAGTCTGCAAACCTACTAACCTGTATGTTTTAAAGATTTTCACCAGCTTCTCTCTAATATTTTCCCATAATAAGAAAGGTTGGACATTTACTCCTGACAATGGCAGAATTAGAACTTCTTCCAGGGTTGGGAAGAAAGTGGCTGGAGGGAAAATTAACTTGCAAATGCTCAACAGATTTTCACATGAGCAAATCTACACATCGTATTTACCCATGCTAAAATACAGTTCACAAATATTTTATAGGGTTACGACATATACCATGGGTGCACTTTTGTGACTTTCTTTAAGAATTTGGGGCCACATGTCAGTAGGTTCAGATTTGCGACCCGCAAATTGCGAGTCAGAGAGACTCGCAATTGCGAGTCGCAAATCCGAATGTAGGATGGTGTCCCTGACACCATCTGTGATTCGCAAGGGCTTCGCAAATGCCCACCTCATGAATAATCATGAGGTGGGTTGCAATTTGCGACCCCCTTGCGAATGGCGGCCCTCACAGGGATGGTGGCCTGCTGGAGACAGCAGACCACCATGTCTGTGACTGCTTTTTAATAAAGCAGTTTTTTTTTGTAATGCAGTCCGTTTTCCTTAAAGGAAAACGAGATGCATTACAAAAACGAAAAATGAAACGTTTTCGTTTAATTTTTTCAGAGCAGGCAGTGTTCCGCAGGACCAATGCCTGCTCTGAAAAAATGTTTACTGTGACATTCACAATGGGGAAGGGGTCCTATGGGGACCCCTTCCCTTTAGCGAAAGTGTTAGCACCCATTTGAAATGGGTGCAAACTGCGATTGGTTTGCGCCCGCGGTCACAAAACAATCCATCATTGCACTGCGAGTCACAATTAGGAAGGGAACACCCCTTCCTAATTGCGAGTCGCAAACCTGTTTTGCGATTCGGTAACCAGGTTACCGAATCGCAAAACTGGGTTTGTGCATCGCAATGTGCTTTTTGCACGCCGCAAACAGCGAAAGTCGCTGTTTGCGACATGCAAAAAGCTACCTACATGTGGGTGTTGGTCCCTAATTAGGTCTGGTGTTAACAAAACATTTTTTTTTATTGAACTTCTATTTCTCTCTCTTTCGGCTGGCTTTACTGTGAGCGATCGCATTCTGCTCTTCCACAAGGAGCATATTGGCACACAAAGTAGTTTTGTTCAGTGTCAGGAACTAGAGTGGCAATCAGTGACGTAACGAAACTGGAGGGTGCCCCTTTGCAAAGAACATGGAGGAGCCCCCTCTCCAGACTCACTCAGGCCAGGTGCTGTGCTGAAGGGGCCCCCAGGAGGGCGGCTGCGGGGCCTTTGTTATGCCACTGGTGGCAACATGTGCTTTTAGAGTTAAAAAATGTTTTGGTTTTTTTTGCCAGTGTTTGTTACAGTGTTGAGGGCCTGATAGCTCCCACAACAATAAAGTGTTACAAAAGCCATGTCAAAACAAGACACGCATTGATGAAACTAAAAGACTTATAAAAATATGTCAGATCAGTTGGCTTTGTCAGTGTTTGTTTATTTTCATGCTTCCCATAATCGTGTTGAAAATCGTTACACTGATTTTCCATTAGAAATATTTTTGGGAAATACTAGCATGCACCAACATATTTTACTAAATGACAATTCATTTGCATCTAATCAGAAAGCATTCTGGGAGCATTATACATAGCCTCATAGCCTAAACTTTTCAAACATGTGTACACACGTTTTTTTTTTTGAACTGGAACCAACGTCAGTAGTGAAGTGTGACCTTAAAAAATGTATTTACAGCACTCACCCTAATAATGAAGGATTTCAAATAAAGAACCATAAATACAAGTTTGAACAGCATTATCTTTTGGAAACACATTACCTCAACTGCAGAGAGTTCCACTCTCTGTAAACAGGCAGCCAAAGCGTTTGTGCTGCAGAGGGTTGGGCCTACTTGTCCCAAGGACAAAGTAAACATAAAAACTTGTTGCCCTTGACCCCAAACAAGATGTGTCTGGCGATAGGAATTCCACATCCCTGTTATACTGATTAAAGATATGATGTTTTGGCGTGATGAATAACCAATTTTAATTATCTATATTAGGTTTGTAGGGGTATAGAGTGTAAAGTTAATTAAGTAATAATTATCTGACAATTATATAATTTATGGCTTATATTTTACTTCTGGGCTCCTAGGTTTGTAGTGCTGTAGGGTGGGAAATGAATTAAGTAATAAATTAACAAATAATAAAAAGTTAATTTATTTTTAATTATGTATAATATGGAACACATTTATTTTACCTCATGTTGTGGGATACTAGGTTTGTAGGAGTTCAGGGTAATAAGTTAAGTAATTATTAATTGTAAATTATTTAATTTTAAATATGTAAACTGGAATACTTAATTTTTAACGTTGCAGGATGCTAGGTTTGTAGGGGTCTAGAATGGGAAGTTAAGTTATAATTAACAATGAAATACTTGATGGTTAACTGTTTAATTTATTTCCAATACGTAAGTTATGAAACAGTTATTTTTTTTGTTATATTTTAGGTATGGGCTGGTAGGTTTGCAGGGCTACAGAGTGGGAAATTAATAATTGATTAACAATTATTTGTTAATTTAATTGATAATTGTTTTGCTGAATATTAAGTAAATTGATTAATTCCTTTTAGACATTTAAGCTAGAATTTTTTATATATATTTTTTAATGGGTTAATAATTTAATTACATAGACTGGAGTGGGAACAGTAAATTTCACCACTCCGATTTCACTATTATTGTGGTGACTGGCGAAGGAGTAGTAAATCTAACCCCATTCAAGGCCAACACATTCCCTAGTGTTGCATAAACTATAGTGGTAAGAGTATTTAATATTCTTAGACTCCAATAGTTTTCATAGTATTGGTTAAATAGATTTGGTAGCATAAATTGCTCATTTTTAATATTTTAAACTATCTGTTTTTATTTTTAAATGTATTTTAATATTTATAGCATTTTTGTAAATGTGTTATATGGAGTTTTCAAATTTTAATATATTATTTATGGTCTACATTAAATAATACATTTTTATTATCCAATTGTTTATCTTTTGTATATATATGACAGTGAAACAATAAAATAGTTTACTTTGTAATAAATGTAGAACATTAATAAAATTATTATAAAGAATATATACACACATTTATGTCCCAATACATTTAAACTATTAAGAATTAATATAATGTGAAATATTTATATTAAATGTATATTTTATAGTAAAAAAAATAAAAAATTAAAAGAAATATAATGTAAAATAAATACTCCATTGGTGTGAATGCCGCGCAGATAGGATTGCTCCTTTGTCGGAGTGTGATGGAGGCAGGGATCTGCCGGGGCCACAGAGTTTTTGCGGAAGGCAAACGTCCAATCTGCTTCTGCTAGGTTGTTCCAGTGCAAGCATGCTGGGCCTGCCGTGTGGGGGTTCTTCCTCATTAATGGATGTAGATTGTGTAACTGACTACTTTAAAAGTTGCCACTTTAGTAGCACAAGATTTCCAGTGCCCGTTTACTGGGTCTGTCCTTCAGACAGCTTTCTGCTCTCCTAGGAAGATGTGCTAACGACTCCCAAGACAGAAGACAACATGGGGCTGCTCACGAGAGAGTTGTTACTTCCTCCTGCAGGAACCCACACAGGTGTTGGCCCACAAATGGAACTTCGGTGCCGTAGCAAGTTTGAAGGACATATGGGAAGCACTTGGAAGAGGGTTTTAGGTAGACAGACACTAAGACAGGTAGACAGACACTAAGAACAGGGAAGGGGAAGCCAGTTCTCAAACCAGTTTTCCAGTAGCATGTAGGCACAACTCTGGCTTGGGCTAGGGGGTTCTGGATGCCAAGAGAGGGGTTCTGCCATGCTGGGAGTGGGCAGAATGCTGCATCTTGGGATAGCCAGATGCCACATTTGCCAGAAAGAGGCCATCAGGAGGGAGGGAGCCTGGTAGCCCTTTGGCTACCAACTACATTTCTAAGCATAAATAGGGCATCACTGACACACAAAACTCAAATCTAAACTGGCCAACAACAAGTTGTCACGGTTATAACTGAGAAAGAAGCTGGTGTTATCATCAGGCTAATGCTTGTATCGTTCAGGGTCAATAAGAAAACCTGTTCGCCAGAGGCAGCACTTCTGTCTTCTCCCTAATGAGCAACTGTAGAGTAGGTGACACTTGCATTCATGTGCATCTGGTAACTACCCAGATAATGCTGTAATGCACAGTGGCAGCTGAACATGATGCACCTGCTTTGGGATGGTTATTATAGAGTTGGAATAGTTATTTTTAGCCCTGCCTACAGAAGGCTTATCTCGCTCAGTTAAGTGAATGCATTTTCAGGTCATATAGACTTTGCCAATACAGTCTCATCCATTCATGTGAAAGGCCGTGTATGTGCTGTAGAAACTGTGAATTATGTATACAGGGGATGGATAACCTGCCCAAAAGAACAGTACAGTCCACAACAAGCAAACACCAGAAATCATTAATTAGTTGAATATTTAGAATAAACATAAATTGAGAAAAGCCTGAGTGCCACATGCTACTAGCTGAAGTTCTGCCCAAAGCCCTACCTAGGTCTAGCAAGAACTGCTCACTCTCAAAATAGGCCCACATACCAAGTGAATACACAGTTTACACGGTAGCAACAAACTTGAGTGTATCCTGTGTAGTGACTAGATTAATTAAGTTGACAGTACTCTTGGCTCTCCTAAGACTAGCGTGCCAAATTTAGGTCCAGATGTGCCATATACTATGCTACAAAAAAAAAAAAAAACACAAGTATGGATTTATCAAAAAAGTTATAACCTATACCCTATTTGTTTGAAGGTGAGGCTATAACTCAAAGCCTGGATAAAATCGTGCCAAGGTTTTAAACTAGGAATTGTTATTTGTATTTTTGCAGACAAAATGGAGTAAAAGTTATTTGACTCTTACAAACATCTAATTTTTACAGGCTTTTCTATTTACTTTCAAATTCTAGCGGCTAGTTTCACTCTTAGACCACAGTCAAGATTGCAGCCATTTACTTTTCTTATTTTTTCCATGTTATCAGGAAATAATACTGGAAAGACTTACTCTAGAATGAAAATGCATTTTATAATCTACCGCAGGATAGATGATGGAGGTAAGACCATCCACTCTAAAAATGTACATTTATCAGTGTGATTGGTAAGCTAAAGGCTTAAAGGGTGAAACAGCTTGTATAAGTAGTTTGTAATGTGTTCTGGTTCATTCTTCCTTATTACATGATCAGTAATATTTATACTAATCATGTTTGAAAGTCAAAATACTATGCATTCTTAGCTTTTGTGAGAAAGTAGCCTCTTTCTAGCCTTGTTACCCCCACTTTTGGCCTGTTTGTGAGTGTATGTCAGGGTGTTTTCACTGTTTCACTGGGATCCTGCTAGCCAGGGCCCAGTGCTCATAGTGAAAACCCTATGTGTTCAGTATGTTTGTTATGTGTCACTGGGACCCTGCTAGTCAGGACCCCAGTGCTCATAAGTTTGTGACCTATAGGTATGTGTTCCCTGTGTGATGCCTAACTGTCTCACTGAGGCTCTGCTAACCAGAACCTCAGTGGTTATGCTCTCTCATTTCTTTCAAATTGTCACTAACAGGCTAGTGACCAATTTTACCAATTTACATTGGCTTACTGGAACACCCTTATAATTCCCTAGTATATGGCACTGAGGTACCCAGGGTATTGGGGTTCCAGGAGATCCCTATGGGCTGCAGCATTTCTTTTGCCACCCATAGGGAGCTCTGACAATTCTTACACAGGCCTGCCACTGCAGCCTGAGTGAAATAACGTCCACGTTATTTCACAGCCATTTTACACTGCACTTAAGTAACTTATAAGTCACCTATATGTCTAACCTTTACCTGGTAAAGGTTGGGTGCTAAGTTACTTAGTGTGAGGGCACCCTGGCACTAGCCAAGGTGCCCCCACATTGTTCAGGGCCAATTCCCCGGACTTTGTGAGTGCGGGGACACCATTACACGCGTGCACTACATACAAGTCACTACCTATATGTAGCTTCACAATGGTAACTCCGAATATGGCCATGTAACATGTCTATGATCATGGAATTGCCCCCTCTATACCATCCTGGCATAGTTGGCACAATCCCATGATCCCAGGGGTCTGTAGCACAGACCCTGGTACTGCCAAACTGCCTTTCCCGGGGTTTCACTGCAGCTGCTGCTGCTGCTGCCAACCCCTCAGACAGGTTTCTGCCCTCCTGGGGTCCAGCCAGGCTTGGCCCAGGATGGCAGAACAAAGGACTTCCTCTGAGAGAGGGTGTTACACCCTCTCCCTTTGGAAAATGGTGTGAAGGCAGGGGAGGTGTAGCCTCCCCCAGCCTCTGGAAATGCTTTCATGGGCACATTTGGTGCCCATTTCTGAATAAGCCAGTCTACACCGGTTCAGGGACCCCTTAGCCCTGCTCTGGCGCGAAACTGGACAAAGGAAAGGGGAGTGACCACTCCCCTGACCTGCACCTCCCCTGGGAGGTGCACAGAGCTCCTCCAGTGTGCTCCAGACCTCTGCCATCTTGGAAACAGAGGTGCTGTTGGCACACTGGACTGCTCTGAGTGGCCAGTGCCACCAGGTGACGTCAGAGACTCTTTCCGATAGGCTCCTTCAGGTGTTGCTAGCCTATCCTCTCTCCTAGGTAGCCAAACCCTCTTTTCTGGCTATTTAGGGCCTCTGTCTCTGGGGAAACTTTAGATAACGAATACAAGAGCTCAGCCGAGTTCCTCTGCATCTCTCTCTTCACCTTCTGCCAAGGAATCGACTGCTGACCGCGCTGGAAGCCTGCAAAACTGCAACATAGTAGCAAAGACGACTACTGCAACTCTGTAACGCTGATCCTGCCGCCTTCTCGACTTTTTCCTGGTGGTGCATGCTGTGGGGGTAGTCTGCCTCCTCTCTGCACTAGAAGCTCCGAAGAAATCTCCCGTGGGTCGACGGAATCGCCCCCCTGCAACCGCAGGCACCAAAGAACTGCATCACCGGTACCCTGGGTCTCCTGTCAGCACGACGAGCGAGGTCCCTTGAATCCAGCAACTCTGTCCAAGTGACTCCCACAGTCCAGTAACTCTTCAGTCCAAGTTTGGTGGAGGTAAGTCCTTGCCTCCCCACGCCAGACTGCATTGCTGGGAACCGCGACTTTTGCAGCTACTCCGGCCTCCGTGCACTTCCGGCGGAAATCCTTTGTGCACAGTCCAGCCTGGGTCCACGGCACTCTAACCTGCATTGCACGACCTCCTAAGTTGTTCTCCGGCGACGTGGGACTCCTTTGTGCGACTTAGGGTGAGCACCATTTCACGCATCCTCGTAGTGCCTGTTTCTGGCACTTCTCCGGGTGCTACCTGCTGCTGAGAGGGCTCCTTGTCTTGCACGACGTCCCCTCTGTCTCCTGACGCAATTTCCTGGTCCCTCCTGGGCCACAGCAGCGTCCAAAAACCCATACCGCACGATTTGCAGCTAGCAAGGCTTGTTGGCGGTCTTTCGGCGGGAAAACACTTCTGCACGACTCTCCACGGCGTGAGGGATCTGTCCTCCAAAGGGGAAGTCTCTAGCCCTTGTCGTTCCTGCAGAAACCTAAGCTTCTACTGTCCAGTAGCAGCTTCTTTGCACCCACAGCTGGCATTTCCTGGGCATCTGCCCATCTCCGACTTGCTTGTGACTTTTGGACTTGGTCCCCTTGTTCCACAGGTACCCTCGACTGGAAATCCATCGTTGTTGCATTGCTGGTTTGTGTCTTTCCGGCAGAATTCCCTATCACGACTTCTATGTCCTTTGGGGAACTTTAGTGCACTTTGCACTCACTTTTCAGGGTCTTGGGGTGGGCTATTTTTCTAACCCTCACTATTTTCTAATAGTCCCAGCGACCCTCTACAAGGTCACATAGGTTTGGGGTCCATTCGTGGTTCGCATTCCACTTTTGGAGTATATGGTTTGTGTTGCCCCTATCCCTATGTGTCTCCATTGCATCCTATTGTAACTATACATTGTTTGCACTGTTTTCTAATACTATTACTGCATATTTTGGTATTGTGTACATATATCTTGTGTATATTTGCTATCCTCATACTGAGAGTACTCACTGAGATACTTTTGGCATATTGTCATAAAAATAAAGTACCTTTATTTTTTAGTATATCTGTGTATTGTGTTTTCTTATGATATTGTGCATATGACACTTGTGGTACTGTAGGAGCTTCACTCGTCTCGTAGTTCAGCCTAAGCTGCTCTGCTAAGCTACCATTATCTATCAGCCTATGCTGCTAGACACCCTACACACTAATAAGGGATAACTGGGCCTGGTGCAAGGTGTAAGTACCCCTAGGTACTCACTACAAGCCAGTCCAGCCTCCTACATTGGTTGTGCAGCGGTGGGATAAGTGCTTTGAGACTACTTACCACTCTTGTCATTGTACTTTTCATAAGAGAAAAATATACAAAACAAGTTCAGTGTGTGTACACATAACTAAAAAGTCTTGCATTTCCTCTTTTCACTCTTTTCTAAGTGCTGAAAAGTACTTCTAAACTTTCTAAAAGTTCTAAAAAGTTTAAAAAGTTTTTTTCTGTCTTTCTAAAAGCTCTAAAAACTTTTTCTCACTTTTTCTGTCACTTAAACTCTTTCTAAAATGTCTGGCACAGGCCAAAATGTTGATCTGTCCAAACTTGCATATGACCACCTTAGCTGGAAAGGAGCAAGGAGTCTCTGTATAGAAAGAGGTTTGGGTGTAGGGAAGAATCCTTCCTTGGAATTATTGCTTAACATGCTTAGAGAACAAGAGAAGGCCAGAAGGGCCCCATCTGTTGAAAAAGCAGCTAATGGTTCCCAATCTGATCCAGGGACTCCCCTAGAAAAGGATTCAGGAAAGAAACTTTCTAGCCTGCCCATTACTAGACAGTCTAGCATAGTTGGTACTGATGTTGAGTCACACCATACAGATAGTGTTGTCTCACATCATAGCAAGAGCATTCATTCTCACCACAGTAGAACTGATGTTTCTGTTAACCAAGCTGTTAGGGTGCCCTCTGTAAGGGACATGTCTCCTTCTGTCCATTCTCACCATACTTCTGTTTCAAGACATGTCCCTCCCACCCACCCCGATGACAGATTGTTAGAAAGGGAGCTCAATAGATTGAGAGTGGAACAAACCAGACTGAAGCTCAAGAAGCAACAGATGGATTTGGATAGACAGACTTTAGAAGTAGAGAAGGAGAGACAGAAACTGGGTTTAGAAACCCATGGTGGCAGCAGCAGTATTCCCCATAGTCATCCTGCAAAAGAGCATGATTCCAGGAATCTGCACAAGATAGTTCCCCCTTATAAGGAGGGGGAGGACATTAACAAGTGGTTTGCTGCACTTGAGAGGGCCTGTGCTGTACAGGATGTCCCTCAAAGGCAGTGGGCTGCTATCCTATGGCTATCATTTAGTGGAAAAGGTAGGGATAGGCTCCATACTGTGAAAGAAAATGAAGCCAATGATTACAAAGTTCTTAAGAATGCACTCCTGGATGGTTATGGCTTAACCACTGAACAATAAAGGATAAAGTTCAGAGAGACCAAAAAGGAGTCTTCACAAGACTGGGTTGATTTCATTGACCATTCAGTGAAGGCCTTGGAGGGGTGGTTACATGGCAGTAAAGTTACTGATTATGACAGCCTGTATAACTTGATCCTGAGAGAGCATATTCTTAATAATTGTGTGTCTGATTTGTTGCACCAGTACTTGGTGGACTCTGATCTGACCTCTCCCCAAGAATTGGGAAAGAAGGTAGACAAATGGGTCAGAACAAGGGTGAACAGAAAAGTTCATACAGGTGGTGACAAAGAGAACAATAAGAAGAAAGATGGTGAAAAATCTCAAGATAAGCATGGGGATAAGGGTAAAACCAAAGATCCCACTTCAAATCTTAAACACTCTTCAGGGGGTGGGGATAAAACAAATTCTTCCTCTTCTTCTCAACCTACACAATTTAAAAAGCCTTGGTGCTTTGTGTGTAAAAATAAAGGCCATAGGCCAGGGGATAAGTCCTGTCCAGGTAAACCCCCTGAGCCTACCACCACTAATACATCAAGCTCTAGTGCCCCTAGCAGTAGTGGTACTAGTGGTGGGACTGCTGGCAACAGTCAAGCAAAGGGTGTAGTTGGGTTCACTTATGGGTCCATCATAGAAACTGGGGTAGTCAGTCCCAAGACAGTTTCTGTCACACCTAGTGGCATTGGCCTTGCCACACTGGCTGCTTGTCCCCTTACAATGGATAAGTACAGGCAGACAGTTTCAATAAACGGTGTTGAGGCCTTGGCCTACAGGGACACAGGTGCCAGTATCACTTTGGTGACTGAAAACCTAGTGGCTCCTGAACAACACATCATTGGACAACAGTATAAAATTATTGATGTCCATAACTCCACTAAGTTTCTTCCCTTAGCTATAATTCAGTTTAGTTGGGGTGGAGTTACTGGCCCTAAGCAGGTGGTGGTATCACCTAGCTTACCTGTAGACTGTTTCTTAGGTAATGACCTAGAGGCCTCAGGTTGGGCTGATATAGAGTTTTATGCCCATGCAGCCATGCTGGGCATCCCAGAGGAATTGTTCCCTCTCATTTCTACTGAAATGAAAAAGCAAAGGAGAGAAGGCCTGAAAACTCAGAATCCCTCTCCATCAACAGGTAAAAAGGGCATCACAGTATCCCCTAACCACCCTGCCATTCAGGATACCATTCCTGTGGTGGGAGAGACCTCTCCTGAGGTGGCACCTGTTCCAAGGGAAGCATCAGCTGGCAAAGCTGTACTCCCCGAGGTAGAAGTACCTCTCTGTGGGATAACTAACATTGGTGAGCAAAAGAGCACCATTTTAGTTAACATGGAGCATCCCTCCAACCCTCCCAGAGAAACTTTAGTGCAGAAACTCTGCACTGCCTCACAACACTTAGGACAGCATCCCTGCCCTAGTGTGGAGCTCATAGGACAGCATCCCTGCCCTGCTCCAACTCAAGAGAAACAGCATCCCTGTTCTCTCTTCCAGCCATATGGACAAAGTTTTTGCCCAGCTATGGCTTTTCTGAGACAGCATCCCTGTCTGGCATTTCCATCACTACAAATAGGTTCAGTGGACAATTCCCACTGCTCTAAACTAAAACTTACTGATAGAAACTCTGAAAATACATCATCACATTGTTGCTTAGCTAAAAAACTTCAAACAGGGTGGTTTACATCCCCACAGGGAAGTAACCATATAGTGGATGATAAAGGGAGTAACCAGTCTATTGCAGAGCTACTCTCTACTTATCACCACTTAGACAATAAAGTCTCAACTGGCCAAGGTTAGCCTTATTGTCCTTTGTTTGGGGGGGGGGGTTGTGTGAGAAAGTAGCCTCTTTCTAGCCTTGTTACCCCCACTTTTGGCCTGTTTGTGAGTGTATGTCAGGGTGTTTTCACTGTCTCACTGGGATCCTGCTAGCCAGGGCCCAGTGCTCATAGTGAAAACCCTATGTTTTCAGTATGTTTGTTATGTGTCACTGGGACCCTGCTAGTCAGGACCCCAGTGCTCATAAGTTTGTGACCTATAGGTATGTGTTCCCTGTGTGATGCCTAACTGTCTCACTGAGGCTCTGCTAACCAGAACCTCAGTGGTTATGCTCTCGCATTTCTTTCAAATTGTCACTAACAGGCTAGTGACCAATTTTACCAATTTACATTGGCTTACTGGAACACCCTTATAATTCCCTAGTATATGGTACTGAGGTACCCAGGGTATTGGGGTTCCAGGAGATCCCTATGGGCTGCAGCATTTCTTTTGCCACCCATAGGGAGCTCCGACAATTCTTACACAGGCCTGCCACTGCAGCCTGAGTGAAATAACGTCCACGTTATTTCACAGCCATTTTACACTGCACTTAAGTAACTTATAAGTCACCTATATGTCTAACCTTTACCTGGTAAAGGTTGGGTGCTAAGTTACTTAGTGTGAGGGCACCCTGGCACTAGCCAAGGTGCCCCCACATTGTTCAGGGCCAATTCCCCGGACTTTGTGAGTGCGGGACACCATTACACGCGTGCACTACATATAAGTCACTACCTAGATGTAGCTTCACAATGGTAACTCCGAATATGGCCATGTAACATGTCTATGATCATGGAATTGCCCCCTCTATACCATCCTGGCATAGTTGGCACAATCCCATGATCCCAGGGGTCTGTAGCACAGACCCTGGTACTGCCAAACTGCCTTTCCCGGGGTTTCACTGCAGCTGCTGCTGCTGCCAACCCCTCAGACAGGTTTCTGCCCTCCTGGGGTCCAGCCAGGCTTGGCCCAGGATGGCAGAACAAAGGACTTCCTCTGAGAGAGGGTGTTACACCCTCTCCCTTTGGAAAATGGTGTGAAGGCAGGGGAGGTGTAGCCTCCCCCAGCCTCTGGAAATGCTTTCATGGGCACATTTGGTGCCCATTTCTGCATAAGCCAGTCTACACCGGTTCAGGGACCCCTTAGCCCTGCTCTGGCGCGAAACTGGACAAAGGAAAGGGGAGTGACCACTCCCCTGACCTGCACCTCCCCTGGGAGGTGCCCAGAGCTCATCCAGTGTGCTCCAGACCTCTGCCATCTTGGAAACAGAGGTGCTGCTGGCACACTGGACTGCTCTGAGTGGCCAGTGCCACCAGGTGACGTCAGAGACTCCTTCTGATAGGCTCCTTCAGGTGTTGCTAGCCTATCCTCTCTCCTAGGTAGCCAAACCCTCTTTTCTGGCTATCTAGGGTCTCTGTCTCTGGGGAAACTTTAGATAACGAATGCAAGAGCTCAGCCGAGTTCCTCTGCATCTCTCTCTTCACCTTCTGCCAAGGAATCGACTGCTGACCGTGCTGGAAGCCTGCAAAACTGCAACATAGTAGCAAAGACGACTACTGCAACTCTGTAACGCTGATCCTGCCGCCTTCTCAACTGTTTTCCTGGTGGTGCATGCTGTGGGGGTAGTCTGCCTCCTCTCTGCACTAGAAGCTCCGAAGAAATCTCCCGTGGGTCGACGGAATCGTCCCCCTGCAACCGCAGGCACCAAAGAACTGCATCACCGGTACCCTGGGTCTCCTCTCAGCACGACGAGCGAGGTCCCTTGAATCCAGCAACTCTGTCCAAGTGACTCCCACAGTCCAGTGACTCTTCAGTCCAAGTTTGGTGGAGGTAAGTCCTTGCCTCCCCACGCCAGACTGCATTGCTGGGAACCGCGACTTTTGCAGCTACTCCGGCCTCCGTGCACTCCCGGCGGAAATCCTTTGTGCACAGTCCAGCCTGGGTCCACGGCACTCTAACCTGCATTGCACGACCTCCTAAGTTGTTCTCCGGTGACGTGGGACTCTTTTGTGCGACTTTGGGTGAGCACTGTTTCACGCATCCTCGTAGTGCCTGTTTCTGGCACTTCTCCGGGTGCTACCTGCTGCTGAGAGGGCTCCTTGTCTTGCTCGACGTCCCCTCTGTCTCCTGACGCAATTTGCGACATCCTGGTCCCTCCTGGGCCACAGCAGCGTCCAAAAACCCTTACCGCACGATTTGCAGCTAGCAAGGCTTGTTGGCGGTCTTTCGGCGGGAAAACACTTCTGCACGACTCTCCACGGCGTGAAGGATCCGTCCTCCAAAGGGGAAGTCTCTAGCCCTTGTCGTTCCTGCAGAAACCTAAGCTTCTACTGTTCAGTAGCAGCTTCTTTGCACCCACAGCTGGCATTTCCTGGGCATCTGCCCATCTCCGACTTGCTTGTGACTTTTGGACTTGGTCCCCTTGTTCCACAGGTACCCTCGACTGGAAATCCATTGTTGTTGCATTGCTGGTTTGTGTCTTTCCGGCAGAATTCCCCTATCACGACTTCTATGTCCTTTGGGGAACTTTAGTGCACTTTGCACTCACTTTTCAGGGTCTTGGGGTGGGCTATTTTTCTAACCCTCACTATTTTCTAATAGTCCCAGTGACCCTCTACAAGGTCACATAGGTTTGGGGTCCATTCGTGGTTCGCATTCCACTTTTGGAGTATATGGTTTGTGTTGCCCCTATCCCTATGTGTCTCTATTGCATCCTATTGTAACTATACATTGTTTGCACTGTTTTCTAATACTATTACTGCATATTTTGGTATTGTGTACATATATCTTGTGTATATTTGCTATCCTCATACTGAGGGTACTCACTGAGATACTTTTGGCATATTGTCATAAAAATAAAGTACCTTTATTTTTAGTATATCTGTGTATTGTGTTTTCTTATGATATTGTGCATATGACACTTGTGGTACTGTAGGAGCTTCACTCGTCTCCTAGTTCAGCCTAAGCTGCTCTGCTAAGCTACCATTATCTATCAGCCTATGCTGCTAGACACCCTATTCACTAATAAGGGATAACTGGGCCTGGTGCAAGGTGTAAGTACCCCTAGGTACTCACTACAAGCCAGTCCAGCCTCCTACATCTTTCAATAGCCTTTGTGAGTGTGGGGGACCTTGCAATCTTGATACCCCAAAATTGTACTCAATCAGAATGCCAACAATTCGATGGATCAACAATGGTGCTAAACCTCAATTTCATGAGGCAAATGTGTCCCTGTGAGAAGGTATCTCCCAACATACCAAAATATCAGTAAATATTGTAAATTAAGTAAAAGGGGCCACTCGGTAACTGAATTCTATGTTAGCAGAATAGTTAAAGGGTGTTATCACAAAATTAAAAAGTAACATGATGCAAAGTCGATTTCAAAAAGGTTCTCAGTGAATAAGGGAAAAACAGACAAAAATAAATAAATAAAAAAATAAAAACAAAAAAACCCATCAACATTTTGTCTAAGTCCCAAATGGGCAGTAAAGTCGGGAGGGAAATGGGCAGCCTCCCTAGCAGACCAAGAAAGGTTTGCTGCCTTGCCCCAAAACAAAAACGTTTTTTTATACATTATTTTTCGCATGCAAAATAAATAGACCCGCAGAATCAGTGGTGTGAGCAAATGTGTTATTTAATCAGCAATCAGAGCACTATAACATTAAACGTCATATTGCCTTAGCACCGAAGAAACGCCATTATATGATTAATTTTTCAACCCCTTCTATGCTCATGTCATCTGGAGATGCTAGAACAAACTAGATACATAAGTGAACAGGGTACAGCAATCAAGCTGAAAGACCTTGAAAAAACAGTTGCAGTTTTGTGACTGAGCTGGGGACAGCACGAACAATGACAATTAAAATAAACAAAAAATATTTTATTTGACTATGTGCTGCAGAAATTACAGCCACTGTGCTTTACTGCGGAGAAAAACCAGGGATGCAAGAATGAAATTCATCTTGAATAAGATGGCGACAGGCCAAAACTGAGGCCTAGCTAACCAGGGTCATAAAAAAACACTTCTGCAAATCATAGAGAATTTGTTTCAAAGACAGCAGTACTATATTCCAGTCTACATGTGTAATCAAGTCTGAAAATACATTCTGCATGTTGTTAATGTTCACAAAAATGTAATCCTAAAAATCCTCAACAATTCTACACGCAATGGTAACATTTCATCCCTCAGTGACTACTCTGTTATCAGTTAAGCCACAGGGGTAAAAGAAATACCCATACTTGTAGCAACTCATCACCAAAATATTTAGGGTCTAAGGGCCTGATTATGAGTTCGGCATGACCCGTCCGCCAAACTTCTGATGGGGGGTTGCTGCCATACTGGCTACCACCCCGCCGAGCCAGTTACGAATTTCCCACTAGGCTGACAGGCAGAAATCAAGGATTATGCCAGTCAGCCCAAGCAGGAAAGTGGCAGCAGCATAGTTGCTGGCTCGTAATCAAGCCGGCGGGAATGCTGCCACCCACAGGGTGCAAAAGCACCCCCGCAATGTTCACTGTCTGCACAGCAGACAGTGAGCCCTGGAAGGATGCTAGGCAGAGGGACCCCTCCACTGCCCATTCCATTTGCATAGGCAGTGCAAAGGCTACCCTGTGGCCCTCTGCACCTATTCTCTGCCAGCCTTCACCGCCATGAAATGGCTGGTGGAGAACCAGGTCGTAATCGGAGGGCGGCGCCGACTTCAGCGGTGGTGCTACCCAGACTCTTATTTCTTCCAAACACTTATGTGCCATTTCATTTAAAGGCCTTGGCAAAACATGGACTAGACTGGTACAGCACATAACACATCAAGTAGCCAATGTCACACACAAAACTCTGCATGAAAAAAGTGGACTGGGGCTCAGAGTTAGGACTCTAGTCTCTGGAAGCACAACTACAGTTTGCGACTTTGTGGTTCTCTTAAAATAAGGCTGTTTGTTAGAAACAAGGGTTCATGGCAATACTATGAACTATTTTCTCCACTATAAAATTTAAATACCAAGTGAAGCAGAAGCATATTGGAACTGTTGGACTCTAGCCTAAAAAAGCTTGAAACTGGGATCTCCAATTTGATGCCTACCTATTTTCCAAAAATCTTGTACGAATACAGACATTAGGATATACAGAAGTGGCAACTTTTCTGTGTGCAGGTGGACAAAGGAGCCAAGATCAAGCTAAGACACTACACACCTTCACTATAAAAGATGGTATTTCACCACACCCATTCCAGCAGTACTTGAAGTACACCTTGATGTTTTCATTGGATGCTTGAGCTCTTCATGGCACTTAACATGATATGAGATAGAGACGGGAATGAAAACTGTCTCAGTTATATACCAAGCTCTCTTGCAGGTCACATTGTAGGAAAGTACCATCTTGCCTGGCATGTTACCCCCATTTTCACTGTATGTATGTTTGTTTTAGCCCTTGTGTCACTGGGATCCTGCCAGGCAGGACCCCAGTGCTCATAGTATGTGCCCTGTATGTGTTCCCTGTGTGGTGCCTAACTGTATCACTGAGGCTCTGCTAACCAGAACCTCAGCGTTTATGATCTCTCTGCTTTCTAAGTTTGTCACTACAGGCTAGTGACTAAATTTACCAACTCCCATTGGCACACTGGTACACCCATATAATTCCCTTGTATATGGTACTGAGGTACCCAGGGTATTGGGGTTTCAGGAGATCCCTATGGCCTGCAACATTTCTTTTGCCACCCATAGGGAGCTCAGACAATTCTTACACAGGCCTGCCACTGCAGCCTCAGTGAAATAACGTCCACGTTATTTCACAGCCATTTTTCACTGCACATAAGTAACTTATAAGTCACCTATATGTATAACCCTCACTTAGTGAAGGTTGGGTGCCAAGTTACTTAGTGTGTGGGCACCCTGGCACTAGCCAAGGTGCCCCCACATTGTTCAGGGCAAATCCCCCGAACTTTGTGAGTGCGGGGACACCATTACACGTGTGCACTATACATAGGTCACTACCTATGTATAGCGTCACAATGGTAACTCCGAACATGGCCATGTAACATGTCTAAGATCATGGAACTGTCCCCCCAATACCATTCTGGTATTGGGGGGACAATTCCATGATCCCCCGGGTCTCTAGCACATAACCCGGGTGCTGCCAAACTGCCTTTCCGGGGTTTCCACTGCAGCTGCTGCTGCTGCCAACCTCTCAGACAGGATTCTGCCCTCCTGGGGTCTGGGCAGCCCCAGCCCAGGAAGGCAGAACAAAGGATTTCCTCTGAGAGAGGGTGTTACACCCTCTCCCTTTGGAAATAGGTGTGAAGGGCTGGGGAGGAGTGCCTCCCACAGCCTCTGGAAATGCTTTGATGGGTACAGATGGTGCCCATCTCTGCATAAGCCAGTCTACACTGGTTCAGGGATCCCCCAGCCCTGCTCTTTCGCGAAACTGGACAAAGGAAAGGGGAGTGACCACTCCCCTGACCTGCACCTCCCAGGGGAGGTACCCAGAGCTCCACCAGTGTGTCCCAGACCTCTGCCATCTTGGATTCAGAGGTGTTGGGGGCACACTGGACTGCTCTGGGTGGCCAGTGCCAGTAGGTCACGTCAGTGACCCCCTCGGATAGGCTCTTACCTCTCTTGGTAGCCAAACCTCCTTTTCTGGCTATTTAAGGTCTCTCCCTTGGGGTATTTTTCAGATAACGAATGCAAGAGCTCACCGGAGTTCCTCTGCACTTCCCTCTTCGACTTCTGCCAAGGATCGACCGCTGACTGCTCCAGGACGCCTGCAAAACCGCAACAAAGTAGCTAGACGACGACCAGCAACATTGTAGCGCCTCATCCGGACGTCTTTCTCGACTGTTTCCTGGTGGTGCGTGCTCGGAGGGCTGCCTGCCTTCACCCTGCACTGGAAGCCAAGAAGAAATCTCCGGTGGGTCGACGGAATCTTCCCCCGCTAACGCAGGCACCAAAAGACTCATTCTGACGAGCGTGGTCCCTGGAACACAGGCTCTATATCCAAGTGACTCCCACAGTCCAGTGATCCTTCAGTCCAAGTTTGGTGGAGGTAAGTCTGTGCCTCCCCATGCTAGACTGCAAACCTGTGTACTGCGTGCTTTGCAGCTGCTCCGGCTTCTGTGCACTTCTCTAAGGATTCCTTTGTGCACAGCCTAGCCTGGGTCCCCAGCACTCCGTCCTGCAGTGCTCAACCCTCTGAGTTGGACTCCGACGTAGTGGGACCCTCTTTTGTGACTCTGAGCCAGCTCCGGTTCACAAATCTTCTAAGTACCTGCTCCAGTACTTCTGTGGGTGCTGCCTGCTTCTGTGAGGGCTCTCTGAGTTGCTGAGCGCCCCTTCTGTCTCCTCCTCCAAGGGGTGACATCCTGGTCCTTCCTGGTCCCCAGTAGCACCCAAAAACCTCTACCGCGACCCTTGCAACTAGCAAGGCTTGTTTGCGGTATTTCTGCGTGGGAACCCTTCTGCAGCCTTCAGCACGGCGTGGGACATCTTCCATTCAAAGGAGAAGTTCCTATCTCTCTTCGTTGTTGCAGAATCCCAAGCTTCTTCCATCCAGAGGCAGCCTTTTTGCACCTTCATCCGGGGCTTCCTGGGCTCCTGCCCCCACTGGACACTATCGCAACTCTTGGACTTGGTCCCCTTGCCTTGCAGGTCCTCAGGTCCAGGAATCAGTCTTCAGTGCTTTGCTGGTGTTTGTGCTTCTTGCAGAATCCCCCTATCACGACTATTGTGTCCTTTTGGAGTAGGAGGGGTACTTTACTCCTACTTTTCAGTGTCTTGGGGTGGGGTATCTTGGACACCCTGACTGTTTTCTTACAGTCCCAGCGACCCTCTACAAGCTCCCATAGGTCTGGGGTCCATTCGTGATTCGCATTCCACTTTTGGAGTATATGGTTTGTGTTGCCCCTAGACCTATGTTCACCTATTGCATCCTATTGTAATTTTACACTGTTTGCATTACTTTTCTTACTATTACTTACCTGTTTTGGGTTTATGTACATATGACTTGTGTATATTACTTACCTTCTAACTGAGGGTACTCACTGAGATACTTTTGGCATATTGTCATAAAAATAAAGTACCTTTATTTTTAGTAACTCTGAGTATTGTGTTTTCTTATGATATTGTGCTATATGATATAAGTGGCATAGTAGGAGCTTTGCAGGTCTCCTAGTTCAGCCTAAGCTGCTTTGCCATAGCTACCTTCTATCAGCCTAAGCAGCTAGAAACACCTCTATTCTACTAATAAGGGATAACTGGACCTGGCACAAAGGTCCCACAAGGTACCCACTATAAGTCAGGCCAGCCTCCTACATTGGTGGTGCAGCGGTGGGATAGGTACTTGCAACTGCTTTACCACTTTGTCATTTGGTACTTTTCATAAGAGAATCATATACCAAATAGTTCAGTATATGTACACTTAACCAAAAAAGTTTAATTTTCTATTCTAAAACTTTTAACAAAGTTCTGAAAAGTTTTTGAAAACTTCTAAAGGTTTTCTCAAAGTTTGAAAATGTTTTTTCTGTGCTTTCAAAAGTTCTAAAACGTTTTCTTTCTCACTATCCTTAAACCTATACTATCATGTCTGTTGTAGAGCCCACTCCCAAAACTGTTAATGCAACATATGAGAGTTTAAACTACAAAAGTTTAAGCGGTCTCTGCCTGGATAGATATTGGAGTATAGGAAAGAATCCTACAGAAGAGTTTCTCTTTAACATGATTGTTGTAGATGACCAGAACCAGTCTGGACCATCACATGAGAGGTTAGAAAATGGGGAAGCTTCCCAGTCTGACTCAGGAGAGTTCCTTGAGAAAGCTGGGGAGGGTTCTTACAAGGGCCTGCCCCTAGCAGGACACCTAGTGAAGCTGGTAGTGATAGAGGCTCCCACAACAGTAGGGCATCTTTTATCCCTAGAGGCCAGGTTACTAGGGTCTAGACAGTTAGGGACAGGTACCCCTCTGAAACTTCCCTCATTTCCTCTGTGTCAAAGCATTCCCAACCCACCCACCCTGAGGATAACTGGTTAGAAAAGTAACTCAAAAAGTTGAGGGTTGAAGAGACCAGACTGAAGCTTAAACAGCAGCAGCTGGCCTTAGATAGGGAATCCCTACACATAGCGAGGGAAAGACAGAGGTTGGGGTTAGTTCCCCAAGGTGGCAGCAGCAGTATTTCTGATAGCAATCCTGTTAGAGAGCAAGATTCCAGGAATCTGCACAAGATAGTCCCCCCCTTACAAGGAGGGGGATGACATTAATAAGTGGTTTGCTGCACTTGAGAGGGCTTGTATGGTACAGTTGGTCCCTCAAAGGCGGTGGGCTGCTATTTTGTGGCTAGCTTTCACTGGAAAGGTAGGGATAGGCTCCTTACTGTCAGAGAAAGTGATGCCAATAACTACAAAGTTTTGAAAGATGCACTCTTGGATGGATTTGGCTTAACCACTGAAAAATACAGACAAAAGTTCAGAGACACCAGAAAAGAGTCTTCTCAAGACTGGACAGATTTTGTGGACTGTTCAGTGAAGGCCTTGGAAGGGTGGTTGCATGGCAATAAAGTTTCTGACTATGAAAGCCTGTACAATCTTATTCTGAGAGAGCATATTCTTAACAAGTGTGTGTCTGACTTGTTGCACCAATACCTAGTGGACTCTGATCTGACCTCTCCCCAAGAATTGGGAAAGAAGGCAGACAAATGGGTCAGAACAAGGGTGAACAGAAAAGCTTATACAGGGGGTGACAGGGATGTCAAGAAGAAGGATGGTAAGTCTTCTGAGAAGGGTGGGGACAAAAGTAAGCATCCCGATTCTTCATCAGGCCCACAAAAAGCCTCTGGGGCTGGTGGGTCCAAATCCTCTTCTAATAATCAACCTAAAAAGCCTTGCTGTTATTTGTGTAAAGTCAAAGGCCATTGGGTAAGTGATTCCACTTGTCCAAAGAAAAACACCAAATCTACTACTAATAGCCAATCCAAGGGTGTAGCTGGGCTCACTATTGGCAAAGTAGTTGGGATTGGTCTTGTTAGGGAGACCACAGAGGCTGTTTTAGTCTCTGATGGTGGCATTGATTTTGCCACCTTGGTTGCTTGTCCCCTTAATATGGATAAGTACAAGCAACTTCCCCTAATCAATGGTGTTGAGGTTCAGGCCTACAGGGACACAGGAGCCAGTGTAACTAAGGTGATAGAAACACTGGTCCACCCTGATCAACACCTACTTGGTCAGCAGTACCAAGTGACAGACGCTCATAACAACACTCTTAGCCACCCCATGGCTGTTGTGAATCTCAACTGGGGGGCGTGGGGGGGGAGGATTGCTGGTTCAAAGAAAGTTGTGGTAGCCACAGATGTACCTGTAGACTGTCTACTAGGAAATGATTTGGAGACATCAGCTTGGGCAGAAGTGGAGTTGGAGGCCCATGCAGCAATGCTGGGCATTCCTGGGCATATTTTCGCTTTAACCAGGGCTCAGGCCAAAAAGGACAGGGTAACTTGGATCTTGGAACAATGGACCAAGTGCTCCCTAAAGCTAGGGGTAAGAAGGGTGAATCCCTACCCACCCTCCCTCCCTCTGCAGATGATTCCCCTTCTGAGGAAGAGGAATTTCCTCCCTGTTGAAAACCTACACCAGAGGAGCTGGCAGCAGACACTGCTGAGCTTTTGGGTGGGGGGGTGGGGGGCTGCCAGGGAAGAGCGGAGTGTGGCACAGCAAACCTGTCCCACATTAGAGGGTCTCAGACAGCAAGCTGTCAAGCAGCAAAATGGGGATGTCACTGACAGTCATAGGGTATACTGGGAAGATAACCTCTTGTACACAGAGTCAAGGGACCCAAAACCTGGAGCAGCCAGGAGATTGGTAATTCCCCTGCAGTACAGAGAGTTTCTTCTCACCCTAGCACATGACATTCCTTTGGCTGGGCATTTGGGCCAGACGAAAACTTGGGAAAGACTTGTCCCCTTGTTTCACTGGCCTCATATGTCAGAGGACACCAAAGATGTTTGCAAGTCTTGTGTGACCTGCCAAGCCAGTGGCAAGACTGGTGGCACTCCAAAGGCCCCTCTAATTCCACTTCCAGTGGTTGGGGTGCCCTTTGAAAGGGTAGGGGCTGACATAGTTGGCCCCCTTGACCCTCCTACTGCTTCAGGCAATAGATTTATCTTGGTGGTAGTGGACCATGCCACAAGATATCCTAAAGCCACATCTTTAAGGACCACTACAGCTCCTGCATTGGCAAAGGCCCTCCTGGGAATCTTTTCCAGGGTGGGTTTTCCTAAAGAGGTGGTGTCAGGCAGAGGTAGCAACTTCATGTCTGCATACCTAAAAGCAATGTGGAAGGAGTGTGGTGTTACCTACACGTTCACCACCCCTTACCATCCACAAACAAATGGTCTGGTTGAGAGGTTTAATAGAATTCTCAAAGGTATGATAATGGGACTCCCTGAAAAACTCAGGAGATGGGATGTCCTGTTACCTTGCCTCCCTTTTGCTTACAGGGAGGTACCCCAGAAAGGAGTGGGCTTCAGCCCCTTTGAACTCCTCTTTGGGCACCCTGTAAGAGGTCCACTTACTTTTGTGAAGGAGGGTTGGGAAAAACCTTTAAAAGCTCCTAAACAGGACATAGTAGACCACGTACTTGGCCTAAGTTCCAGAAGAACGAGTTACTTACCTTCGGTAACGACTTTTCTGGTGGATGCATTAGCTACCTGTGGATTCCTCACCTCATGAATACTCCCATGGCGCCAGCATTCTACGGAAATCTTCTTACTAGTCTCTGCACGTCGACGAGGACGTCACTGTCTCGCACGCGACGCCGTCTGACGTCATACAGGCAATAAGAGGTCCTCGACGACGTGCGGACGTCAGTACCAATCATTTTTTACGTGCATGAGAACAACCAGGCAATGCAATGAAAGAACAAAGCAACATCCATTATATTGTAAAAATACACCACATTGTATGAATAACTGTAAATCTTTTTTTTTTTTTTTATGTACATATATATATATATATATATAAAACTCTTTCTTTTTAAAAAATATATACACACACCAAGTATATACATAAAGATATATACACATATACCCATATATATATATAAATATATTATCTATATACATCTATTGCACCCTCAAAGATCAAGAGGAGCGCACTCAAGGATTACTTGGCAAGACCATAAAGGCAACGGGGAGGCGGGTGGGACCGTGAGGAATCCACAGGTAGCTAATGTATCCACCAGAAAAGTCGTTACCGAAGGTAAGTAACTCGTTCTTCTGATGGATACAACTACCTGTGGATTCCTCACCTCATGAATAGAGTCCCAAAGCAGTAACACGCCCGGCGGTGGGTGCCTAAATGGTCAAACCAAGAAATCCTGCAGCACTGACCGTGCAAAATGGCCGTCCCTTCTAACCTCAGAATCTAAACAGTAATGTTTTGCAAAAGTGTGAAGGGACGACCAAGTTGCGGCCTTGCAGATGTCGACCACAGGAACACCTCTGGCTAAGGCCGAAGTGGCCGACTTAGCTCTGGTGGAATGAGCTCTAATGCCCTCAGGAGGATCCTTCTTTGCCAAAGAGTAACATATTTTAATGCAAAGAACAACCCACCTGGATAGTGTTCTCTTGTGGACTGCCTTTCCTCCCCTCTTGCCCACGTATCCAATAAACAGCTGATCCTCCAGTCTGAAATCCTTTGTTCTATTGATAAAGAAGCTCAACGCTCTCTTTGGATCCAGACGGTGCAGTCTTTCTTCCTCTTTGGAAGGATGAGGCGGAGGATAGAACGTGGACAAAGTAATTGCCTGAGCCAAATGGAAGGGTGAAACAACCTTCGGGAGGAAAGCAGCCTTGGTCCTCAACACCACCTTATCCCCATAAAAAGTTGTATAAGGGGGTTTTACTGATAAGGCCTGCAACTCACTCACTCTCCTTGCTGATGTTATAGCTATCAGGAAGACTGTTTTTAAAAACAAATACCTTAAGGGGCAAGAATGCATAGGTTCAAAAGGGGACCCCATAAGGAAAGTCAGGACTAAGGACAAATCCCATTGCGGCATAACGAATGGCTTTGGAGGATATTGATTTAGAAGACCTTTCAAGAATCTGATAACAATAGGGGATTTAAATAAAGATGGTTGGTCTGGAAGACATATGAAGGCTGACAAGGCCGATAAATAACCTTTAATGGTAGCCACTGCACAACCTTTCTGCGCCAGAGATAGAGCAAAAGACAAAACGTCCGATAGATGAGCTTGTAAAGGATCAATCTGCCTCTCTCCACACCACGCAACAAATTTAGACCACCTATTAGCGTAGATAGATTTAGTGGAGTGTCGCCTGGCCGCTAATATAACATCCACTACCTCAGGCGGGAGAGAGAAGGAACTCAGGTTGCCCCGTTCAATCTCCAGGCATGTAGGTGCAAACTCTGGAGGTTGGGGTGTAAAACCTGCCCCTGCGACTGCGAGAGGAGGTCTGCCCTGAAAGGGAGACGGAGCGGCGGGCACGTTGAGAGTTGGAGAAGGTCGGAGTACCACACCCTCCTTGGCCAATCCGGAGCTATTACGATTACTAGAGCCCGGTCTTGGCGAATCTTCCTCAATACTCGAGGAATCAAGGGTATGGGAGGAAACGCGTAAAGCAACTGGCCGCACCAGGTCATTTGAAACGCGTCCCCCAATGCTTCCTGCATCGGATACTGAAGGCTGCAGAACAACGGACAATGCGCGTTCTCTCGAGTGGCGAACAGATCTACCCGAGGAAACCCCCACTTCTGGAAGATTAAACGGACTTGATCTGGATGGAGACGCCACTCGTGGTCTGCCGAGAAGTGGCGACTGAGACTGTCCGCACGCACGTTCAAGACTCCGGCCAGATGGTTTGCTATCAAGCAAACCCGATGGTCCTTTGCCCAGGACCATAGTCGAAGAGCTTCTCTGCAGAGAAGGTACGACCCCACTCCTCCCTGCTACCCGGAGAGCACGCCTCCTTGAATGCAGTCGTTGCTCAATCCGCGGAGTCGACAACACCTCCGCCGAAGTCGGAGATCGGCGCCGATCTTCCGAAGCCACCGACGCCGCATCCGGCGCCACAGGTAACTTCGGCGCCGACTGAAGAGCAGATGAAACGGATGGACCCACCGGAGTCACAGGCCGAAATCTCGACGTCGACGGGATGGAAATCCCTGGGGCCAATCCCTCCGAAGCCATCGGAGCGGCCACCGGCGCCGACACTGGCGCCGAGCCCACGTTCCCAAACGGGAGAAAGGGCATAAAGGGTGCCGGCCGAAGAGGCGCAGGATCACCCAAAGAAAAGGCCAAAGGCCCAGCCGGAGCACCCCCTGGAGCCATCTGTTGGAAGATGGCATACATCGCATTCAAGAATGCGGAACTATCGGCTCCAGGGGTGGGAAAAGCCGGATACTGGGGTGCCTGACTCGGAGGCGACCCCGACGCCGGCCTCGGCGTCTGCGCCGGAGAAAACACCTGAGGCTCCAATACCTCAATCACCGACGCCTGTCCAGGCGAAGTTGGAGACGTCGGAGAGAGCAACGGCGTCGAAGGATGCGGCGTCACCGTGGGGCTGACCTCCCATGTCCTCCGGCGCCGATCCGGAGACCTGGAACGAGCCTCCCTTGAATGACGCCGAGATTCTCTACGGCGCCGGGAGTCTCGATGACGCCGATGTCTTGGAGAAGACTTTTTCTTGTGATGCTTCTCCTTTGACTTGGCCATAAACAGCTTCGCCTCGCGTTCTTTAATGGCCTTCGGATTCATGTGCTGACACGAATCACAAGTCGAGACGTCGTGGTCGGAGCTCAAACACCAAAGGCAATCGGAATGAGGATCCGTCACCGACATCTTGCCTCCACACTCACGACAAGGCTTAAATCCAGACTTTCTCTGCGACATTATTTCCACAGAGAAAGAGTACGCAGCAAGATATACACTGTAACCGCAAGAGTAACAGTTGCTCCCTCGAAGATAACCGTTTCGAATGCACGGAAAAAAGGGAACTGACGTCCGCACGTCGTCGAGGACCTCTTATTGCCTGTATGACGTCAGACGGCGTCGCGTGCGAGACAGTGACGTCCTCGTCGACGTGCAGAGACTAGTAAGAAGATTTCCGTAGAATGCTGGCGCCATGGGAGTATTCATGAGGTGAGGAATCCACAGGTAGTTGTATCCATCAGAATGGCTGAGTATATGGAAAAGGTCAGTAAAAACCTTCAGGCCAGCCAGGAGCTGCAAAAGCAATGGCATGACCAGAAGGCTGTCCTGATCTAGTACCAACCAGGACAAAAAGTGTGGCTATTGGAGCCTGTGGCCCCAAGAGCACTCCAAGACAAATGGAGTGGACCCCATCTAATTGTTGAGAAGAAGGGTGAGGTTACCTATTTGGTAGACCTGGGCACTGCCAGAAGTCCCCTTAGGGTGATTCATGTTAACCGCCTGAAACCCTACGACAGGGCTGATCTCACCCTGCTCATGGCAACAGATGAGGGACAGGAAGAAGAGAGTGACCCTCTCCCTGATCTCTTCCCCACCACTGAAGCAGATGCTTAGTGGAGGGAGTAGTTTTAGCAGATTGTCTCACTGCAGAATGGAAAGACAACTGCATCAATCGCCTAAGCCAGTTTTCAGACCTCTTTTCACTTGTACCAGGAACAACATCCTGGTGTGAACACACAATTGACACTGGAGACAGCCTTGCTGTCAAAAGTAAAATGTATAGACAGCCTGACCATATTAGAGACTGCATCAAACAAGAGGTGCAGAAAATGTTAGATTTAGGGGTGATTGAACCTTCTGAAAGCCCATGGGCTAGCCCAGTGGTGCTTGTACCTAAACCTCACACCAAAGATGGAAAGAGAGAGATTAGGTTTTGTGTAGATTACAGAGGGCTCAATCAGGTAACCAAAACTGATGCTCACCCAATACCCAGGGCAGATGAGCTCATTGATAAACTGGCTTCTGCCAATTATCTTAGCACTTTTTATCTAACTGCAGGGCATTGGCAGATTAGATTGGAGGAAGATGCTAAACCCAAGACTGCATTTTCTACCATTGGAGGGCACTACCAATTCACAATAATGCCCTTTGGTTTGAAAAATGCACCTGCCACTTTTCAGAGGTTGGTGAACACAGTCCTGCAAGGGTTGGAGGCTTTCAGTGCAGCATATCTAGATGATATTGCTGTCTTTAGCTCAACCTGGGATGATCACCTGGTTCACCTTTGGAAAGTTTTGGAGGCCCTGCAAAAGGCAGGCCTCACTATCAAGGCCTCAAAGTGCCAGATAGGGCAGGGGAAAGTGGTTTATCTGGGCCACCTGGTTGGTGGAGAACAGATTGCACCACTACAGGGGAAAATCCAAACTATCATGGATTGGGTGCCCCCTACAACACAGACCCAGGTGAGAGCCTTTTTAGGCCTCACAGGGTACTATAGGAGAGTCATCAAGAATTATGGCTCCATAGCAGCCCCTCTTAATGATCTCACTAGCAAGAAAATGCCTAAGAAGGTGCTATGGACAGAAAGCTATCAGAAAGCTTTTGAGGAGCTCAAACAGGCCATGTGCTCTGCACCTGTCCTAAAAAGCCCATGTTACTCCAAGAAATTCATTGTTCAAACTGATGCATCTGAATTAGGGGTAGGGGCAGTACTATCACAGCTGAATTCTGAGGGCCAGGGTCAACCAGTTGCTTTTATCAGCAGAAGGCTGACCCCTAGAGCAAAGCGTTGGTTTGCCATAGAGAGGGAGGCCTTTGCTGTGGTCTGGGCACTGAAAAAGCCTTGAGCTGACAGAAGTGCAGGAAGACCCAAAGACTAGATAGAAGATCTGAAGGATGGTAGACCGGAATAGAGCCCTCTAATACACAAACTATATACCTCAAGAAATGCAAAGTTGAATCTAGCTCAATATTATAATTTACACAAAATATGCATTACACTTCTGATCATACATAAAGTTAAAAGAAAAGCATAGAAAAGATGCCCTATTTTTACATCATAAATATGGCATTGCAATGTTGTGTACACTGAGGCAACGGAGTTAAATAATGAGCTGACAATGTTTACAGATAATGTTTTCCTTTTAGGTCTCAAAACTAGGGAAAAGGCAGTGTACAGATTTGTGGGACATTTCACAAATACCTTATGCTTGGGAAGTCAGAAAGATTTTTTTTCTGTAGGATGACTGCTTTGAGGATTTCAAAATAATCCAAGACATCCATGACAGTTGCAGATTTCCTTAAGAAATTACACAAATAACATTTAAATATGCAGATTTTCCATCATCTGAAAGGATTTGCATGCGTAGGGTAAACCGAACACTCCTTAGCTCTTTTTTGTTTGGAAGAGGGAAAAATATTTCCCTTGTGGGGGCAGGGGGACAATAAATAAAACAAATAAGGAGATATTTTTGTTGTGCAGAAAAACCCCTTTCTTTCCTCCTCCTTTAAATAAAAAGTGGTGATCCCTGATGATTTTCACAACATAAGTTCACTTAGTCGTTCTTTGACAGATGTAGATCAGCAGGTGGTTACTGGGAAGGAAACTACCTGCCAGGGGCACAAAAACACCAAATCAACTGTGGGTTTAGAGATGTTCACTTACTTCACAGGCAGGTTCACCTAGTAGTATATACAAACCAGTATATCAACATTCTGAATGCAGAAACTTAACTGGCCTAATTCCTGCATTTCCTTGAAATTCTGCTAACCTGATTCTTTCAGTCAGGAATAGGAATTTACATTTACAAAGCATTTTTTTCTGTGTCTGGTTACAATACAAATACTTTCTGAATCAGGCCACGTATATTCGCTTATACAACAGACTTACCCTTGCAATGAATCAGGCTAAAGCTCTAGAAACTTAAGAATGTTGAAACAGGACAAAAGCCTCTGTGGGTCCTGCAGCTTTCATCACAATTCTAAATGACGCATTTATCACTTACATTAAACATTTGTCAGGGACCATCAATCTCTGGCTGAATGAATCCTTCCCAGAACCACTCTTCCACCAGCTTTATCATGACAAACCTCCACCAGACAAACTGACAACCACCTCTTTCTCTCAGCCACACTGTTGTACTAGCCACTGCCTGCAGGATATAATATTCTTGAGTGCTCCCTCTCTTTGAACCTCAATTAAAAACTTCCAACTTCCAACTCAAACTGGCCAAGTGGAAGTAGTAACTGCCACAAACCACCACCCAAGAGAAGCACGCCTCCCGTTGTACTCTCCTGCCACTCTGTACCCTCTGGCCAGTCAGGTAGTGGTGGTCCACCATACTGGTGGTACTGGTAAAGGACACATATGTCTCACTACTCCAAGAAAAACTGGGCCCATAAGCAAGACGTCAAAAACAAGATGGTGACAAAGAGGGCTACCTTAAACAGTCAGTGACACATTAAAGACTACCAAACGACTATTATTACCACCCTTATGGTCCTAGGAAGCGAAAGCATAAATATTTCAGAAAGAAGATCAAAAGTTACTTTGATAAAACTGCAAGGCACACTAACTAGAGCACAAAGATACCATACAGACATATTTATTAGCAGCAGTACATATGTTGCTTACTTCGTTAGGTTATACCTCAAAACTCTGATTCCCAATAATGTAATTAATGTACTGCGATTGTAATATAAAGAATGACAGAGAAACAGGCACAATACTTCCCACGGAATGAGTTTATGTATGCTACAATTTAAGAAGCCCCAGAATTCGCGTGAGTGAACCACAGCCCACAGATGCAAATAACTAACTAACGAGCTGGCGACAAAGAAAACAGTTTAAAATGGAAAAAAACACTGCAGACTGGTCTGCGAATATTCACCTTTCTCGTTGGCTGGAAGGAAAGCACAGACAGTCACGCTCATAATGCTATGAAAATCTGCATTCTTCCTTGTGTATTGTGTACACGTTCAATAACTTGTCAGGCACGAAAAATGTCACCTTTCGGAAAAGGTCATTAACTGAATGCTGTGGGGCTTTCACGTGCCACACATTGAGTACTAGCACGGGTACGTGTCAATTCAGTGCCAGAGAGGTACTGGTTAAGGAAGGTAATTGGTATTTCTCGTCGCCATTCATAACCAAGGTAACCAAAAGGTCTCCATGTCGGCAGTCTCTGGCTTCCCTTTTACAGTAAGTCATTGTTTTCAGGTGAGCAAGTTGAACAGGTTCCACTGAACTGAACCAAGACCTCCTGTAAGAACGAATTTTGCAAAGGGTGTGGGTTGGACTCTCATGTTGCACAACTACGCCTCAATGCACTACAGTAGATGTAGTTCAGTATACTCCAATTACAGTTAATCTTAGTGCTCAATTCTTGCTCAGTCATGCAGGCAAATCTCCTGACACTCGTTTCATTTTTTTATCATTAATAAGAGACGAGTATGCCTTCCATTTACGGGCGCTTAGATGCTTCTCATATATTCCTGTAGATGATCATTAAAGGAAGCCTGGATCAAGCCAAAAAAGGAACCAATTTGTTGACTCCTACAGCGTTATGGATAAACTGCTCACGGTAAGAGCACTAATTCTGTAGAGCGGTGGTTGAGAACAGTTCGTCCACACTTGGGGTTTTGGAACCCCGGCGCTTGTACGGACAACCTTCACCAAATGTAAATCTATAAGGGGGCCAACTCTGAATGGCTTCTGTGTTAGCTCCCACCCCACCCATCAATTACATCAACATGCCTTTAACCCACCCCCCCCCCCCTGAACAGCAAGCATGCACCCGAGGAACAGGTAAGGGCAGCTCCACGCATATAATGGAATTTAATCCATCCTCTCCCGGCTCCCCCTCCCATCACATGTGCAATGATCGTGGCATTAGGGGGGCATAGTGCCCTTCTAACATTCAAACCTGCCTGAGGATCATGCCTCACACAATGATGTCCAAGCAAAATTCACACCTTTAACCAGGAATACTTGGGGGTGGTGGGATGGGGTGTTAGGGAAGAGGAGCGGACCGTCCCAGGGCCAAAAGATGTATTACAGACATGTGTCAGCTCACTTTGGGCTAACTTCACCGTAATTGAGGGCAAGGAGCTTGGCCATTAGTTAACCTCTCTAGCCAAGCGTTTGTCTAACACGTAAAATATGGGTTTCATCTCAGAATCCCATAATGCACATCTCTTTTTCTTTAGTTATCTAAATTAAATAAAGTTCTTATGCCTTATTTGATTAAATTCTGTTGTGTATGTTGGTCAGGCGTTAGCCAAGACCTTATGATATGACTATAATTATATGTATAATAATAATATCCCTCCTCCATCCCACGTTTACTCATCCCAAGCCTAAATCCTATTACAATAAACTCCCAATTAACACTTCTGGATTCTTCCCCTCCTCCACCCCTCCATTACCCCAGTCAATCCAACTAACACTCACATATCTGCAGCTCAAATTAACTCATAATAATACTAAAACTGTACTCATATTTCCCTATACTAATCCACCACTAATTCCTTTTGGGTTCCGGAGTAGCGTGCTACTCGCCAAAAAGTCAAGGGTCAGGGGGTAGTAAGTACTATATAGATACTATTACAATACAATACAACTGCTGCACAGCTGTGTCATTAACATTTGCCTTTGGCCTGCCTCTGCATATAGCATGGGACAATGTGTCAGTCCACTTCAGCCATTGGCTAACTGTGAGTTAGGGCATTTTCCCCATCACAAGAAGTACATCCTCACACAAAGTCATTGATTTCAGTGCCAAGGACTACTATGGCAACGTTTTAAGCCATGTGCCCATTATGTTATATAGGAAGGTGATGCAGTATTGGCCATGTGGGGAAGGTACTGAACTTACTTTTGGTTTCAATAACTTGCACTCCTAAATTTGGGTCAAGGATGAGGAAATGTGAAAGTTTACATCATTTTTGAGTAATTTTACACTCGCATTTTGTGAACAGCCAAAAAAGTTACTCAAAACTGTAAGAGTAAATTGCACAAGTGTAAGCTATCTTTCTGAATAACCTCTGTGTGCTTAGAACTTATGTGCCTGTGGATGCCTGAGGGGCTTAGCACTGCAAAGTGCAACCACATCCTAGTAAGCCATTCATTATATATTGCAGGAGAGCCAGTGTGGGACCCTACACTCCACATTGCAAGGACAGCATGTAAACCAAGAGGCACTCTGTGAGTTGGTCCACCAACATGGTGTGTGCTTGACATCGGAAGGCCAGAGACCAGTGTGTGACTTCAAGAATCGCCCCATCACCGCTGTGAACTGTGGTCCCTGCAAACTTGAGGAGCGAGACCCTGCAAGTGGCACCCCGTGAGTTTGACTGTCAACCCCATGGACACTCTGCAATCCAATCCAAAGCTACCTTTGTGAGCCAACACATTCAGAGTGATGACTGCAGGATGTAAAGAAGACAACAACAGCCATCCCCAAACCCAGCGTAATTCTAACTGTAGCCGTCCGCTTCACTTTTGTCTTCTGCAGAGCCCATTCAGCTGGAGAAGGTACGCAGACTACCACAAAACGACTGATACTGCACCAGTCTGCCTTTTACTGTTGAAAGACTGGTGTTACCAAGGCTCCACCATCTATCGACACTGCAGTGACCACGAACTTCACTGCAGGCCCAGATCTCTCAATAAAATACTGCACCCATCCCAATGAAACACTGGGGAAAAAAAGGTAGAGAACTTGGCTAATGTTTGGTTAAAACTGTATAGCTATCACTCTTATTCCTGGTTAAAACTGCATAGCTATAACCTTAAGTCTCACCCACTTGCTCAGCTGAGAAGGTGGCAGTGATTATATTAGTTGTAATGTCATAGAACATCTTAAAGATACTGTGTATATTTTAATAATGAAAACATAGTTAAAACGTATTCCTTCTTTTCTGTTTGTTGATGTAAATTTGTTGTATCTGTTTTTGTATTAGCGGTACATATGTGAATTGTCTTACTATCAAATTGGAAAACGCATAAGGTATATTTCTCATTAACATTTTTTATTATTTTTGCAAAAAAGAGTAATATTGCTAAAGCAGTGTATTTCAGGTGGAAGGTCTGCTGCCTGAACTAGACGTTCTATCCATCTTCTAAAAGTAAGCCTTGACTGTTCATTCCAGCAACATAATGAAAGGCCAAGCCTAAAAAGGAGGCCATTGGCAGTTCTGCGAGTTTGCAGCAGCATTTGTTTTCTGTATTTCCAAGGATGCGGCAATACTTATTGCAAGGGATTCCTATCTGCCAAGGTGTTGTGCAGGAACCTGACAATAGACAACACCTCCGATGACTTGATTATGGCTTCATAATTCCGTCTGATCGAAGGTAGGTCCTAATGGCCACCCGTTCCTTCTGATCTGCATTGGGAATCGGTTGCTGGTCCTGGAGAGCAGGCCTTCTACTAAGACGTTTGTAAAACCTAATGTCCCACTCTACCTATCCAACAGAGAAAGGACCAGAAGCCAAATCAACATTGTGGGCCATATAGAAAGGCTACTCTCTAGTGAAGCCAGGTATGTCATAGATGAACACAATGTTCTTGCTCCAATTCTCCGAGGATGCAGGTGCACTGCTGTGAGAGCTTGAGCTTTGCAGACTGGCGAAAAAAGTGTGCATTAGTGGGTGGATCAGTTAGCATAGGTGTGACAGTCTTTGTTCTGTTTTTCTATACTCCCAGCAGCCTGCACAGTGTTAACGTCAGCTGCCCTGTTTTGCAACGGTATGTAGCAATGTATCTGCTGAAGATGAAGGTGCATGGCTGGAGGAGTTGAATTAGACTTCTGCATTAAATCACGACCATGCCTTCATGTTGGTCTATTGACAGCAAGGCCAGAAGACAGCCACTCACTGGTACAACCATAAAATTGAGCTTAGTTAAAAAAAAAATGCACCTCAAATAATTAGTGGGGATAAATCTCTAAATCTGATTTACAGAGTAATGAATTAAAATAAAATCAGAAGACTAGTGATGAAACAGTAAGTATGGATACAAATAATTAATTGTGTCAAAACTGCAATTCTGATCAGAGAAACTTTCCCTTTCCTCTTGCAAGTTATTTTGGTATTGCAGCAGTCTACACCCTCTACCTTTCACACTCGGAGGAAGCTGGCCGGACCCATAAATATACCAAAATTCCTGATTTAGGTGGGATGAACATGGTTTTTAAGAGGGGACGGGAGGTGGTCCTTTTTACCATTCTGCTCCTCAACTCTGATGTCTAAAGTGTCCGATTTTTTTCTCTAATTATCCCACCCAGATATTCAAAAATGTTGGCAAGTATGAAAACCTACTCCTCGTTTTGTACTCCAAAATGACCGCTGCCGAAAAAAGGTGGCAGATGGCATTTTGTGATGAGGTTACCTTATTGCCAACGGCTGCACCTTGTTGCTGCTCTATGGCTTGAGTGGGAGGCGAAGACAGCGTGGGAGCCGAAGGAAAGGGTTGCGGCACTGATGACGTTCCTTGAATGGGGTTGGACGAAATAGGTCAAGAAAGGAGGGTAGTGGGCAGATGGCTGCCCCCAAAAAGAAATACAAGTAGGCTGCAAAAAAGTTATTTTTGCCTAAATAGCAATTTGGTCTTTCAAATTTCGCACTGAAAAATGCGGACAATTTAAATCACGCCTAAAGTTTCTAAAACGTGAACTAGACTATCTAAAATGGGAGTCCGATGATGAAAGAACAAGACGTACATTCAAACTGTCAGATGAGTATACAGCACACTTTTGAGACTCGTTATGCATGCAGAATTCAAACGGAAAAAAATATGATCTAATAAAAGTACATTATTTATATTTAGCGTCTAAATACAAGTAACATTCAGGAACAGTATAGAGCAACAGCTGTTAACCTAAGGCGCAGGTACCTTTAGGGATTAACAACTCCTACTCGGGAGATCTGCCACTGCTTATAAAAGTAATTCATTTTAACAGAGTAATAAAAAGTGCACAAAATAAGAAGCAAAATGTAAATTGTAAAAAAAATTAAACGTTCTGTACATACGAAGGAATTTGAAAATGGAGTCTAAAAATTAAATTGGTATCCTCAGATTGATTCCAGCGACCAGTGCAAAGGCATCAAATAAAATATAGTATGGACCAGTGCTTTAAATGGGCTGGTACTCGCCGGCTGTAAGTACAGGCACTTTTCTATTCACCCTTCACCCTTTGATTACTGGAACTTCTCCTTCGCCAAAGAGAGTACCGATACTCTGAGGAACACGATTGAATAATCAGTGGCCAGAGCGCCAATGTACATCCTGCATCGATGATGCTCTAAGCGGAGCCGCTAATGAATCATCAGCCGCTCCTTTACTTTATCAGGGCTGCCCGCAGGTTTTGACACGTTGCATCATGGGGTAACAGAGCAGGCCCCATTGACCCTTGCCAGTAAATCCCATTTTAGGTGTGCAATGCAGGGTGGGCTGCCTGGCCCATGCAAACTGTGACGTTAAATTCAAGTTGTGTAACGTTATAATACATTTTTTTTTTGCAGATCTGAGTGATTTTGCGCCACAGCCTTTAAAAGGCAAGAGGTAGCGTGAAAAAGCACCAGAGTTCAGTGTGGCCACGATTTTAGAAGGGCAAATAATTACACTTTATTCAGTTTCCATCAGTGCCCAGAAGAGAGGGAAAGAAAGTGAAAGGAGGGAGAAACAAGTGAGAAAGGAGAAAGAAAGTGGGGAAGATGGAGAGGGCAAGAGATAAATATAACTAAAAAGGACAACTTTATAGTGATGGAACTTGATAAGACGATCTTCAATCGAACAATAACTCTTTGCGTAATATCACTGAGGCCCCCTTCCAGCATAATTTTGATTTATTTTCAGCTATTTCGAACTGTATACGTGTGATGCACTTGCACCCAAAGTAAGCCACACTCATGCTTCAAATTTGTTCTACTACAGCATGGTGCAATTCATTCTGTATCACTGGTTTGGTCGTTCTGGCACTAGTGTTTTGTTTAATTATTTTGTGCAATAAAGGTAGGGCCACTGGAATTATGTGACGGGGGCCAAATTATGCAACGGGGTTGACTGAATTATGCAGCAAGAAAAGGCAAATTATGCAGCCTAACAGGGAACATTATATGATAGTATTACTTCATTATTTTGAATTTTTTACATATAGTAACACTGTCTAGGAAAATATTTCACCTTATTAGTACCAGTTTAATGCCCAATATAGAAATAAGAAACTCAAAGGTGACCAGCCAACCTTTGCAAAGGGCCTTCCACTGCACAGGATCACGTTGCCATATTTTTACTCACTTTTGATCTGTTTAAACTGGAAACAAATGTGTTTGATACAATCTGCAGATTATGCACCAGATAATCAATAGTTTATGTGAGAAATGCAGCATTTCCAATGTAATACAGAAAACATCACGGAATCGCATAATCCCAGTGGCCCTAAATATAGGGGTGCAAACCAGTACCCTGACATACAGGCATCAGGTTTTTCACTTCTGAGGTTAATACTGTTTGACACTGATACTCTGGCAGATAGCTCTTTCTGGTATATGATCTGTATGAATGTCAGTCTGCGAAGGTAACAATGATTGATTGGTGGTCTGGCTGAGTTGTCTAATCTTGAGTTTTGCGCATGCACCTTTAGAATATTTGAAAGGCGATGGATATAGAAAGGAGAAGACAGACAAACTGGAAGTAGGGTGAGAAAGGAGGAATAGGAACGAGGAGAACAAAGAGTGAAAGGAAGGTACTAAATAAAGAGGAGACATAGATCAGAAAGAGAGAAGAAACAATGAGGGAAGACAAGAGCAATATTAAGTAGAAGACAGGAGGATTCAGACAAGGAGTCACAGAGGTATAGTTAAAGAAAGGAGGAGGAAATAGGGATGGAAAGGATGAGAGAGCAGAAGGAAGAATGAGGGAAAGGAGATGGGAAAGCTGCAGTTTTAAAAAAAATAATAAAATGAGTTACAAATGCATCACTTTAAGGGGGTTCTGCTTAAGTGAAGAAATAGCTTAGCTCTAAAATTAATTGAAATTCAATTTTTCCTTTACATGGTGACATGAAGGAAAATGACAATTATTATGGATATTCATGGTAAATATTTAAGAGGGCTCTTGGGCCCTTTATATACAAATAAAAACACATAGGAGGAACTGTGAATTAAATTTCAACTTTACCATGACATCAAGTGACTCGCAACAACATATGGTAATTAATTAAAACATTAATGCTTATTTTCTTAATCACCACATGGAGTTCCACAACCCTTGTTTTTGTTCTTCAAATAGTTTACATCAATATACGTCATTATTTTGTACCTTTTAAACCGACTACACCGACATTAGGTGATTAAACATTATTATTGAATCCAAGAGATTTATAAAAGGGACTTTAAAGGAACAGCCATAGCTGAGAAGTGTGGCACAATGGTTAGAGCGGCAGACCCTGATGCAGAAATCTGGCCTGGGACCAGGGTTCAATTCCCACCTCGGCAGGTCTTGGGCTCAATTCCCTTGGACCAGATAATTCTTGCTGCGGTGCCTAATCTAATTAATGGGTCCCACTCTGGAACTCTGGGCAATAGCTTGCTTAATCTCCACAATGACCCTGACAGCGCTTGGATGCCTGGCTTCACTCTGGGGGTTGTCCAGGATCAATTCCCTTGGAGCAGATAATTCTCGCTACGGTGCCTAATCTAATTAATGGGTCCCACTCTGGGCAATAGCTTGCTTAATCTCCACAACGGCCCTGACAGTGCTTGGATGCCTGGCTTCACTCTGGGGGTTGTCCAGGAGTGGGTGCCTTACAGGGAAAAGCCAGGAGGGGTTCAACAGCAGTATGCGTAGTGCCTTGAGACCCTAACGGGTGAGTAGTGCACTATACAAGTGCAAAATTTACAATAAAAAGGAACAATATAGTTGATAAGTAGAGGCAGAATCTGTCATAACTAACTGGATCATGGTGTGCCCTTTTCTAAGTTTCTTTCTCAGGCCGCACATGGTAGCCATTAGTGTGGATATAGTGAAAATTCAAATGTTGTGCTTGTGCCGTAAGTGCAGAAGAAATCTGCATACAACTGAAAAACTTGGCTAAATGTATTCTTTTGCAGATGGAAAATAATAATAATACAGACAGCAGAAATGTTTCAGTGTCATCATGTGGAATTGTACACTGAGAAAGTCTTAGTGTTGTTAATAAATGTTTTCTCTTAGCCTCACCCCTAGCTCCATCCCAAACTACACCCTTAGTCCACGGCTACATTTGGCGAGTACCTGTACTTATTTTCCCCCATTTAAAGCACTGGTATGGCCTGCATTTGTTTGATGAATGCCTGTTTCTGTGTTTTGTAGTTCAAATCATTGTAATTGCTTAAGCAGGGGGTCTCTGGCTTCCAGAAATTACTAAGGGGACGGGGGTTGGGAACCTTCGATCCATTAATGATTAACGAAGGTCCATTTAAGTCAAAAGTTTAAGTTTAGAGGGAAAGTTTGCAAAAGCAAAGATTAGTTGCACTTACCTAAGGACTTGTGTTACATTATGACGTTTTAGAGGGAGACAGTATAGTTTTCAAAAATTATTTCTAATGAATAACACTGATCTGTACGCACTCTTACAGCTTTGCAGCGCCTGGTATTAGTGAGAGCGAATGTACTAAACTCCAAATGGAAAAAACAGAAGTCAGCCGGGCACTATTACAACGTGCATCTTACAAGGTGCACACAGACGTTGGTAGCAGGTAATTAAACCCTCGAGCGCTTTAAACTGATTATCAAACACCTAACGTGGTAATAAAAACCACGAAACCATAACTGGGTTGATTAAAGTCACAAATCAGGCGATAACCGTTAGATTGATTATGATACATAATCCGTTTGCCAAACTAGGGCGTATAGGGCAACATTTAACAACAGCCAAGATGGGTGCTTTGCTCTAAAGTGATTTTTTAAAGCGCAACGATAAAAAAAAATACAGCACCACCACGTTGAGAATAATCAAGTCTCTGGTTGGTCTGTGTGGAAAACTGAGGGACATTAGCTCTGCTGATTTATAACGTTACAGTATGAGGGGTTTCTTTTAAACGTGCTCGGTGATCACACGTAGGAGACCAGAACTCCCAGACGAAAGGACAACGCGTCCGCGACTTCACCTCAACAGGTGCAGTGTCTCCTACGTGCGGCGGCAGGAGCCCGACTCCTACACCCATTATCACGCCGAGGTGCCCGCTTGTCAACACATAAGTCTGTCAGACACACACTCTGTCAGTTACTGGGTTCCCTTCAGTCAGACACGAGGCGGTCACTCTCCACAGGCCCAGGAAGGGCAAAACGTCCTACATCAAGGAGAAGCCGGGTGGCGGGCCCAGGCGCATGCGCACAGCAGCAGCGGGGGCTCGGAGACCCTACCTGCGGGTTGACGCTCATAAACTGCCTCTCGCGTGACTGGTGCGCGTGCCCTGGATACGTTCAGCTCCCAGTGCCCTCTTCTGTCTTGAGGATGAGCTCATTTGCTATGCCGCGAGAGGCGTGCCGTCTGACGTCAGGCGTTACGTGTCGCGGTCACACGGTGGGACAGGCGCCCGGGTTTGTGTTGGAAGATGCTGCCCCGTTATAGCTTTTTGTGTTCCTGCGCTCTTCAGAAGCAGAAGGGAGGGCGTTGATACTATGGGGCAGAACTTTTTTTATTTTTTTATCCTACTTCACGCTAATATTGCGACCGAGGTTTTGCTGCGGACAACGCCTGCTTTAAAAGGGGTGGAGGGTGACTAGTGCGGTCGCACTGAACGCTGACCTGGAAAAGTGGGGAGGGCGGGGGCGGCTGTTTCGCTGTGTTTAGCAACAACTTACAATTTAAAACCACCTGAAGCAGTGGTCCATCAGTGGGGGAAGTGCATTAAAAAACAAGCATTTGCAATGCAACGGGTCTCGCGTTTGCTCGTGTTAGAGCCGATAGCGTTGTAAACTCCTAACCCGCCTTTTCACTGGTAAGGAAACCTATCGGCAAAAGTGCATTTATGTATGTAACCAGAAAAAGTACAATTAACTGTGTAACAGGGCCGATATTATGTAAAGCGCTCGACTTCTGCCAAGCGAGATCGCGCTGGGAAAATATAGAAAAAAAGTAGTCCACAAGCCGGACAGAAAACAGCGAGCCTCGCATGTTTTCTGTACTTGGTCAATGCGCTCGAGGAGGGCTATCCACCAGAAAAGGCATGACATGTGCATGCCTTCTACTAATGAAATCGAGCACATTCTAACAGGCAAGCCCACAAGCCAATGACAGACACTGACGTGGACAGGGCTCCGAGCCCTTTTTAATTACTAAGAGTCTCGCTTAGCAAAACTCATGCGCAAGCGCATGCGACGCAGACTCAACCCTAAAAAGTATGGTGACTGATGCTGTATGCAATGGGGTGAGGTCAATGAGTGTGGGGGCGGGGTCCAAGTTGTGGCTAAAAACACAAAGTATTTTCCTTCATATAGCTGCATATATAATAACCAGTGCTTGAAATGGAAAAATAAGTGTGCAGGCATTCTGTAACAGAGTACCTGCTTGTTTCTGAGAAGTGCTGGTACTCCTTAATTAAGAGTATTATGTTTTCTTTAAGTAGTGGACGTATTCTCCCACACCATACGCCGTACCGGCCCATTTAAAGCACTGATAATATGGATTAAATACAAAAATAAGTAAAAAAGTTAAGTTAATCAGTGGTAAGGACACTATTGTGTATTAAGAGCCCTCTATTAGTTAATGCACTGAGAGGTCTGTGTGTAACCAGAGAGCCACAGAATTAATTCTTGGTTGTATTCTTAGTGTTAGGAGGGCCCACCCTGTGACATGAAGCATTAGGACCCTAGGGTAGGTCGCTTCCCCCCGCCGCTGCAGCTCCACCTGCCCAGGCTCCTGCCACCTCCCAGCAAAACCGTAAGTACTCCCTGCGCTCCCCCTGTCCAAGCCCTCGTTACTCATCTCTGTCCTCTGAACTCTCTCTCTTCAAACCTTTTCTTCATACCTCTGCTGTCCTCTCTCTGTCCATTTTTCTTCGTTTTCTGCCCTTCCCCTGGCATCCATTTTCTTCATGTTCTTTTTCTTCTTCTGTGTTCTTCTGCTCCTGCACTCAATTTCCTTAGTGTTCTGCTCCTGCACTCCATTTCCTTCGTGTTCTTTTTCTTCTTCTTTGTTCTTCTGCTCCTGCACTCCATTTCCTTCGTGTTCTTCTCTTCTTCTGTGTTCTTCTGCTCCTGCACTCCATTTCCTTCGTGTTCTTCTGCTCTTGCACTCCATTTCCTTCGTGTTCTTCTCTTCTTCTGTGTTCTTCTGCTCCTGCACTCCATTTCCTTTGTGTTCTTCTGCTCTTGCACTCCATTTCCTTCGTGTTCTTTTTCTTCTTCTGTGTTCTTCTGCTCCTGCACTCCATTTCCTTCGTGTTCTTCTGCTCCTGCACTCCATTTCCTTTGTGTTCTTTTTCTTCTTCTGTGTTCTTCTGCTCCTGCACTCCATTTCCTTCGTGTTCTTCTCTTCTGCTCCTGCACTCCATTTCCTTCGTGTTCTTCTGCTCCTGCACTCCATTTCCTTCGTGTTCTTTTTCTTCTTCTGTGTTCTTCTGCTCCTGCACTCCATTTCCTTCGTGTTCTTCTGCTCCTGCACTCCATTTCCTTCGTGTTCTTCTCTTCTTCTGTGTTCTTCTGCTCCTGCACTCCATTTCCTTCGTGTTCTTCTGCTCCTGAACTCCATTTCCTTTGTGTTCTTTTTCTTCTTCTGTGTTCTTCTGCTCCTGCACTCCATTTCCTGCGTGTTCTTTTCCTCTCTTCTTCTGACTCCTCTCTTTTCTTCTGACTCCTCTCTTTTCTTCTGACTCCTCTCTTCTCTTCTTCTGATTCCTCTCTTCCTCTGTAATCCATCTCTTCCCAATCTTCTTTCCCTTCCCCTCTATCTGACCCCCCCGCCCTCTGCTTTCCCGCCACCACCACCCGTTCGACCCCGCCCCCCCTGCTCCCATTCGTCGGCCCACCTCCCGCCCCCAGCTGACCCCCTCATCCCCCCTCCTCCCTCTTTTGGTGGCCTCAGCGCGGCAGAGACAGCGACCCTTGACCCTAGGGTAGGTCGCTTCCTCCGCCGCTGCAGCTCCACCTGCCCAGGCTCCTGCCACCTCCCAGCAAAACCGTAAGTACTCCCTGCGCTCCCCCTGTCCAACCCCTCGTTACTCACCTCTGTCCTCTGAACTCTCTCTCTTCCAACCTTTTCTTCATACCTCTGCTGTCCTCTCTCTGTCCATTTTTCTTCGTTTTCTGCCCTTCCTCTGGCATCCATTTTCTTCATATTCTTTTTCTTCTTCTGTGTTCTTCTGCTCCTGCACTCCATTTCCTTCGTGTTCTTCTGCTCCTGCACTCCATTTCCTTCGTGTTCTTTTTCTTCTTCTTTGTTCTTCTGCTCCTGCACTCCATTTCCTTCGTGTTCTTCTGCTCCTGCACTCCATTTCCTTTGTGTTCTTTTTCTTCTTCTGTGTTCTTCTGCTCCTGCACTCCATTTCCTTCGTGTTCTTCTCTTCTTCTGTGTTCTTCTGCTCCTGCACTCCATTTCCTTCGTGTTCTTCTGCTCCTGCACTCCATTTCCTTCGTGTTCTTTTTCTTCTTCTGTGTTCTTCTGCTCCTGCACTCCATTTCCTTCGTGTTCTTCTGCTCCTGCACTCCATTTCCTTTGTGTTCTTTTTCTTCTTCTGTGTTCTTCTGCTCCTGCACTCCATTTCCTTCGTGTTCTTCTCTTCTTCTGTGTTCTTCTGCTCCTGCACTCCATTTCCTTCGTGTTCTTTTTCTTCTTCTGTGTTCTTCTGCTCCTGCACTCCATTTCCTTCGTGTTCTTCTGCTCCTGCACTCCATTTCCTTTGTGTTCTTTTTCTTCTTCTGTGTTCTTCTGCTCCTGCACTCCATTTCCTTCGTGTTCTTCTGCTCCTGCACTCCATTTCCTTTGTGTTCTTTTTCTTCTTCTGTGTTCTTCTGCTCCTGCACTCCATTTCCTTTGTGTTCTTTTTCTTCTTCTGTGTTCTTCTGCTCCTGCACTCCATTTCCTTTGTGTTCTTTTTCTTCTTCTGTGTTCTTCTGCTCCTGCACTCCATTTCCTTTGTGTTCTTTTTCTTCTTCTGTGTTCTTCTGCTCCTGCACTCCATTTCCTTTGTGTTCTTTTTCTTCTTCTGTGTTCTTCTGCTCCTGCACTCCATTTCCTTTGTGTTCTTTTTCTTCTTCTGTGTTCTTCTGCTCCTGCACTCCATTTCCTTTGTGTTCTTTTTCTTCTTCTGTGTTCTTCTGCTCCTGCACTCCATTTCCTTTGTGTTCTTTTCTTCTTCTGTGTTCTTCTGCTCCTGCACTCCATTTCCTTTGTGTTCTTCTCTTCTTCTGTGTTCTTCTGCTCCTGCACTCCATTTCCTTCGTGTTCTTTTTCTTCTTCTGTGTTCTTCTGCTCCTGCACTCCATTTCCTTCGTGTTCTTCTGCTCCTGCACTCCATTTCCTTCGTGTTCTTTTTCTTCTTCTGTGTTCTTCTGCTCCTGCACTCCATTTCCTTCGTGTTCTTCTCTTCTTCTGTGTTCTTCTGCTCCTGCACTCCATTTCCTTCGTGTTCTTCTGCTCCTGCACTCCATTTCCTGTGTTCTTTTTCTTCTTCTGTGTTCTTCTGCTCCTGCACACCATTTCCTTCGTGTTCTTTTTCTTCTTCTGTGTTCTTCTGCTCCTGCACACCATTTCCTTCGTGTTCTTCTCTTCTTCTGTGTTCTTCTGCTCCTGCACTCCATTTCCTTCGTGTTCTTCTGCTCCTGCACTCCATTTCCTTTGTGTTCTTTTTCTTCTTCTGTGTTCTTCTGCTCCTGCACTCCATTTCCTTTGTGTTCTTTTTCTTCTTCTGTGTTCTTCTGCTCCTGCACTCCATTTCCTTCGTGTTCTTCTCTTCTTCTGTGTTCTTCTGCTCCTGCACTCCATTTCCTTCGTGTTCTTCTGCTCCTGCACTCCATTTCCTTCGTGTTCTTTTTCTTCTTCTGTGTTCTTCTGCTCCTGCACTCCCTTTCCTTCGTGTTCTTCTGCTCCTGCACTCCATTTCCTTTGTGTTCTTTTTCTTCTTCTGTGTTCTTCTGCTCCTGCACTCCATTTCCTGTGTTCTTTTTCTTCTTCTGTGTTCTTCTGCTCCTGCACACCATTTCCTTCGTGTTCTTTTTCTTCTTCTGTGTTCTTCTGCTCCTGCACACCATTTCCTTCGTGTTCTTCTCTTCTTCTGTGTTCTTCTGCTCCTGCACTCCATTTCCTTCGTGTTCTTCTGCTCCTGCACTCCATTTCCTTTGTGTTCTTTTTCTTCTTCTGTGTTCTTCTGCTCCTGCACTCCATTTCCTTCGTGTTCTTCTGCTCCTGCACTCCATTTCCTTTGTGTTCTTTTTCTTCTTCTGTGTTCTTCTGCTCCTGCACTCCATTTCCTTTGTGTTCTTTTTCTTCTTCTGTGTTCTTCTGCTCCTGCACTCCATTTCCTTTGTGTTCTTTTTCTTCTTCTGTGTTCTTCTGCTCCTGCACTCCATTTCCTTTGTGTTCTTTTTCTTCTTCTGTGTTCTTCTGCTCCTGCACTCCATTTCCTTTGTGTTCTTTATCTTCTTCTGTGTTCTTCTGCTCCTGCACTCCATTTCCTTTGTGTTCTTTTCTTCTTCTGTGTTCTTCTGCTCCTGCACTCCATTTCCTTTGTGTTCTTTTCTTCTTCTGTGTTCTTCTGCTCCTGCACTCCATTTCCTTTGTGTTCTTCTCTTCTTCTGTGTTCTTCTGCTCGTGCACTCCATTTCCTTCGTGTTCTTTTTCTTCTTCTGTGTTCTTCTGCTCCTGCACTCCATTTCCTTCGTGTTCTTCTGCTCCTGCACTCCATTTCCTTCGTGTTCTTTTTCTTCTTCTGTGTTCTTCTGCTCCTGCACTCCATTTCCTTCGTGTTCTTCTCTTCTTCTGTGTTCTTCTGCTCCTGCACTCCATTTCCTTCGTGTTCTTCTGCTCCTGCACTCCATTTCCTTCGTGTTCTTTTTCTTCTTCTGTGTTCTTCTGCTCCTGCACTCCCTTTCCTTCGTGTTCTTCTGCTCCTGCACTCCATTTCCTTTGTGTTCTTTTTCTTCTTCTGTGTTCTTCTGCTCCTGCACTCCATTTCCTGTGTTCTTTTTCTTCTTCTGTGTTCTTCTGCTCCTGCACACCATTTCCTTCGTGTTCTTTTTCTTCTTCTGTGTTCTTCTGCTCCTGCACACCATTTCCTTCGTGTTCTTCTCTTCTTCTGTGTTCTTCTGCTCCTGCACTCCATTTCCTTCGTGTTCTTCTGCTCCTGCACTCCATTTCCTTTGTGTTCTTTTTCTTCTTCTGTGTTCTTCTGCTCCTGCACTCCATTTCCTTTGTGTTCTTTTTCTTCTTCTGTGTTCTTCTGCTCCTGCACTCCATTTCCTTCTTGTTCTTTTTCTTCTTCTGTGTTCTTCTGCTCCTGCATTCCATTTCTTGCGTGTTCTTTTCCTCTCTTCTTCTGACTCCTCTCTTTTCTTCTGACTCCCCTCTTCCCTTCTTCTGATTCCTCTCTTCCTCTGTAATCCATCTCTTCCCGATCTTCTTTCCCTTCCCCTCTATCTGACCCCCCGCCCTCTGCTTTCCCGCCACCACCACCCGTTCGGCCCGCCCCCCCCTGCTCCCATTCGTCGCCCTCGCCTCCCGCCCCCAGCTGACCCCTCTTCCCTCTTATGGTGGCCGCTGCGCGGCAGAGACAGCAACCCTTGACCCTAGGGTAGGTCGCTTCCCCCGCTGCTGCAGCTCCACCTGCCCAGGCTCCTGCCACCTCCCAGCAAAACCGTAAGTACTCCCTGCGCTCCCCCCGTCCAACCCCTCGTTACTCACCTCTGTCCTCTGAACTCTCTCTCTTCCAACCTTTTCTTCATACCTCTGCTGTCCTCTCTCTGTCCATTTTTCTTCGTTTTCTGCCCTTCCTCTGGCATCCATTTTCTTCGTGTTCTTTTTCTTCTTCTGTGTTCTTCTGCTCCTGCACTCCATTTCCTTCGTGTTCTTCTGCTTCTGCACTCCATTTCCTTTGTGTTCTTTTTCTTCTTCTTTGTTCTTCTGCTCCTGCACTCCATTTCCTTCGTGTTCTTCTCTTCTTCTGTGTTCTTCTGCTCCTGCACTCCATTTCCTTCGTGTTCTTCTGCTCCTGCACTCCATTTCCTTCGTGTTCTTTTTCTTCTTCTGTGTTCTTCTGCTCCTGCACTCCATTTCCTTCGTGTTCTTCTGCTCCTGCACTCCATTTCCTTCGTGTTCTTTTTCTTCTTCTGTGTTCTTCTGCTCCTGCACTCCATTTCCTTCGTGTTCTTCTGCTCCTGCACTCCATTTCCTTTGTGTTCTTTTTCTTCTTCTGTGTTCTTCTGCTCCTGCACTCCATTTCCTTCGTGTTCTTCTCTTCTGCTCCTGCACTCCATTTCCTTTGTGTTCTTTTTCTTCTTCTTTGTTCTTCTGCTCCTGCACTCCATTTCCTTCGTGTTCTTCTCTTCTTCTGTGTTCTTCTGCTCCTGCACTCCATTTCCTTCGTGTTCTTCTGCTCCTGCACTCCATTTCCTTCGTGTTCTTTTTCTTCTTCTGTGTTCTTCTGCTCCTGCACTCCATTTCCTTCGTGTTCTTCTGCTCCTGCACTCCATTTCCTTTGTGTTCTTTTTCTTCTTCTGTGTTCTTCTGCTCCTGCACTCCATTTCCTTCGTGTTCTTCTGCTCCTGCACTCCATTCCCTTCGTGTTCTTTTTCTTCTTCTGTGTTCTTCTGCTCCTGCACTCCATTTCCTTCGTGTTCTTCTGCTCCTGCACTCCATTTCCTTCGTGTTCTTTTTCTTCTTCTGTGTTCTTCTGCTCCTGCACTCCATTTCCTTCGTGTTCTTCTGCTCCTGCACTCCATTTCCTTTGTGTTCTTCTCTTCTTCTGTGTTCTTCTGCTCCTGCACTCCATTTCCTTCGTGTTCTTCTGCTCCTGCACTCCATTTCCTTCGTGTTCTTTTTCTTCTTCTGTGTTCTTCTGCTCCTGCACTCCATTTCCTTCGTGTTCTTTTTCTTCTTCTGTGTTCTTCTGCTCCTGCACTCCATTTCCTTCGTGTTCTTCTGCTCCTGCACTCCATTTCCTGCGTGTTCTTTTTCTTCTTCTGACTCCTCTCTTTTCTTCTGACTCCTCTCTTCTCTTCTTCTGATTCCACTCTTCCTCTGTAATCCATCTCTTCCCGATCTTCTTTCCCTTCCCCTCTATCTGACCCCCCGCCCCCCCCCCCCTGCTCCCCTTCGTCCCGCCCCCAGCTGACCCCTCCTCCCCCACCCTCCCTCTTATGGCGGCCGCTGCACGGCCGCGCGCAGCGGGCGCTAAAGGCAAGCCCGTCTGTGCCCGTCCGTGACTGGACCGCTCCCAGCGCCACGACCCCTGGCCCCCAGCACTCCCAAACCCCGCAGCACCGCTACGACCCCACCTCCCTCCACGCCCTCAACCCGGGACGCTCTAGAACCTTCTTCCAAGCCAACCCGAAACGCACCCATGGACCCTTCGCATGCCATACCTGCAAGCACACCTTCCACCGCGACTGCACCCCGCCCACCAGCCCACGCGCCAATAACCACCTCAAATGCATCCTCATCAACACACGCTCCGTCCACAAGCACGCCATTGAACTATGGGACCTCCTGGACTCCACCGGACGTTGCCTTCATCACTGAGACCTGGATGAACGCCTCCTCAGCCCCCAACATCGCCATAGCCATCCCCGACGGCTACAAGATCGCCAGGAGAGACCGCACCAACCAAGTCGGAGGGGGAATCGCCATCATATTCAAGGACTCCATCAATGTCACCACTTCCACCGAAGACACCCCCCCCGCTGCCGAACACATGCACTTCCAGATCCACACCGACCCCAGGACCACCCTCAGAGGAACTCTCATCTACAGACCCCCTGGACCACGCGCCCTCTTCAGTGAATCCATCGCGGACTTCATCTCCCCGCACGCCCTAGCCTCGCCGGACTACATCCTCCTCGGAGACCTCGACTTCTACTTGGAGCAGAACAACGACACCAACCCCACCACCTTGCTCGCCAACCTCGGTCTCAAGCAACTGGTGAACACCCCCACCCACATCGCTGGACACACCATCTTCTCCGCCAGCAACCACGTATCCTTCAGCCACTCCTCCGTAATACACTGGATCGACCACAGATGTGTCCACTTCACCTTCAGATGCAAGACTCTCCACCTCCGCACACAACCCACCCCACGCAGACATTGGAACAAAATCTCCACGGAACAGCTACTCTCCACTCTCAGCCACAACCAACCTACCATCTCCACCGACGCCAACAACGCAGCCCTCAGCCTCTCACAATGGATCACCAACTGCGCCGACAACCTCGCACCCCTCAGATGCCTCCCAAGACAGACCATCGCCAAGAAACCTCAATGGTTCACAGACACCTTCAAGGAATAAAAAAAAAAACTGCCGTACCCTCGAGAAAGCCTGGCGCAAAGACCACACCGCAGAAAACATGTCCGCCCTCAAAAACGCCACCTGCGAACACCATCAGCTGATCCGCGCCACCAAGAGAACATCCTTCAAAGACAGACTGGACAAGAACACTCACAACAGCAAAGAACTCTTTTTAACATCGTCAAAGAGCTCTCCAATCCCAACGCCTACTCCAACTCCATCACGCCCTCACAAGATCTCTGCAACTCCCTCGCTACCTTCTTCCATCGAAAGATCACCGACCTTCACGACAGCTTTGGCCCTCAGACCCAGCCTACCACCACGGAACCCACAGCCTCAGCCGTCACCCTCAACGCCTGGACCCACATCAGCGCGGAAGAGACCAAAGCTACCATGAACACCATCCACTCCGGGGCCCCCTCGGACCCCTGCCCCCACTTCATCTTCAACAAAGCCGACGACATCATCGCCCCCCACCTCCAGACCATCATCAACAGCTCGTTTGCATCTGCCACCTTCCCCGAGAGCTGGAAACAAGCGGAAGTCAACGCTCTCCTAAAGAAACCTACAGCGGACCCCAACGACCTGAAGAACTTCCGCCCCATCTCGCTCCTCCCCTTCCCAGCCAAAGTCATCGAGAAGACCGTCAACAAGCAGCTGACCAAATTCCTTGAAGACAACAACCTACTCGACCCCTCCCAGTCCGGATTCCGAGCCAACCACAGCACTGAAACCGCCCTCATCGTATTCACCGATGACCTCAGAACTCTGATGGACAACGGAGAAACAGCCGCCCTCATCCTCCTCGACCTCTCGGCTGCCTTCGACACCGTCTGCCACCGAACCCTAATATCCCGCCTCCGCTCCAACGGTATCCAAGGACAGGCCCTGGACTGGATCTTTCCGCTCTAACCGCTCCCAAAGAGTCTACCTCCCGCCGTTCCGCTCGGACCCCACCGAGATCATCTGCGGCGTCCCACAGGGATCCTCGCTCAGCCCGACTCTCTTCAATGTCTACATGAGCCCCCTCGCCGACATCGCACGCAAACACATCAACATCATCTCCTACTCCGACGACACCCAGCTGATACTTTCCCTCACCAAGGACCCTACCATCGCCAAAACCAACCTGCAGGACGGAATGAAAGACGTCGCAGAATGGATGAAACTCAGCCGTCTGAAACTGAACTCAGACAAAACGAAAGTCCTCATCCTCGGAAACACCCCGTCCGCCTGGGACAACTCTTGGTGGCCCACGGCCCTGGGCACCACACCTACCCCCTCAGACCACGCACGCAACCTCGGATTCATCCTGGACCCACTTCTCACCATGCCCAAACAAGTCAACGCCGTATCGTCTTACTGCTTCCTCACTCTCTGCATGCTCCGAAAGATCTTCCGCTGGATCCCTGCCGACACCAGAAAAACTGTGACCCACGCCCTCGTCACAAGCCGCCTGGACTATGGAAACACCCTATATGCAGGAACCACCACAAAACTCCAGAAACGTCTTCAGCGAATACAAAACGCCTCCGCTCGCCTCATCCTCAACATACCCCGCAACAGCCACATCTCCACCCACCTGAGACACCTGCATTGGCTACCCGTCAACAAAAGGATCACCTTCAGGCTCCTCACCCACGCACACAAAGCCCTCCACAACAAGGGACCCGAATACCTCAACCGTCGCCTCAGTTTCTACACGCCCACCCGTCAACTTCGCTCCGCGAACCTTGCACTCGCCGCCGTCCCTCGCATCCGCCGCACAACGGCAGGTGGGAAATCCTTCTCCTACCTGGCGGCCAAGACTTGGAACTCCCTCCCCGCCAACCTCAGGACCACCCAGGACCACCTCGCATTCCGGAGGCAGCTCAAGACGGGCTCTTTGAGCAGCAGTAACCCCCTCCCCTAGCGCCTTGAGACCCTCACGGGTGAGTAGCGCGCTTTATAAATATTATTGATTGATTGATAGGAACATGTAAGTCATTATGTTAAGCTTGCATTACACACATTATAAGACAGACTGCTACCAAATGTGCAAAAAACGTTTCAGGTAAAACATTGTTTCCAAAATATAGGTTTTAGTAATACCCAGACTAGGTAATTATTTAATTTTCTTTAACTTCCCTGAAAAGCACACACTGCACAGCTCAGCTTGTAATTTCTTTGCACTACCAGTCGAAAAGAATAAACCTTTGTCATTAGAAAGCTTCATGTGATTCAATCAATTAAACTAGTACCTGCTCCCAAGTCACTTTTACATTTGCATATTAACCAGTTAGATGCATTTGCATTTCTTTAGGCGAGGAGGCACCTTGGCAAGAATGCCTGTTCAGCCTGAGTTTCATTCAGGGAGACTTCAGTGCTGTGAGACTGAGGGAGGGGCAGTCTCACAGCACTGAAGTCTCCCTGAATGAAACTCAGGCTGAAGCATTTACACAATCCAAATTTACTGTCCCGGGACGGTTGTCTTTTTAATGAGAAGTAGGGAACAGTTTTTCATAAATTAAAAAAAGTAGGGGCACATTGTGACCCTCCGCTCCCACCCACTTTGACTGAATTCCATGTGTGTTCGGCTGTCATGCAACAATAAAAATGTCAAGATAACTCTTGTGATTAATGTTCCTGACAGAGTGAGAGTTTTGTCCAGTGGCAGGTTTGACTCACCAGAAAGTAGCGCAAATGGTTAATATGCCTGCTGGAAAGAACAGGTGTGTACTTTGTGTGGATAACTGAGTGGACTAGTAAAACTATCATTTACCACAGCTTTAAAACAAATGAAATGTATGTGAGAGAGGGGCAATGGGCAGATGAGGGACAGTTTTGCTGGGTGGTAGTGCAGGAATCTCAGGAGGTCATTAGGGGCTGTGTGGGTGCCAAACAAAGATTGTCATACAGGGCGCCATCAGTGGGAATGCCAGCCCTAGCTCCAGGCCATCTCTATCTTCAAAGTGGGCCCATGTCATGTGTGACGTTTCGGCCACTTGAATATTTTAATTTAACAGCATGTTGAGGTGTGCATACATGCCAACAGACTTGATTCAGGCATGAATGAGATGCCTATTTTTCTAAAGCCAAAACTGCTTTATTTTAGCTGTCTCATCCCTGTAATTGCCTGTTTCAATAGAAGTAAGTGGGGAAAATACATGCCCCTGTTTTTTTCAAAATATTCCACTTTCCTGTTCTGAAATACTCACATGGATTGGTCAGGGACTTTTAGGTTTGGATTTTCACATTGGAAGCAGTGCAGGGAATGGCAGAAAAATCTTTTAGGATCCCATAAATTGGGGATTACATGACAACATTTTAAGGCTTAAAAGTGGGAGGTTTTGAGAACAAATCAGGATGTGTTTTCCTATTTGACTTATGTTGAAGCAGTGGCAACTTTAGGTATGAGGCAGCTAAAATAAAGCCATATTTGGCTTTAAAAGTCAGGAGTCTGCCTCCTGATTTGGGCCCCTTGACATATATGTTATAGGTTTATTTTCAAAATACCTGTGACTTACAAGGACGAATATGATAGCATGTGTGTTCTAGTTTATTGGTCAAAAACAGGCTTGTTTTAAAATCTTTTACAGGGTTAAGCCACCTGCTGCAAAGAACTTTGTGTACCCAGAAAGTTCAAGGATATGATTGTGGTAAGCTATCTCTGGTGGTGAGAACTGTATGCTGTGTAATCACATGTTTGACTCTACAAAAAATAGCTTAGAGGGTTAATGTGCCCGCTGTGAAGTGCATGCAGGTCACACATTTGTATTTTATGTAGAGATCTCAGTAGGGTACTGCTTTTGTTACAGAGATGTCTGACTTTCCTGCAGGTCACCAGTTACAACCCCACTAGTATAGCTTACTGAGTTATGAAAGTGCATCAATAAGGAGTGTGGCATTAGTTTAGAACCTTTCCCCTTTTCCTCTATGTTTTCATTAAGCTAAGGTTGCTAAACGGGGTTCCGTTGGATAGTAAATAACCGTTGTTAGTAAGTGATATATAAATAGTGTTAATGCAGCTATTCATACAGACCAGTGGTCTCCAACCTTTTCAGTAGGAAGAGCTCCTTATGTTCAGTGAAAAGCATTCCAAGCTACTAATATTATTAGAGTTGTAATAGTGACCACATCAGGCAATATTACATTAGTGGTCACCATTTGCATGATTACCTGCAGTGATCACATTAGTGCACCAGGCATGGTTGCCAGAATTAATATAAAAAATGCTTTGTCAATGTGGAATTTCTCTACATGGGTGATATACAACAGCAAGCGCTTCAATGCCTATAGCACAAAGTTAATAACATTAGTAACAAGTCTCTCCAACACCTCATGATTTAACACTCAAGTTATGAACTTTAACAATATTTTGGAAATTCAATAATTTTTCACCACACATCTGGTTAATTATGGTATACACTTATTAATACAACCACGCAAAATAATCTAATTTAGTAGGCTGGGTTGCACACAGGAGAGTTATTTACAGGTAGCTGGAGGGCTGCCAGTAGCCCATGGGCTACTTGGAGAAGTTTGATGCTGCATAACCTTTACAGTACGAGCCTATCTATCACATTCGGAGCTTGGATAAGTTAAAAATCTGTCTCAGAATACTAGTTTATTTCTATGAACGAGTGGAGTGTCTTTGTTTCCTGGCAGCATAAGCATCAAGGTCTTAAGCTCCAGCTAGCTCCTAGCAATATGGCACACAAGTGATGATGGCAATTTCAGTGATGCATTTATGTTGGGCCCACCTGGAACTAAAAAGAAGAGATCTCCCTCATCTGCTGTTGTTCCTATTCTGTATGTGAAGCATACAAAGTACGGGCACCTTCTGCATACAACATTTCATATTTATTTCACTGCAGTATCAGCTTTCATTCATGTTCTGCACCCATTTATCCCTTACGTATGAAAGGTCAGTCCTACGTTGGCCAGGATCTCTCCATACAACAATGTCAAATTCTTGTGTAACGCCCCCATTCCCCATTGTGAAAAACATCGGCAGGAAATTACATGTGGGAGGCTTAGCCAACACCACCCCCCAATACTGAGTGCATAGTTCTAATCAGATCTCCATAGATCAGCAACAGACCTGCTGGAACTCATGTTTGCTTTGTGAGGTCATGGAATGCTGTGAGGGCCCTAGATTCATAAAAATCCACCACTACCTGCAGTTTGTACCTGTCCCATTTCGCCATCTCTTTAACCCCAACAGTTTGAACAACACTTGGCGTGTGATGACAGGAATGAAGATCTTCTTTGTAGACATCTACTTCAGTCATTCTCAGTAATTGCGGAGGGAGGTCCCCATGTACCACCTTTGTTTGCAAAAACATACCCAGTGTTCCCTCCAACTGTAGAATGACCCTCACATACTTCACCTCACCTGGCGGCTCGTCCGCAAACAAGTGTGCGACCATTGCAGCTAAATTGCTAGCTAATAAGTCTCATAATTTTAGACATCTAGTCCCCCACTGTTAAGGGCTGGATGCAGTGGAAGTCTTTTAAGCTTCGAAGATTTTACCCCGAGGAATTTGCGATTCCTTTCTGTAGCTACTGTACTGTCTGGTGGTGAAATAGACAGCATGTGGCAAGTGTCCAAGAATAAAAACCACTGCTGAGGAGGGAGAAAAAGAAGCAAAAACCCTCAGTTGTCGACAGCAGGAACGGAACCAATCTTCCAGAGCAACACCAAAGGACCCCAAATCGGAAAAAATAAATTAGCATAAAAACCACAGGTATAAACATAGCAAGAATGTTGTGACGCACAAACCATCCGCTCGGACTCGACATAAATATTGCTACTTGACCTGCAAGCAAAGAGTACCTTAACATGTACTAATCCCTCTGCATTGATTGGACCAAAACCTACTCCAGAGTGAGGCACTCTACCTTGGACTAAATATGAGCCCAGTCCAAGATGGCGCATGTACTCATGTCGGGACGTGGACACAGTGAGCCCCAAAACTTCCTCTCATGCTGGGGAGAAGGAATCGGCCAGCCAGCAACTGGCTCAGGGGTCCACTAGGTAAGCTGCATGAAATGCATGCTCGTGTGAGCCAGACGGGCAGAACACCAGCACCCAACACCCTCTGCTGTGGGGGAGCTTAGGTTTGCTGAGTGCCAGCCTTTATCTGGTGTAACGCCAGGCTATTAAAAGTAGGACTGCATTTAGTTCTCTAAAGAGCCTGTTGTGTGGTATTACCGATAAAGTGGACAAACAGTGTAGTAACCTTGGGAGGACCACTATTTTCTTAAGGACACGTCTGCCCATTATCATGATTGGCAGCATTTTTACCAGAGGGTGAGGCAGGCCCTCATGTAGGTCATTATGTCGCCTAAATTAACCTCAATTACATCTACCAGGGCACAGTACACTTGGACTCCAAATTAGCCAAAGGTTTCTTATTCCTACATGAGGGCATAATTTGAGGTTGGTCATCTCACCTCAGCTTGAGTTTGCCTGATGGGGAATGTGCACGACTTTGGCCAGCTGATCTTCAGACCTGACATAGGCCCAAATGCCATCATATTGTTCATAACTTCTATAGGCTTACTATCAGCCTGCTGCACGTATAAAGTATGTCATCCATTTACAATGAACTGGAGCGTGGCACCCCTGCTATTGTTGTATCCCTGTACTGGCCATTGCATTCCATCAGAACAGTGAGGGGCTCAATTACCAATGACATTTCTTCTCAAGTTTTATCCTAGTTTGGCAGACACAGATATGTATCTTCGATAATCCTGACGTAGAGACTGCACCCAATATGGACCCTACCTAACCAACCACTAACAGAGAAGTGTTTTCACAGGCAAGTGTTGCAGTGCACGTCTTGGAATCAAATGTGCTGCTTTGTTTAATTGTTAGTTAATTCAAGAGTGTGTTTGACAGGTGGGATAGAAATATCTGCTGCTCTGGGATATGTTTTACTGATCTGGGCATCAGGGACAACACATGAAAAAATGTATCTCTTGCTGCACTGTGACACACAAGATATTGTATTTGAACTTTCTTCTTCAGAAGCTCACTAAGAACAATATAGCCATGTAAAGTATTTTCATACCCAGAAGAATGTTTAGAATGAATAATAAATGTTTCACTTCATGCATCATTATTGTGGAGAATCCTGTTAGGTTCTTGAATCAAGTTCTCCGTGTGAGTCTTCCATGTGTTGTGGAATTCCTGCACGGGACTCGATGTAAGAACAACGGGGAGAAGCGGTTGGGACAGTGTCGGTGGCGGTCGTTCCTGTAAGCTGTCCTGCTATGTTACTGGAATAAACTTACTTTATAAAATCTGACGCTTCAAATCCCTGCACGTTTTTTATATGGCTTAAGGCACATGTAAAATAATGTGGCTTTGACAAGTATAATACCAATGAGACACTGAAGACCCACATCATTGCACAGTAAAAATCATTCATTTTTCTGTTGCCTACACAACTCATGCAATTGCCCTGCACATGTAGCAACCTCTGCAGGGATAAAGGATAATCGCTGTAAAGTATGTAAGTGCAGTTAATCAAAATTAACATAGTCTCCTGTTGTTTCTCCAAGGCATACTAAGCTGTCCAATGTCAAATCCCGAATAGTAATGTTATATGCTTCCTACAAATCAAGTAGGACTGTGTATCTGTTCAACATTAATGTCAGAGTATAGGGCTCAGTCTGCACATGCCTATCAGGAAATGTTGACGTGGTTCCTAGCACGCCTAAACAAGCCAGGGTACCAGATGGGTTTCGCAACCTCGAACATGACAACTAAGATTCCCAAGGAAAGCATGGAAACAGATCTACCCTTTCGTTATCATTCAGAGTACCCAAGAGGAGACACAAGAAACATTCAAAAATGTTGTTTAGAGCATTTATTTATTGCAATAGTTGTATTCTTGCATAAAAAACATAAGCTGTGGTTATTAGGCAAACAAGGCAAAGCATCGTAACCAGCAATACAAAGATGGTGAAAAAGGTAAACAGTTCAACCATGGTTATGTTATTGTTTTGGCACACTCTTATCTGACTCACCACACCTCGGTAAGATGTCCTCGGAAGCCAGGAAGCGATCTAGTGTACTGCAGGCAAATGGTCCTGTGGAGGGTAGAGGTCTGATTCAGGATCAGAATCAGCCAAGCCGCATCTTGGGCACTGTGTGCCACGTTCTGGTATAACCCTAGTGGAAGTGCTCCTCTGCTGCATATGGTGCAGAGACACTTTTTATAACACAAGCACTATTCGTGCCACACTGTGTCAGAGATCCAAGCTCAATGCTATGATATGTCTACAAACGTGGAGCTGTTGCCATGGACAATCAAAATACTTTAGGGCATCATCATCTGTGTGCTCAGCCTCAGCAGGCATGTACAGACTAGATGGTGTCAACACTTACTAGAAACAAGAAACCTGTACAGTGATTTCTCAGTGCATTGTTGCTTGAATGAAAAGCCATGTAAAAGGTTACTAACAGAAAGAAAATGCTAAGTTAAAATGTGCATTTTATAATGGAGGCTCTAAGCGGGCCCTGATGTGCTTTACCACAACTGCTCTTGGTCATGAGAGATCAGGGTAAGCTAAAATAAGAAGATAAAACTGGCCTAAAATACATATTGTAGGAAAGTCCTCCATTTTGCCCTGGTCACTCCCAAACGTTTTGATTTATACTGGTGGTTGCTGTATCAGACTGTGCCCTGGGGACTGCTACCCGGTTCCAGGGCCAGTGCTCTGAAAAATTGATTAGGCTAATTATAATTGGCTGAACGAACCTACCTCAAGTCCCTAGTATATGGTAGGGCATGTAGGTTTAGGGACCCCAACATAGATGGTACACCCATATTTGCATTTCTGTGGTGCCCAGTATCATTGTAAAGGCACGCTTGCCGTGCTTGCTGCATTTAAGTTAAAGTTAACCCCAAATTCGACTTTGGAATTAAAAGTACTTCCAAAGTCCTAAGCTACCTTATTTTTACATATAGGTCACCTCTAAGGTATGCTCAAAATGCCCCAGGGTTTGGTGCAGTGTAACTATAAGCATGGTCTTTATAAAAGATGTTTTTTATAAGCTCTGGTGAGGGGAAAAATAGCTAAATTCATTTTTCCCCATTGTGGTGAATGGGCTCCATAGGCTACCATTTTAAAATAATAAAGTCTTATTTTGCACAGGAAGAAGCTAAATATGGCAGGTTTAGTATCAAATTAAACTTAAAAATAAATCTAACAACTTGCCACTGATAAATCTAGTATAACTTGTACCTAGAAAGAGTTACAGACCTCTTGCTAAAAGTTACCAACTTTAGCCCTGTAATGCCCTTCTCTGATTGGTTAACCTCTGGCAGCCTCAGCCAGGTTGCCTTGGTGAGGTGTGAAGTTGCCTGAACTGAAACAAAGGAAGCATCTGGTGGGAAGAGATCTGCTTCAGCAGATGATAGAACAGGACGGGGGGGAGGGAGCAGCAACACTGGACTTCAAAGGAGGGAATGACATTTGGGACAGCAACTGTACCTCCCCCATTTCCTGCAAACCCAGACAGCCGGGTGCCCCCCGATTAGATTAAGAGAGGGATGGAAAGAGGTGTGTTAAGGGAGACTTAGCCACACCAATGGGTGGACTCAGCCAGATCTAAACTTTAAGATAGAATGTTTGCCATCTTGGAGTTAGGAGGAATATTGCTCCCTGGGATTGATTTTTGCCACACTTCCCCGGAAGTGGTCACGCAAAAGGGTGGTGGACTTAATGTGATTGGACAGAGTTCCCCCCCCCACCTGCCACCCCAGGAGCAAGGATAACTGTGGCAGAGCTGCACCCCACTTCAGATCCCTACTGGAACAAGACAAGAAGAAGAAGGACTGCCCTGCTGGACCTCTGATAGGCACTTGGATACTGCACTCAGAAGGACTGCACCAGCTGCACACTTGGGCTTCACCAAGAAAAGGACTTTGCCTGGCTTCTACTGCTCCAAGAAGAGACTCCCTGTAGGCTACGTGTAGAAAGGAGTTGACCAGAGTCCCCTGCATTAAGCCCTGAGGAAATTGACCAACTGACCAGTGGTCATTGTTGGATTTGAACCAGGTGCATTCTGGGAGTTGGAATACTACCCCCCAAGGAGCATCTCAGAGCTTCTGGAACCTTGGGGTGAGTTATGGACACCTAAAAAACCTTAAACATACTTCTGGAAAAAGATCGAGAAGTTTGGAGCAACTTTGGAAAAAAGCACCATAAGTGGACCGAACCAATATTGTGAGTCAAGCTGGCCAACGTTGACCCGGCTTGACTTGCAGGTTTGTCCTGCTGAAAATCTCCAGAGCCCCAGATTTTCAGGATTTCACCGGGGGCTCGTTTTAGTGTCATTTTAAAGATATAAATATAATCTATATTTATAAATCAGTATTGGATTTTTATTGTGTTTTGTGTTTTACTTATTTACTGTTTTGTGGGTATTAAATGCTTTACACATCTGTTTCATAAGTTGAGCCAAGCTACCAAGGGTTGGGCTGGGATTAATTTATTGAGACCCTCACTGGACCTAGTGGGGGTTTGTGGCCTATTGCTAAGTGTAGATACTTACCTGCCCTTACCAATAATCCACTTTCCAACACATATTGCACGATATACATATAAAATGTAGAATGCACTTCAATAATAAAATTAAAAAAAAGCCACATGTCTTAAAAATATGTCAATTGAAAAGCCAATAAAACTAATAAAAAAGCAATTTCATTATAAACAAAACGGGGCAGAATCAAAACGTAGGAGGTTCCAGACCTGTTTCCATGTCCAAAGTAAATGGGATCCAGGAAGGAACCTACAACCACAGACGACAGATCCACTGAGGCCTGAGTACCTAGATCCAAGGAACAGAAATGGTGAGATCCAGTCAACACAGAAGGCAAGTCAGTGAACTGTGAATACGCTTGGTTAAAGCCAGATTCCAGGAACCCGGAAGAAAAGTATCTGTATCAACCGGAAAAGAAGGTTAATAGTATGCATCTGTTAGAAATGGGGTCTTTGGTTGACAGTCAGGTTACCCCCTGTTCAAGCAAGGACCCTCACTCTAGTCAGGGTAAGAGAGAATCACCCTCAGCTAATCCCTGCTTACCCTTTGGTAGCTTGGCAGAGTAGTAGGCTTAACTTCAGAGTGCTATGTGTTTAATTATTTGTACCAACACACACAGTAACTTAATGAAAACACTACAAAATGACACAATACCAGTTTAGGAAAATAGGAAATATTTATCTAAACAAAACAAGACCAAAAACGACAAAAATCCACAATACACAAGTCAAGTTATCAATAAAAATGTAAAAAGAGTCTTTAAGTAGTTTTAAACACACACTAGCGCTGTCAGCGTGAAAAAGTACCTTGGGCGCGTCAAAAATAACCCAGCACGGGCGAGTGCGCGTCAAAAAGAGCTTGCAGTGCATTGGTTCCACTCTCAAGCGGGACCGCATGTCGTTTCTCCTTTCGTTGGGTCGGGGCGCGTTGTTTCTTCTCTCCGCAGGAGAGCGATGCATCGATCCGGTCAGCACTCTCGGGTCCGGGCAGGCCTTGCATTGTTTTTTCACGCACAGCGGTACTTGAGTCAGAAATCCAGCCGCACGATGATCCGAAAACCCCACAGCGCGGGTTGTGATCTCCAGCCTCTGTTAGCGATGCTGCGCGTCGTTTCTCCTGCTCCATGCGTCGATTCTCTGGTCGTGTTGCCTGCGAGCGTCATTTCTCAGCTGCGGAGTTGGTGGCGTGTCGTTTCTTCAGCCACAGATCGAAGTCGCGTCGATCTTTTCCCCGCACAGCACTCTGTGCATGAATTTCCTTGTCTTTAGGCTTCCAGCTTCTCCTTTCAGGGTCCCAGGACCTGGATGGGCCCACAGGGCAGAGTAGGAGTCTCTCCAGAGACATCAGGTGCTGGCAGAGAGAAGTCTTTGCTGTCCCTGAGACTTCAAACAACAGGAGGCAAGCTCTAGATCAAGCCCTTGGAGATTTCTTCTCAAGATGGAAGGCACACAAAGTCCAGTCTTTGTCCTCTTACTCTGGCAGAAGCAGCAACTGCAGGATAGCTCTACAAAGCACAGTCACAGGCAGAGCAGCTCTTCTTCCTCAGCTCTTCAGCTCTTCTCCAGGCAGAGGTTCCTCTTGTTTCCAGAAGGGTTTCTAAAGTCTGTGGATTTGGGTGCCCTTCTTATACCCAATTTCTCCTTTGAAGTAGGCTTACTTCAAAGTAAAGTCTCTTTGGAATGTGAAATCCTGCCTTGCCCAGGCCAGGCCTCAGACACTCACCAGGGGGTTGGAGACTGAATTGTGTGAGGGCAGGCACAGCCCTTTCAGGTGTAAGTGACCACCCCTCCCCTCCCTCCTAGCACAGGTGGCTCATCAGGAAATGCAGACTACACCCCAGCTCCCTTTGTGTCTAGTGTGAGGTGCAACCAGCCCAACTGTCAAACTGACCCAGACAGGGAATCCACAAACAGGCAGAGTCACAGAAATGGTATAAGCAAGAAAATGCTCACTTTCTAAAAGTGGCATTTTCAAACACACAATCTTAAAATCAACTATACTAAAAGATGTATTTTTAAATTGTGAGCTCAGAGACCCCAAACTCCACCTGCCAACCACTCCCAAAGGGAATCTACACTTTAATCGGATTTAAAGGTAGCCCCCATGTTAACCTATGAGAGGGACAGGCCTTGCAACAGTGAAAAACAAATTTAGCAATATTTCACTGTCAGGACATATAAAACACATTACTGTATGTCCTACCTTAACCATACACTGCACCCTGCCCTTGGGGCTACCTAGGGCCTACCTTAGGGGTGTCTGATGTAAGAAAAGAGAAGGTTTAGGCCTGGCAAGGGGGTACACTTGCCAAGTCAAATTTACAGTTAAAACTGCACACACAGACACTGCAGTGGCAGGTCTGAGACATGATTACCGAGCTACATATGTGGGTAGCACAACCAGTGCTGCAGGCCCACTAGTAGCATTTGATTTACAGGCCCTGGCACCTCTAGTGCACTTTACTAGGGACTTACTAGTAAACCAAATATGCCAATCATGGATAAACCAATTACATACACATTTTGTAAAGGAGCACTTGCACTTTAGCACTGGTTAGCAGTGGTAAAGTGCCCAGAGTACCAAAACAGTAAAATCAGAGTCCAGCACACATCAACAACCTGGGGAACAGAGGCAAAAAGTTAAGGGAGACCACCCCTGAAAAGTCTATAAGCATCCAACAGCAATGACAGCCTCACGGGACAACACTGAAGGTGGGTCCTCAACAAACTCATGTGCAAATAAATGCACACAGATTGAACCAGTAGCACAGCCAGACACAGGTCCAGTGCACTGCCAAAAGGGCACAGCAGACAGCAGAACATGGGCTGCTCACATTGTAGCCACAGGACTAAACAACAGAGACCAGTTCATGTTCAATTCCTGGAGCAAAGACACTCCAAAGTACTGTATATGTTCACAACACATCAGAATGTGTGGCAGATTCATCACTATTTTTCCTCCCAGTGATGGAAAATCCATTGCGGTGCAGAAAAATCAAACCAAAATAGTGATAGCTAGGAATAGTACAATCTGCATATCCCTAAAAACACTGGAAACGAAAGAGTGCAGAAGAGATGGGATCACTTTAAATACAGTCTGGAATGTGCTCACTAACCCAGACCCAACCGCTTTGAATAAGTATACCACTCCCGCCGTATTCAATGCATTAAATAATCTGTGAACAAGTTCACCAAAATATTGGGGCAAGTTAGTAAGCAATAGCGACTGGACTTCTGCAGAATACCTTGCAACTTGGAAATCAAATATCTCTCTAGCCGATGTGAAAGCAGCAGCCTTCTGAAACAATAAGGCTTACATTTGGCTCAGCTTATCGAAATTCACACAAAAAATAGGGATGAAGGACATGCAGTATTTTCCCTTGCTATGTGTGTGGCTGGAAATAACACATTCCTTTAGCAGGTCACAACCCTGGAGACAGTCACCACATATGAGACACCTGGTTTCATCCCACAACAGCCGTGGTTATTCAGAGCCAAATTACTCCCATTCGAGAGTAATTGAAGCACTGGACAACTCAAGGAGACTGGTGCGCCTTTCAGATAATACGCTAAATTCACCATTGATGCATTACATGGGCCATGCAGCGTGATCTCTTTACATAATAATGAGTGCCCAAACGAAGTTTCACATTCGTTTCCACTAAAGAAGACTTAAGTTTCCCATTGCACACACATGTAATCAAAAGGCAGAACCCAGGACTCATGAACAAAACTATCCCCCATAGCTTCATACCGGCCTACTTGATAATGCTTCAAACAGGGTGTGAACTTGAATGTAGAGATTGGTAACAATATAAAGCCATGCATTAACCCTATGGCTGAAGGTGTTACGGCTACTGAAAAGGGTAATTTCTCTAAAAGCTCAATGGTCAGCATGGTGTAAATTGCATCTTTTTTTGCCATGCCTTTCTGTATACCTGTCAAATTAAAGGGCAAAACAATTTGGTTGTGTTCAGGTATTTCCACGGTACATGATCCGATTTCAAAACTAGTAATGACCAACTCAATTGCATAATCAATCTCAGCTGGCTCTGTCCAGGTTGTAATAAAGACACATCATTTTGAATGATATTGAATGCAGATGACACAATATTGTTCGTAGAATGAATGCGAGTTGACAGCTGAGTCATGCCATTGTTCACAACAGCCAGAGCCTTTTCTAAATTTTCCATGTCAATCTGTCTCAATCGCTCAGCAGTTTCTTCCTGGAAATTTTCCACATCTCATTATACATGGAATCTAGGAAGTGTTTTTGACGTGGTGTTCTAGGACCTAACAGAAATCTTATAAATCTATGTAATCATAAAGAAGAGATAGATAGCTGTTCCTTTATTGCCGCTAATGTGGAGTGTTGTACCCATTGTTGGCACAATTTCCCCACATTATAAGTGGTCACTACCCCTGTATCGGGGGTCTGCTGGCTTTAAAAACCAAAGTAGAGTTTAAAGAATGCGCATTACAGCCATTAGTGTCAACTGGCCACAGTAACCACCCGTCCAGACCTGAAACTGAAGAGTATATCTACCATTCTGTATCACTTCATTTAATTGCTCTTCTGTATAGTTTGCTAAATGGTGCAAATTTTCAAAACGTGCAATGGGGGAAATGCTAGTTGTAGTATATCTTTAATTTAAGCTAGACCCATGCAAGTTGTTTTTGCCCTGTTTTGTTCAGGAAAATGATTTGTCATGGTATTAGGCAGGCTTTAAATGAAGCATCTGTACCCTGTACTTGCCACTGATGAGTTCCTCAAATCGATTTTAAATCAGTGTTATCTTTCCAATATTCATAAGCCTGAATGGTCACTTCAGATATAAATTAATCCAAATAAATAAATTTAGTCCGTGAAAGTATGTTCTACTTTGCTGGGGAAGGAGTTAGTTTATAATAATATAAAGTCGCGTCTAAGAGATTGTGGGGGTCATTCTGACCCCGGCGGGCGGCGGTCGCCGCCCGCCTGGCGGAAACCGCCATTTGGCCGCACCGCGGTCAAAAGACCGCTGGTGCTATTACAACTTTCCCGCTGGGCCGGCGGGAAAGAGGCCTGCAACACTGAAGCCGGCTCCGAATGGAGCTGGCGGTGTTGCAGGTGTGCGACGGGTGCAGTTGCACCCGTCGCGCTTTTCACTGTCTGCATAGCAGACAGTGAAAAGCAGGCTGGGGCCCTGTTAGGGGGCCCCTAGACACCCATTCCCGCCATCCTGTTCCTGGCGGTAAAAACCGCCAGAAACAGGCTGGCGGGAAGGGGGTCAGAATCCCCATGGCGGCTCTGCTTGCAGCGCCGCCATGGCGGATTCGCCCAGCCGGGGGAAATCCGGCGGGAAACCGCCGGACCCGGTTTTCTGACCGCGGCTTTACCGCTGCGGTCAGAATGGGCAGGGAAGCACCGCCAGCCTGTCGTCGTCGTCCCCGGTCCTCGGAATGAGGGCCTGTGTCCTGAAAAATATGCAAACTTTCTCATGTCTGTTTTGGGACTATATACTAGTGGTGCTGGCAATGTTTCCACTGTGTAATTTAAAAACTGCACGGGGAGAGCTAGCCCTTTGTAAATAATGATGGTAGCAAAACATTCGACCATAATTAGCAGAGTTCAAATACAGAGTAACTTTCCAATTTGGAGAGCATGCTTCTCACTGTAGCCACATCCCATTCATCAGAGATAGACCCAGGGACAATAATACCATCCATAAATATCTTAAAAACATATAGGGGGTCCGCCGCCGCCAAAGTACCGCCGTCAGAATACCGCTGCGCGGTCAAAAGACCGCCGCGGTAATTCTGAGTTTCCCGCTGGGCTGGCGGGCGACCGCCAGAAGGCCGCCTGCCAGCCCAGCGGGAAACCCCCTTCCACGAGGATGCCGGCTCTGAATGGAGCCGGCGGAGTGGAAAGGGTGCGACGGGTGCAGTTGCACCCGTCGCGATTTTCAGTGTCTGCCATGCAGACACTGAAAATCTTGGTGGGGCCCTGATAGGGGGCCCCTGCAGTGCCCATGCCATTGGCATGGGCACTGCAGGGGCCCCACGACACCCGTTACCGCCAGCCAGGTTCTGGCGGGCTTTACCGCCGCGGTCAGAATTGGCCTGGATGCACCGCCAGCCTGTTGGCGGTGCATCCGCGGTCCCCGGCCCTGGCGGTCCATGACCGCCAGGGTCGGAATGACCCCCATAGTATCAGTAGAGTTTCAGTAGGACCATAAATATTGAATGGGAACTTATCCTCCACACTTCTATCAGAAATGGGAAAAGCAGAAATGTTCTCATGGGACAGATCTCTTTGCACCCTATGATAGGAAGAATGAAGCTTCAACACCTCAGCTACCAGTTCAGGAGCAGTGCTTTCTAGGAGGTAATGTCCATTTAAAATCAAGAAGAAAACTTTGACAAAGTTAATCCAAATGAAGAGGAAAAGCAGTTAAATGGCAAAACAAATGTAGGACAACTGCAATATCTAGAAACCAAATGGTCAACCAGACCCAGAGTGCAAAACCTTTTAAGCCCACGGGCTACTGCAATTTATACATCAACAATGGTGAAGCAATAGGAAAAAACTAAAGTGATGTTCTTCAGTGCTTCAGTTGTTTTATTGAAAACTTGGATGATGATATTAAAAACGTCATGCAGTGTACTGCTCCAAACGAATAGCAGCAGAAACTGGCAATTAAAAATTTGTCGTTAATTGACAGTTATGACGTAAACCCAATGCATTTTGGGAAACCCCTTCATCAGGGGTAATGTAAAACATAAAGTTCTATTTAGAACAGTTTAGAGGGAGCTGCAGAGGATTGATGGGTAACAATTGATAACCATACTGCATACAACATGCGAATCCAAGTGCAAAACGCTGTCCAACATGCCAGGAGATGTCACACTGAGATTCATTAGTGCCCGAGTGCCTCAATCTCAGAGCCTCAAGCAGCGTGTGAATACCGTGGAAACATCAAGAACTCACAACTCCAAGAAGCAATAATGAATGTGTGCCCCCCCCCAACCGAGACCGTGAAGAAATGGTGCATACAGGTAACAGTGTTGCTACGTCAACCCTACCTGTGATAAAAAGGAAGATGCAACCCAAATGTATTTAAAAAAATGCAGTGCTCGTACACAGTAAAACGCTAGGTGCTGCCTCCCTCAACTGTATGGTGATTTGTGGTAAACTGTCAATTCATAAATTGCAAACAAATCTATGAGAAAAACGTTCACGTTAATTCTTGGAATATTATTAAACGTGTTAACTTACTCAAAACAGAGGTAAAAATCGTTTTTACCTCTCAACTCACAGAGTAACTCAATGCGCTGATGATTTATGCGAATTACGACACATTTGTCCAAGTCTCTCAGTGTTCTACAACGCTGCGCAGCCACTACTGCAATGAAATTCTACAAGATGTGGAGAGCAGTAGACTGCTGATACAAAAATTACATGGAAAATGGTGAAAGTCAAAAATGATAAGTGAAGGTGTGTAATTTAGCTTACAGAAACGAAGAGAGGATAACCTCTCTCACAGACGATACCATAAACGTGCTCCTTAACCAGACCTCTCTGCTGAATGCCTTTGAAATAAACCATACGCCTTATGTGTGACTTATAACCCGGAAGTGAATTAAATGTACAGTGAAAATTAAAAGAAATACTCCTCTGTGTGTTTAAGATGCATATGTGAAAGCTGAATTAAATACAGAAAAATTTGCAATGATTAGTAGCTGAGAATTAACACGAATTATGCTAAAATTGTGAAATCGAGTGTTATGAAAATGTGTCCACCTAGGTGGTAACCACAACTTGCATGACATTAATAACAATATTATTAACTGTTTAGAAATAATATTCATATGTATAACAAAATGTTTTAGTGGATCATAATAACGTATTAATGAAGTGTTTTGCTTAAAATTACTAGGCATAGAGTAATTGTGAAATAATGGGCCTAGTCGACAAGGCCTCATGTCAAGCTTCATGGCATAAATAAATGTTCATAAATGTTTTGTGTCTCTGCAGATTTCACACTTGTTCATTATTCCTTGTTCACACAGTGATGACCAAAATGTAATATTGCAACAGTAAACAAACTGATTTCTCAAACTTTCTTGTGAGAACCATGTGCTGGGCAATGCTTTGTCCTAACCATAGATACAGTTGTATCTTTTGTGCATGAGAAATTGATGTTCTCAGGACTTGACAATGGTACAACTGACTGGAGTTATGTTTGCAACAAAATGTTACCTGACTGCAACTGGTGATGGAAATGGGAGAAGAGGAGCCAATCATCGACGTGTGAAAGATTGTCTAACTATATCACAGATTTAAGAATTCATGTTTATTGGTTCTACTGTGAACACCCGACGTACTGACCAATAAGATATTAAACAAATTACTTTGTGAATTTGACTTATCCCGACTGCACTCACGAGGACGAGCGCAGTTCCCAATGCCTTTTCTTCCTAGCCTTTAGCCTCATTGCGTAATTACTAATACTATTGATTGTTAATGCTATTGATGCTGTTTTCCTAGTTTGTTGCCCTTTCTAAGTTTGGCTCAGTTAGCTTAGAGTCCAATCGTGGCTGAGTCAATTCCTTTCTCTTCCCCTTACCACTGAAGACTTGACTAGCTTCCCACTGACGAAGATGTTTCTGCTTGCTGATCCATACGGACGAGGTATAACAACTGCAAATGTTTGTGTTATAGGTTTTTATCTTTCTTTATGTACCAACCGCTATTTTGGCACAGCCATAGTCAGACGTTTTCCAAATTATGTTTTGTCTAGTTTTCTATGCGCATAAAGTCTAAATCTGCCATCCAAATTAAAGCGTTAGTTAGTGTGTCACTGTTACAATAATTGTTATCAACAAAGGATTGCTTTATTTATCTTCTTACAAATTTATGCCATTTCTCTTACACAGTTACTGTTATTGTTGGTTTGTACAGTAACCTTTGAATGTTTAATGAAAAATGAGTTCTAAATTGAGATTCTTCTGCCATTTTGGTCAACCTGTGTTGTTTGTATATGCCTATCATTTACTGCTGAAATTGATTTACGTAATATTAGCATTGTTAATCTAGGGAAATAAACTTTCTAACTTTACTTAAAGGTGTGGATATTCATGACCACAGCGGTCATGGTGCATGAAGTTTACTTACTCAAATGTCCCGATAATTATTTATTGAACTTGTTGTCCTGTTGCTGGTTAAGGTCATGAGTAAGATTTTGTCCATGGTGGATCCCTCTTAGCAGAGTCAAAAGGTCCATCGAACGTCTAACGTGTCCCCTTATCAATAAAATATAAAGGATCAAATAAGGTCAGACGCACTCACACATATGCTATTATGCAGTATCTAAAAGATATCAATTGCCAGACTGCCCAAATAAACTACAAAGGTAGCCATATTAGATTACAATATGATAAACAACAGTGACAACATGACAGATGTATACATACAATGATATCCCTTCAAGACTACACAAACAACAACAGCATGTGACATTCGTCTGTTTGTGCAACTACAGCCTTATTGTAATTATTCTTAATTTACAAATATTGCATAGACAATATTAAACACTTTCATGTGGTAATCAACATTCGTATACTTATTGAACATCAGTGTATGCAAAATACCCTGGCATGATATAATGTACAGCAATAATATAAAAAGTTCCAGAAGCATCCTGTTACCTTGTGATATTGTGTGAAAACACTATGGCGCTCATTTTGCCAGTGCAGGCGGTTTTCCGCGCAGCGTATTATGACTGCTGGCAGCCCTCCATCCTTTTTCGGACGGAGAGCCCCCAGCAGCCATACTGGCGGTCGGCGGGGAAGTGGAGGCTGCTCCTCCTCCACCGCCCGTCATCAGAACACCGCCCACCGAATCACGTCCCATGATTCTGTGTGGGGGTGTTCTGGTGACGGGGAGCTGGTGGTGGAGCAGTCCCCATGGATCCCTTCCCCTCCCGGAGGATCAACGGGCAAGGTACGTTGATTGTCCGTTAGGGGAGGGGCTGGGGAGGTGTTGTGTGTTGTGTGCGTGCATGGGGGTGTGCGTGTGAGTATGTAGAGGAGGAGTGCGTGTATGCATGCGGGGGGTGTTGTGTGTATGGGAAATGAAATTTGTGCGGGTCGGTCTGTGTGCATGTCAGTTTGTATGTGTGCGGGTATGTGTTGTAGCGTATGTGTGCGTGTAGGGGTGTGTGTATGTGCATGTTGGGGGTGGGGAGGGTGTGTGTGTATGTGCATGGTGAGGGTGGGGTGGAGAGGGGAGTCCTGCCACCTTTGGGGGGTGGCAGGACAGTGGGGGGTGGGGGAGACTCCTATCAGTGCCAGGGAAGGAATTCCCTGGCACTGATACTGCGTACCGCCATGGATTTCGTGGCGGTTCCAAACCACCTGAGATCCATGGCGGTATGCAGGGTCCTGATACCGCTGGTGGTCTGGTGACGGCCGCCGGGCTGGAGACCGAAGTCTCCAGCCCAGTGGTCGTTACAGCCCTGGCGGTCGGAGTGGAGAAGTGGCGGGTGACCATGGCAGTAACCGCCATGGTCATAATTAAAAAATTTTTCTGCCGGCCTGTTGGCGGTTTTATCGCCAATTCTCCCCCGTCCGCCAGAGTCATAATGGAGGGGCCTTTGCTTGTGCAACATGTTATCCCTACCGATTGGAAAACTAATAGATGCAAACAATGTGATGTTAGTAATGAGGAACTGTGCAAAATATCTATGATACAGTGTGCACAAATTATAGAAAGTATTGTCGTTTAATCATTTTACCCCTTGGGTAGGAGAGTATCACATTTCTTAATCCTGTAGGTTTCTCATTGCGCTAAAATGTTATGGATGTTAATTTCAGGATTAGGCCTGACAACTTCTAGAATTTGAAAGCTAATTTGCACTATGGTATGCATATTTTGAAGCCAATGAGTTGCTAGACAGCACGGGACCACCCCAATCAGGGGGGCTCGCATATGGCGGCCGCGCTGGGCCAGAACGTTTGAGGTGGGGCTCGGGGAGCGGCAGGCTCCCCACCCCGCAATGAAAACACAGCCGATTGGCTGTAGAGGGGCTCGTGGCCCCGGAAGCACACTTTGTGCTTCCGGGGTCACGTACAGGAATGACGTCACGCGGCTGGCCTTATAAGGTAGCCGCGGTTGGCGAGCTCGTCTTTCTCGCGCTCGCCGATCCGACCATGGGGCCCCAGTTTGGGCTATTTTCTCATCGTTGGGCTATTTTTCTTTGTTTGGGCTACTTTTGGATGGCTTTTGGGCTATTTTTTTAACCATTTTTCTTGCTGTGCACGTTTTTTAACCTTATTTAATTTGTTTTGTGCTCAATTTTGCAGGTTGCTTTCTGCAGCATTTCAAGGAAGAAGAGGACAATGCAAGTGGCCCAGTAAGCCTCACGGGGCCGAACGGGTGTGAGCTTAGCTCATCTGACCCGAGTTACTCTCGGTGGTGGCTCCTGTGGGGTTCCTGGGCTACTGGGTGAGCGGCCACCTGGCCAATTTTGTGTGGGAAGCGTTAGTGGTCTTGTTTTTATTGGTAGATAGGGTGTGGGGCCCCTAAATTGAGGTGGAGTGTAGGGAAGGTGCCTTTTGTCATACCTGTTGGGGTCTATGGTAAAGGGGCCCTTATATTAAGTGCTTTCTCGGTAAGGGGAGTCCAATTGGGGTCGGAGAGAAAATTCCTGTTTGGAGGGGTTTCTTTGTGGGGGCCCATTTATAGATTTGCCTGTTCTAGTGTCCGTGCGTGGGTCATGGCAGAGAAGTAGTCATGAACAGAAGAGCTCCTTGAGGCCCTGATGCTTAGGATGGGCGCTATGGACATCCTTGACGGCTCCGACTTCTTCTTCAGGGGTGGTTGCATCCTCTAACGAGGATGTGCCCCAGCGGGCGGGAATACCATCTAGCAAGGCGATCCCCCCAGCTCCGATGAAGGTGCGGGGGCAAAGGAAGGGTAAGCACGCTAGGGGGAGGTGGACAGGAACCCCACTGCGCAGGTTGGGAATGGTGTCAATATAGCTTCAATGCGGCCTGAGGTTAGTGCATCGTTGGTAGTGGATGTGGGGCACTCTGGAAGGGGAGGGCAGAGTCAGACTGCAGAGCAAACTGTGGGCGTCGTGGTCCCACCACAAAACACAGTTGCGGTAAAGACACTGGGGAGGCCTGTCAGCAGGATCTTGTAGGCCACTTGAAGTCTGTATTGCAGTGGCTGTCTGAGATGGGGTTGCTGTCCACCAATTTAGTGGGGGGCCCATTGTCAGGGGCTAATGAGGGAGACGTTAGGGAACAGGCGCGACAATGGATTTCCAGGTTGGGCACTGCAAAGAGTGCCCAGGGGTCTCAAGAAAAAGGGCCAGAGTCTAACACTAGTGGGGTGGGATCAGGGGGCCAGCTCCTTCTCCCCAACCCCTACAGGGGGGGACCAGTTGACTACCTGGTGCAGCGTCCGCGACAAAACCGGTTACTTCTGCCTCAGGCGCACCGGCAACCCAGAAGGTTAATCCCCCAGCGGTGGTGTCCTCTACAGCAATGACTTTGGTGGCCCGGGGAAGCGGTACTGGTCACCCTTCACTCCTTACGGACTTGGGGGATATTTGCTCAGAGCATCAACAGTTAGGGCTGCATGTACCGGTTGAGGTGAGGGAGAAGATCTGGAAGGGGACGTACATCAATATCTTCGACTTACTGGTTGACAAAGCTAAGAAGGAGGAGGTGCGGCGTTGCAAAGAGTGTGCGTATTCAAGAGAGTGTGTGCATGGGCCACAAAGAAGGAGAGTGGAGGAATCTTTGTCCAACTGGGTTAGAGCCTTCCCCGTTCATCAGGCCATTTTAGCTGAACGTTTCAGCGACTTAGGTGCGCAGTTAGCTTGCTATCAGAACAGGATCGTGGGGGCGCACAATGAATATGGTGGCACAGCATGGAAGGAATATGATAAGGAATTCAGGAGAATTAAGGCATATAAGCCTTCATTGGCGTGGGATTAGATACACATAATCACTTGGTTGCGTGATACCAATCGCACTCAGGGGCCAAGTCAGCCGCCCTTTTGTGGGCCTACAGGGATGTGCTCAGGAGCCTCAGGGGGCACTGGGGCCAAGAGGGGGGCCTGCTGGGATTTCAACCGACGCACTTGCTCGCGTTCCACCGGGACATGCCGTTGTAAGCACTGCTGTTCCTTTTGTGTCCAGGCCTCCTACCCAGGATTCAAGTGTTTTAAAAAAACACGAGATAAAGGTGCCAAGGAACAAGATTGACGATTTGGGGTGCGTGGGTCACACAGAAATTTTTGATAAGGCTTCGTCCCCGTTAATCATTTGGCTATGGTCTCCTGGCTGAACGTTTACCCCAACCAAGCAGCTGCACAGGTGTTGCATTTGGGCTTTAAGGATGGTTTCAGAATACTGGCTCATGACTATGTTGGCTCGCCCCATTGTAAGAATCAGCTGTCTTTGCGTTCCAACCCCGGGGTGGCAAGTAAGAAAATCAAGAAGGAACTGGATTTGGGGCGGGTAGCGGGGCCCTTTAATGAAATTCCCATGCAGGGCTTTGTTTGTTCTCCTTTAGGGGTAGTCCCCAAGAAAGAGCCAGGGGAGTTCAGACTGATTCACAATCTGTCCGCTCCAAAGGTGCAGTCAGTGAATGAGGCCATTGATGGGGCATTGTGTTCGGTTAGGTATGCTTCTTTGGATCAGGCGATTCAAATGCTGCAGGAGCTGGGGCCTGGGGCTTTGATGGAGAAATCGGACATTGAGTCTGCATTTCGGTTGTTGCCAGTGCATCCAGAGGACTTCCGTTTTTTGGGTTTCCAGTGGGAAGGAAAGTATTACTTTGATAGGTGTATGCCTATGGGCTGCTCTGTGTCATGTTCCTGTTTTGAGAAATTTAGTACCTTTTTGGAGTGGGTATTTAGGGACAGGGTGCAGTATCTACTTGTTTTGATCCGCCGTCAATCTTGGCATTTTTAGAAGTTTTGAGGGCTGAGGGGAAGTCAATTGCGTGCGCCAGGCATTACTCAGCTATTATTTCTTTCTTTGCACAAATATGGGGGCGGCCTGATGGTACGAAACAAAATAATTTTTGGCAAGAAGGGCCTTAGGGCATGGCAGCGCATTCAGGGCTCTTAGCCGGATGCTCGGTGTCCCATTGATGTGGCACAGTTGGGGGCCTTTGCTAGTCCCGTTGGATCGTGTTTGTACTTCTTCTTGGGAGGTCACCTTATTTAAGTCAGCCTTTACCCTTACCTTTTATGGTGCTTTTAGATTGGGTGAACTGGTTGCGCGCAATAAAAGGGACACCTCGGGAGGTCTGCAGTTGGCGAGTATTCATTGGCCAGAAGGGACTGGGTGTCTGGTGATTACTATTCCCCGCTCTAAGGCAGATCAGGATGGAAAGGGGGACCATATTCTATTGCATAGATCCCCGGGTAATGCATGTTGTCCTATACGGAACTTAGAGGTCTTCCTAGCGCAGAGAATTGGAAGGTAGTCATCAGATTGCTACAAGCGATATGTGAGACTGCATATGCTATGAGTTCATGTCCTTGACACCTCGCTTTCTCTGTACTCTTTGTAGACACCTGCCGCAAGTATTTGATGGTTCCGAAGACTCCGGTGCACGCAGGAGTTGCTGGTATACTCAAGGTGTGGGTAATCGGGCATTCACATGTCCGACGTGTAGTTTAACTATTTGCAAGAAGTCACGCGCATCGGAGGCTGGTGTCCGCATCTATTTCTTTGGACAAGGCGGGCTGCGGCTCACTCAATTAAGGACATTCCTGGTTTAAATGCCCACATTAGGCTACCCGCCACCGGACATCATTGTGCTGCAGATGGGGGTAATGATCTGGTTGCTGTAGGACACCGACAGCTGTTTGAACTGGTAATATCTGAAATATCTGAAATTGGTTGGTTGGCCAAAAAATTCCCTCAGGCTGTCCTTGCTTGGTCAAACATGATTCCTCATTCCCTCTGGAAGGGTAGGATCTCAGTGAAATCCCTCAATGACTCAGTGAGAAGAATCAATAGCAAATTGGCCAAGTTGTTTCGGTCTCCAAGGTTGGCTGTGATCTCGCATGGCTGCATTAAAGGAGACAGTTTTTTTTTCTGCAGGACAGAGCAGGCTATGAAATGTTTTTAGAGAATACACTTGCCTGGCTCTCTCAGCATACGTGACCTCTTCCTGGGGGGAGGCCACATCGTCGGACAACGATGTGGGCCTGTGGCGGGGTGAGATCATGACTGGGAAGATAAAGGGGTACCTTTTTTATTGCAAAATTAGGTGACAAATTGGACCCTCCAAAGGGTGCTGGCTGTGGGAAGTGTGGACGACACACAGGGGTGAGGGGGGTTGCGAGCGGTTGCTGGCATCTGGCCACTAGGGGCCGGCCGCGGTTGACGAGCATGTCTTTCTTGCGCTTGCCGATCCAACCAGGGGGCCCCAATGGCTGCAACAAGAATTACCATCCCGCCTCCCCCCATTGTTGGGCATCTGTCTCTACTCGATTTGTTCCTTTTCTTATAGTTAGATTTGAATGTTCTAAATATCCAATTGTGGTCTACATGGTAACGTTTTGTTTTTCAGGTGACTCGATTTGTGGTGAATGGACAGTTATAGTCTGTTAGTTTGTCGTGTTTTGGGTACGACGGTGGGCGAGGTGAGATCATGACTGAGACGATAAATGGGTACCTTTTTTATTGCAAAATTGGGTGACAAGCTAAGTGGACCCTCCAAGGGGAGCTGGCTGGGAAGTGTGGACGACACACAGGGGGGCAAGGGGTTGCGAGCGGTCGCTGGCATCTGGCCCCTAGGGCCAATCACCCGCACATGCGCAGAACATTGGAAGCGAGCACTGGCCCTTGGGGGGGTGGAGTCTCAGGGTGGCGCGGGCGCCCGAGGTAGGTATCCTAGCGGGCAGCCGGGGCCCCCCCATAGCAATCCAGTTTGGAAGGTATGAGAACACCCTGATGGAGATCCTACCCCTGGGATTTGTAGCGTAAGGAGGGGAAGGGTTTGGTGTGTGGGAAAAAAGTCATGATCTCATTTGACAGCCACCAACATTGGGCACGCAGGAACGAATGGTTTTTAGTGAGTGACAGGAATGTGGATGTATTAGCGTACTCTGTTAAGGCTAGGCATCCCTTGAACTCTGTAAATACTTTGTATAATTTTGATTAACAATATTTTGTCAGTAAAATACAGCCAGGGGCTTACGATCCCTAATCCCAAAGTGAAGTTCATCTAAGTTTTTTAATTCAAGCTTACGCTGGGGGTGAGTGGTGTTTGGTGGTAGGTGTCACGACTTACGTGCTGCTTTAACCAGGAGTCCGCAGAACGAGTGACGAGGATCTTGTTCCTGAATGTTCGGCCTTGGCCCAGGTAGGGGCGACTCTTTCTGGTAGCCACGGTGCTGCAGGCAATGGAAACGCCAAGGGCAGGCCGTGTCCTTCAGAAGTAGTGCCAGAGGGGAAAAAACCCTAAAAGGGGAAAAAACCTCCAGAAGGAAAAGTTCCTGAAACAGGAGCAAAAATGAAAGGTAAATACAAGAGCAAAAAGAACAGGAAACAACACTGGAACGGATGTGAACCAGAATTGAGTACGAGGAAGCAGGAGCGAAGACACCATCCAAACAGAAAGTGTTGCAGCACAAGGAAAGAAAGAAGCACAGCCCTTATATACCAAAAAACAGGAAGCTTCCCACAGGAAGTGCAAGGACACCAGCTTAGATAGGGAAAAACACATAGAACATAATGGCCTAGGAGCCATATAGAGTAGGGAAACGAAGCATTCTGGGAAGAGAGGGGTAATATAGGAAAAAGTAAAAACATAAAGGAAGGCACAATGCAAAAGGAAAAGAAAGAAGAAGAAAACAAGAACAGGTGAGTGGGGGAGGGTTAAGCCTGCCTGTAAACGCGTCGCGCTATGTAGGAATGAGGCCCCATGCCCAATTTGGGGCCTCGTACTGTGCACAGCAGGCTGGGGGCACGGCGGGTCTCCATGCCGCAGGCCGCGGCCCAAGCCGAATGTTTGGCTCGTGCCGCAACGCAACAGTAGGAGGCCTCGCCGATACCCGGCCATATGGAATTTTTTTTGTTATTGTGTGTCATGCTTTTGTGCTCAGTGATGCATATTTTTACATTCCTTTCAGTGTTGCCAACATACATAAGTCCACAACGACATTTTATGCTGTAGATTACGTTTTTGTTGTTGCAATTACCTGAGTGCCTCAATTTAATTGATCGGCCTGTTTTCGGATGTATAACTGTCACAGATGAGAACACTATTGAAATGTAAGCAATTTTTTTTGTGCCAGCTTGTGTTTCCATATTCACAAGTTTTGTAGAGTCAAGTATTTCTTTGAGATTTCTCATTCATTGATAAGCAAAGATGGGTTTGTGCGCAAACAGTCCCTTGAAGTCTGGCTCAATTTGTAATAGACCCCATCGATAATTGATGATGCATATAATAGCATGGGACTTTGTATAAAATTTTGAAACAAACATCAACCTCGTAGGTTTGTCAGTGGTGACTTTTTGGAGCAGGCTTATTCAGTCAAAAGGTGACACACATTGTATAGCTACATCTGGTTTGTCAGTGGTATACCCTCTTGTGTGGAACCGTGATCTATATTCATCCAGGCTCAATAAACACTCATCATTATCAGATGTAATCCTTTTGATGCAAAGAAACTGGGAAAATGGTAAGTGCTGTTTTAAGCGCTGAGGGTTAAAACTTTGAATACGCAAATAATTATTTCTATCTGTTGATTTGTTATATACTTTGGTCTTGATGCCCACTGGGGTTAGTTGAATCAATACACCAAGAAATTAGATGGTTTTATTGCTGATAGTATGGGTGAATTGAATCTGTTTTTTTGGGTATTGTTGAAAGATGTTATTCTCAAGATCCTCATTTTGACCCTTCCAAATGATGAAGATATCATCAACGTATCAGAGGTGTAGAAAAAGGTGTTCCTGCCATGCCTGTGCAGTCGGGATTTGCTGTTCTTCAAACATTGCCATAAAGATGTTTGCATGGCTGGGTGCCCCCGAAAACCCCATAGAAGTCTTGTTCTTTTACAGATAAAATTCACCATTCCACGAGAAGTAAATGTGATATAAATAGAAATGTAACAATCCAGTAGGAATACTTTGTTATCACCAATTTGTTTTTGCTGTAGTAGTTCCCATTCAACTGCTTCTACACATTCACTGTGAGGCATTGATGTATAAAGTGCAGTGATGCCAAGGGTGCAAATCCACCATGTGTTGATGTCAGTTACAGGTATTTGTATAAGGCGATTCAAAAAAGCAGTGGTGTCCTCTATGTATGACTTCTGTTTTTGAAGAAAAGTTTAAAAAAGGTGTCCAAATATTTTCTAAGTGGTTCATGAAGTGATCCGCAGGCTGATAAAGTTGGTCTAAAGGGTGGTTCTGTAGGATGTTTGTGTATTTTTGGTAATGTATAGTTTTGGTCTGCAGGGAAAATAAGTGGATTGAAACCGTTTCGTTTTCTCCCTTTGTCCAATCGGAGGACAATGCTTTCTTTAAGACTTCTGACAGTGTAGCAGAGATTTCCATGGTTGGTTCACAATCCAGATGAATGTATGTATGTTCCTCTGATACATGAGCTTTTATTTAAGACTCATAGTAAATATGGTCCATCACTACTAGAGCTCCTCCCTTGCCTGCTGGTTGAAAATAAAATGTTGTCAAAGGGTTGAGTATACCCCATTCTTTTGCTATAATGTTCTTGTCGCTTCTTAATTGAAAATGTAGGCATTGGAAGCCTTACTTGAACAAAAATTGAAACGTATCTAATGTCTTATGTGAGGTGGGTGAGTGAAAATTATTTTGGGTTCCTCTTGTGTACCCACGATGGGTGGTATGTAATCGAAGAAAAATCCCAAGTGCAAATTGTGCATAAATCTAAACAGGGCAATTTCACTTTCCAGTGAGTTGGAGTTATATGTTGGTACAAAATATGTTATTTTATTGAGGACCAATGTCTGCTTTTGGGTGAGAACTGTTGGTGAAATGTTAATCGCTAGATTTTGGTTGACTTCTCAAATTCATTCTCTGTTCTTTATTCCTTTTCTTTCCCTTTGCTTCTCTGCATTTTTCTGCGCTTGTTATGATACTGCTGCTAGATGCGTTCTGTTGGTGATTTTCTGCCGGGCTCATGGACAAAAAAGTAATCTTAGAATGAACTGAATTCGATACCATGGTAGGTTATTTATCTACCATTAATGATGCAGCGTCTATGGGCTGGCGGCTTAACAATGTGTCCCCCTCAGTGCCAAGGCTTTCTTCAGATGACACAGTGCTGAGTTTTTTTTATTGCATTTTTGCCATAGACTGCCGTCCACATACAGGCCTCATCTAACTTGTAATCTATGGTGTCCATTTTAAAATTTCTCAGTTTTCAGTCATGTATCTCTTTAGCATAAGAATCAAATTTGATTGTGATCTCATCAAGGTTTGTTTTCCAAAGATCTTCCTCCATGTGCTTGCATAGTTCTGACTTGATGATGTAGCTTTCCTTATCTATTTCTTTTAAAACATTCAACTGTACTTCTATTATGAGTAAAATGGGGTCTCAAGAACATTTGTTCAAGATGGAATACCAACGCACCATTAAACGCCTGTTTAACTGCTTCATGAACAAGAACTGAGAAGGACGGTAGTATGACATCTTCTCCTTGTGGGACTTTCCTAACAAACTCAGGCAGTTCATCTACTTCAGCCAACAGAATGTCATAATTGTATGTTAATTTGTCCCAGAAAACCACTTTAATAGTATGTGTTATGTCACCCTCATTTTGAATGTCCAGTTCATTTAGTCTTCTGGGAGGGCTAACCTGCTGATCTGGTGCTTCAACCTGTACAAAACTACTAGTTGCTCTCGAAACCAGAAACTCTTGAAGATTCCCGCAAACTATCATGACCTCTGCTGCACTGTCTAGACAGTGTCAATGCCCACGTCTTGTTCAGAAGGTATAATCTCAGTATGTGCAGCATATTTAACAGAAATACCTGCCACTTTCTTCTTTTTGAATTGGGGGTTTTGCTCTGGAAGTTTCTCTTCCTTTTTTATGATTTTATGATGGTGTCAAATGAGCATTGTGAGTCAGTTATAGTTTCACATACTCTTCATACACACGCTCGGACCGTCCTCCTCTCACAGAGGGTTTGTCTGGTGAAAATGAGAAGGAAGTGTATGAGTATACTGTGGCATTCTGTACATAGAATCTTCATGGAGAATGTACGTCACAGGAACCTGGTGACAGTAACTAAGGGGATCTGACAGTTGTAAGGAGAGCGAGAGAGAAGACATCTGTTGGCTGGGGTGTTTCATGGATATCTTATCTTAAATAAACTAACAAGGTGATTTGAACCCAAGAAGAAAGTGTCTCCCATCTTCATTTCATTGGCGACGAGGAGAAGAATTCACCTTTTACTTCAAGTAAAGCATGAACACCCCAACACTACTTCTTGAAATCTGAAACTGCGTAATGCCTCACCTGGTTTCAGAAGTTTTCAGCGATCAACTGAGTCTCTGAGCTCCTGGGGTCATCGTTGTTGACAGCACTTCGATCAGGACGCCGCAACGGAGAGAGGGCCTTTAATATCAGGGCAAGGAGTGTCGAAGCCCCTGCTTCGGAGTCACGGCTGTCAGCTGTTTGCCGCAGTGTGTAGCGGCGAAGAGCGCCGTGATCGTCCTGAGCCGATTCAGCTCGTCAGTATCCAGGCACGGAGTGTAGAAGCCGCCCTACCTCGGAGCAGTCACAGCTGTCAGCTGTTTGCCGCAGCGGCGATTTACTCTCGGCCGTTTCAGCCGAAGTGGGAGCCGCAGTGTTCACCTTGCGGCACGCAACTGCAGAGCCACACTTCATAGTGGGAATCGAATTTCATGACTGCTTCACAGAGCTATGTTTCTTTCGACGGCCGTTCTGGCTGCAGTGTGTAACGGCGAGCAGTCACTCAACCTTGGATATTGTAACCGCAGTGTTACACTGCAGTGGAGCAGTGCTCCTACGCTCCTTTGCAATACAACGGAGCCACGGAATCACTTGTGAAGTACTGAGGAAGTTGTTCCGAGCACCAGATGGTGGCGCTGAGGTGCACAGGAAGCTCTGGGGTCGTAGAAATATGCTTCCTAGAGCTAGAGCTATAATTCTTTAGTTCTGGATCTGTTTTGAACTAGCCGTGATGTACTTTTGTGACTGAAAATTGTCTAAAGCAAAGGAAGGCTTTTACAATTTTAAAGTTTTAGTTCTTAAATCACAATTTTTCTTAATATTTATATAGATCCTTTGGGTTAAAATACTGTATTGTTTTGAGTAGATCTATCTCTAAAAAAAAAAAAAAAAGGGGTAATACTTTATACAAGATTCATTATTTAAGGGTATTTTACATGGTAATTAGAAAGTTTTTTTTTTTCTTTTAGACTTTTATAAGTTTTAATAAGTTGAAAGGAGACATTAGTATTTTATTTGCTTTTACCATTCGCCATGCAGAACGTAACGTGCCCCCCGTTCTTCTTATCTTCTTCTGGTGAGCCACAGATTCCGTGGAAAAAATGGAAGTGTGTATTTTCACATTACGCAAGGGTCTGTGGCACTTCGTTGAGTGCCGAGCGCAAGATGTCACTTTTGTTACACTGCTTAGGGGCTGAAGGTCAGGAAGTTTTAGAGAATCTCCCTGAGCTTTCTGCTGAAGATGCGAGTGAACTCAATGACTTTGAGATTTGTATCAAGAAACTTGATTTACATTATTTACCCAAAGTTTCCACAGTTTTAGAAAGGTATCACTTTGGAAAAAGGGTTCAACACCCAGGTGAATCTGTAGAGGAGTATATCACGGTCCTAAGGAAGTTAGCTTCTTCATGTAGTTTTGGGGGTAATAAAGAAGAAAGGTTAAGAGATCAGTGCATGTTGGGCTGTAGCATTGAGAAAGCAAGGGAATCCTTTTGGAGCAAGGATAACCCTTCTCTTAGTGAAGTAATTGTAATTGCTAAAATGCATGAACATAGTTCAGCCTGCGTTGAAGAAATTAAGAAGACTAATTTAACTGAAAGAGAATATGATGTACATCTTGTTAGTCAGAACAAGAATAAAGAAGAGAGGGTGAAGATGGTGAAAGAGAATTTGAAAGTCAATAGGGAGAAGGAAAATTTCCAAGGAAGGTGTTATAGGTGTGGTAAATTTGGTCATTATGCTAACTTCAAAGGCTGTGTTGGATGGAAAGCGTCTTGTAAGAAGTGTGGTAAGAAAGGACATGTTACTTCTTGCTGCAGGAGTGCAGACATTAAAAAAAAAGAACGTTCAGGAAATAAGTTTAGTGGATGAAGATCTTCCAGATGAATTTGTTTTACAAGTCAAAAATGGTATCAGTGGTCCAATAGAAACTGTACTGGTGGAGGGGGTACATATTCCCATGATGTTTGACTCTGGAGCAAAGATTACACTCATTCCTAGAGTTATATTTGAAAAACATCTCAGAACTTTGGTGAAACTTTCCAAACCAGACATTTCACCCAAAGGGTATGGTGGAAAACCAATTAAGTTATTGGGTTACTTTGTTGGCTCAATTCAATTCAAAAATAGATTTACAGTTGGGAAAATTTATGTTTCTATGAGAGGAGATTCCCTTATTAGCTGGTTTCACCAGAGAGATTTGAGAGTGTATCTAGACCCTAATGAACATCCATCTGTAAGATTGAAAGATGATGTGTGTGTTGATACTGTGAAAGATCATGAGTGTGTCAAGATTAACAGTCCGAGACTATCATATGAGCAAGAATTCCCAAATCTTTTCCAAAACAAACTCGGGTGTATGAAAGGTTATGTGCATAAAATTAAGATGAAGAAAGATGTCACACCTGTGGTCAGTAAAGTAAGAGGTGTACCTTTAATGGTCAAGGAAAAAATGAGGGCAGAATTAGATAAACTAAAACAGAATGGCATTATTGAAGAAGTAGAAGCCACTGAATGGTTGGCCCCAGTGGTTATGGCTGTGAAGGCCAATGGCGAACCTAGGCTTTGTATTGACTTGAGAGAGCTAAATAAATGTATAGTAGTGGATCATTATCCTTTGCCCAACATTAATGAAATGTTATCTTTATTAGGAAATGCGAATTGCTTCTCTTCTATAGATTTAACGTCTGCTTACCACCAAATTACTTTACATAAAGACTCCCAAAATTTAACAGCATTCATCACTCCTTTTGGTATCTACAAATTTATCCGTATGCCCTTTGGCCTGGATTCAGCTGCAGCTGTATTTCAACGTGCCATGGAGAGACTGCTAGAAGGACTGCAAGGAATCAAGATATATCAGGATGATATTCTTGTATATGGTAGGGATGGAGATGAACACAATGAGAGAGTACGCCGAGTTCTTCAGAAACTGGAAGAGAGTGGTTTGACTTTGAAGGCAGAAAAATGCAAATTTAATCTTCATGAAATTGACTATCTTGGCCACAAAATTTCTTCCAAGGGTATTGAACCCAAGAAAGAGTTGGTAGATACTATTGTTAATTTTTCAAGTCCGTCTTCAAAAGATGAGGTGGTAAAATTTCTTGGTATGGTGGAGTTTTACAGTAAATTCGTGGATCATTTTGCTGACAAAACTACATGTATGAGGGAATTGGTGAGGAAGGGTGTCACCTTTAACTGGAGTAAAGAGTGTGAAGAGGAGTTCAACTCAATGAAACAAAGTTTAAAATTTGCTTTTAGTTTAAATAGCTTTGAACCTGGGCATGATACAGTAATAATGTCTGATGCTAGCGCCAAGGGCCTTGGAGCTGTCTTGATACAAACACATAATGGAGTTGAAAGAACAATACTCTTTTTATCCAGGTCCTTGAAGGGGGCGGAATTAAACGATTCTGTTATCGAAAAGGAAGCATTAGCTGTGTTCCGGGCAGTGAATAAGCTAAGAAAGTTTGTATGGGGTAGCAAATTTTTGATAAGAATGGACCATAAACCGTTAAAAGAGATCTTTGAAAAAAAAAGGTTTGGATGCTGTATCTGGTAGAATCAGAAAATGGGTGGTAGCTTTGCAGGAATTTACATTTGGTGTTCAGTACATACCTGGAGTTGAAAACAATCTTGCAGATTGTTGTTCAGGGTTAGTATGTGACAGTTTGGAGACTGAAGATGTTTCCATGTATGGTAGTGATGATTTTGATGTTTGTGTGATCAGAGATGGTATAATCAAGGAGAGTGAATGGATGTTGGAGTTATTCGGTGATGAGATTTTACAGAAAGTTTTTAAAAAAATCAGAAGTGGATGGGATGGTACTGAAAAGAATGATAAACAATTATGTGGATTATGGAGAGTAAGAGATGAATTGTCAACTCATGGTGATTTCATATTGAGAGAAATTAGGCTTGTTCCTCCAGAGAAGTTGAGAGATGAGCTAATCTCTATGGCTCATGAGAGCCATCCTGGCATTTCTAAAACAAAAGAAAGGTTAAGACTTATGTATTGGTGGCCAGGTATGGATGTATTAATAGAAAGATGTGTTAGGGAGTGTGCGGAATATTCCAAGGCTGACAAGACTCTAACTTGTAGAACCCAGCCCATGAAAGTGAGGGAGCTACCGAAAGAACCTTGGCAAGAAATTTCATTAGACATTTTGGGTCCGATTAGATACTCCGGCTCTGATAAATATGTAATTGTATTATTGGATATGTATTCAAGGTGGCCTGAATTTAAAATCACTACTTCCATGGAAACACGTGATGTAATTGGTTTTCTCAATGATATTTTTGACAGAGAAGGGTTTCCTTCCTCTATACTCACAGATAATGGTGTACAATTGGTTTCACAGGACATGGAACGCTTCTTGAGTGAAAGATGCATTGTACATAAGAAAACTTCTCTTTACCATCCTGAAACCAATGGTATGGTGGAGAGGCTAAACAGAGTATTAAAGGAAACTATCCAAATGGCGTTTGCTAATAATAAATGTTGGAAGGAGGAAGTGTCACGTAAGATCAAGATCTATCGGTTGACTCCTCATTCTGTTGCGGGCTTTTCACCTTTTGAGTTATTCAGGAGGAGAAAACCTAACACGTTGGTGTGTCCCTCATGGGTAAATGACAAGGTTGGTTCAACATCTGAAACTTTATGTAATGATAAGCAGAAGTGTTTGAAACAACTTAAGAAGGTTTCTGAAAGAAAGATCATGCCACACTGTGTCAAAGGTGCAAGGTTGATGCTATGGCATGTCTTCAAACGCCAAGCTGTCTCCACGGACAATCAGAATACTTTAGGGCATTGCATTCTTGTGCTCCGCCTTGGACGGAGTGTACAAACTGGATGGCATCAATGCTTACTAGAAACAAGCAGCATGTGCAGTGCTTTCTCAATACATTATGACATGAATGAAAAGCCAAATAAAAGGTTACTGACATAAAGGAAATGCTAAGTTAAAATGTGCTTTTTAAAATGGAGGCTCTAAGGAAGCCCTAACGTGCTTAACCACAGTAAGAGGCAGAGCGAGGGAGATTACTGTCAAAGGAAAGTCCATAGGTGATCTGTGCGCATCTCCTGTGCAAAGAAATAAAAAAGTGAGAATGTACTCCATCCATAAATGTATGATCTCAGCAAATTATCTCACTAAACTTACACTGGATGTTGACTTTCAAGGGATAAAGATTACGCTTATAGTGCTTAGAGTGTCCATTAATTTAACAATTAATACTGATTGCACCATTCTTGTGAAATCTCTTACACCAGCAAACATTTGCATCTTCAACTATAACTCGTGCAACCAATTCTTTCCAAAGACCATTTCTGTGCCTCACCTACCCTTGAAGGACGCTCTTATGACTGACAAATACCTGGTAAAAGCCTCTGCTGACACTGGGTGTCACCTGAATGTGCGAACAGCGGTCAAGCTTGTCCAACTGCAAGTTCTCTCTATCTCATTGAAAGGCTAACACTTCAGAAGACTTTAACAGACTTTTAATAGAAAAAAAAGTTAGAGCAGAAAACGCTAATAATTTTGTGCAAAGAGATAATTAAACCTATGTGAAGTCTACACCTTGGGTTTCCGTACTGTTGCTGTTTCCAAGAGGCTGTCTGAAGGCCAGATTTGCATCCATGTACACATTCTGCCACCTAATCTGATTTTTCACTGTGAAAGACACTTCACATCCTGAATACAAGACAATTCATCAGCTGACTGGTGGTTAGCTGTTCTCTAGATTAGATTTGAACAAACAATACAATCAACTGGAGATGGAAGACCGTTTCTGATGCGACTCAACATTCATTAGTCACATGAGTCCATTCTGCTACAAGTGACTCTTCTTTGGGATGTCATCAGCTCTAAAATAGGAAGAGATACCTAAGGTGTCCTCAGCTGTCTTAAGCACACCAGTGACAACATTAAGTGTTTGGACTCTGTCTGAACATGGTAATCTGTTGAGGTCTGGGAGAGGTGAATCTTGCAGCTAACAAAGAAAAATGTGAATGCAGATAGACTGCACTGATATTCTATGGCCCCTATCATTTAGAGTACAAAAATATATGAATCCTGATCCAGACAAACTTACTGCTTTCTCATTAGCTCCAGTGTACATCGGTGTGTCAGCATTCCCATCATTGCTTGGAATGGCTAGGTACCATATCAGATAAACTAGGGACCTAAAAGTGCACTCCACGGAGAGCTAACTAAGAATGAACATGATCTTCTCAGATCTCAGCACTGCTAGCCAGTTTTGAAGTAAACCAAATTATAATTGCAGAAGCTAGCAACATGGCCTACATTGACACTTCATTATGCACCAAGGTCTTTGCGAAAGCCTCTCGGGCTGTGACCCCCCCCCCCCCCCAGGTACTTGTCAAAATATTGCATACGCCTTTGGCAGACTGGGTAATCCCAAATCTGTTTTTTTCAGAAGATGAGAAAAAAATCTAACTTGTGATTGTCGTTTCATCGCTACGTCTTCAGAAACTTCAAGGCAAATATCCCATCCATGATTGAAAGGCTGGTTTGCATCTTCATAGCTATGAGTTCAGTATCATACCTAAAAGGATCATAATACTGCCAGTAATTTTTCTTACGTTTCACCTAGAAAGCACAGTGCCGGGACTGTCCATCGCATAAGACTATCTGTGTGAGCTGGTGAAACAGACAAACCTGGAATTATTAAGGTCCAGGGATAAGCCACATGCAAACCAACCCTCTTTGCAGAGACAGAACTATTTGATATGCAACATAAGATAATTATTGCGAGCATCATGAAGATATATAAGCTATGATCTGAAAGAATGCAGTGCACTGCAAAATGGGCATGATGAATTGAACATCAATGATTCACTCTTGAAATGCTAACATCCGGTGTAGCTGACCCAAGAGGGGCATCATGAGCTTGCTGTCACCAAAAGAATATTAACCCAGAAAATCTTGTTTCCTTTCTTGGATTAGTTAGTTGGTTAGTTGCAAGGATGTTTGGAGCCAGGCTGGTGTGTCAACTTCCAGGAAAAGTGCAACTTCAGATGTCTATCACTGCATACCCGAGGGTGTCTAGGAGGAAGTGGCTATTGACTTTTCATGGCACCGTTGTTACAGGTCAGCACCATATATTTGTAATGGATGAATATTGCATAATTCTTGAAGCGGTGCCTATATCAAGCACTGCTGCTGCTTTTGTGTTTCCCGCTTTGGACTGCGTATGCTAGAAATTCATAAATCAATTATTAATTGACTTAGCATTACTGTTGTAGTAGTGTCTTGTAAAGGTAACCTTAAACAAGTATTGATATTTGAGTCATATTTTTATCTTCTGTTGCTATACTTCTTTCACATCATGCACAAAACAGATTAAGTTTACGTTGGCGATTTCTGTACTGCCTATATTCAGATGATTAATCTTGCATGTTGAAAAAAGCATATTTCAGCCTTAAAAATATATCTTAGACAGTAGACTATTTCTGAGTTGAATTGCATCGTGTCTTTGAACTATCAACCTTACAAATATATCTTGGACAGTAATAATTTTTAAGTCGACTAGGATCAATCAATCAATGAATCATGGATTTTATAATGCATGACTTCTTGCCCATAAGGGTCTCAAGGCGTGGAGGGGGGGGTTGGATCTGAGATTTAGACGAAGAGGCAGGTCTTGAGGTCCTTGCTGAATTGTGGCAGCGATGGTGAGTGCCTGAGGTGCAGAGGCAGGGAGGTCTAGGTCTTCTCAGCGAGGTAGGAGAAGGATCTTCCTCCAGCTCTGGCCTTGGGGATCTGTGGGATGGTGGCCAGGGCCAGTTGGGTGGAGCGGAGATGTCTGGTGAGAGTGTAGAAGGAGAGGTGGTGGTTGAGGTACACAGGTCCAGCGTTGTGGAGGATGGCCTCTTTGAAGTATCAGCCTTATCCTTATGTATCCTAGAAGGTGGATCATTTGTAAGTCAAATTGCATGGCTGCTATGAAGTACTTCCGACCCAATTCTGTCGCCTTGTGCTAAGTTTTATTTTCAAAACTACATTCCCTCTTCTATCCCCATTTTAGTATGTAAAAGCATCCGAAACAAAAGATGTAACACATTTTCAAGCAAATTATACATGCATCGGCGTTGCTGTCAGTTTCAGGGCCGCAGACAAAATTTGCTGTAAAGAGAAATCTTTTCCACTCAAACTGATCTCCTAGTTTTGTGGTGTCCAAATTATCTTACAGAGAAAAGGGCATGCAAGTTAAAAGTTTATTGACAGTTCAAAAAAGACAATTTTCTTCGTCAAAAAGATATAAAAACAATAAAATCAATAGCATATCATGTCATATAAATTCATCATCAAAAAGTGCAGTACAATGGGAACCACATGATATGTCATACAAAAGCAATTAATAGTGATTAATAATTTAGTTACTAGTAATAACTGTGAAATCAAACAATAAAATAAATCAAAACAATATAATTCACAATAAAATCAACCTCTATATCTCAATTTTCTACTGTTGTGGTGTAAATTTTTGTCTAATTCTCCATGCTGCATATGAAAAATTTGGAGGCAGCCACCACAACCACAGAGGAGGAGTCGCTCTTACAAATACTCAGGGCGCTTATCCGGCCCCTTCATAAATTTGTGCACAGCAGGACAACCCACCTACGCCTAGGGTTTGCATATTTGGGGCAAAAAAGAGCAGATGTTCCTCGGTCAGTATCTGGACAGAAATTGCAGCTACTCAAACCTCCATTAGAGGGATCCCATCGTGCAGTAAAAACTGCTATTGGCAGAGCGCCATATCGGAACATCAAAAACAAAGTGGGAGCTTGTGCTGGGAGTATATAGTCAAGGAATTCCTCAGCTTTTTGCACAGATTTGTGCATTAGGAAAAACTTTGTGAGGCTTCCTCCGTGGCCTGACTGATCATTTTGGGCAGCTGTCCTCTCCTAGTATATGTGTTTGACCATTTTGACTGCGCTGGCTTGGATGGACTAGGATTTCCCCCCAAAACCTCTTTAGACCCAATTCGGTCCATGATTTCTTCATGCATCCTATCCACTAAATGTTTAGAGCAGATGACTAGAGGCTTAGGATGTCGCTAAAGCCCGATCTGTAGTCTTGTAGGTCGCTGGTGGTTCAAATGTGGATCCAATACAAAAGCGTCTTTAGGACCACCAGTTCTGCCAAAAAAATAGTCCCTATTTCAAGTGTTAAAGACAACAAGAGAGTTCCCTTTCCCAATCCAGTAATGGCTCTGAAAAATGTATTCTTTTTGACACTCAGGGAGGAGAGATTACAACACCCCCATTAATCTGCACCATACAGTGTAGCTACCCGCACCTGCATTTTATAGATTTCTATTGCATGGGGCAATAGGGAACCACTGGGCCTAATGTGCCATCCTAATGATGGCCCCGCTCTATGGCTTACGACATGGGATCGTTTGGCAATCAGTGGCGCCCAGGATCTGGAATTGGCCAATCTAACCCCTAGGTAGTCGAATTCTGATACCCTATCCAATGCCTCATTGCATAATTTTACCGTACCGTTTACCGCTTCGCCTTACTGTAGATCATCAACTTCATTTTGGAAACATTCACCTCTAAACTCTAAAAAAATGTGCAGAAGCTGTCAACAAAATTTTTATACCCACCCTTGTTTTAGCTAAAAGTACAGTGTTGTGGGCGTAAAAGAGGCCTGGACTTTTTTTCCCAGCGAGAGAAGGAGAGTCATTGGCACAGTTTGTTAAATACTTTAGGCAATTATTAATGTACAGTAAAAAGAGAGTAGAGGCCAGAACGTATCCCTGCCGGACACCTTTCTTGACTGGGATTGAATCGGTTAGTTCCCCCTTGACACCAAAAAGGATTCTGGCATAGTTCCCTTTGTGAAGGTGAACTGTAATTCTTAACAGTTCTCCTAGAATTCCTGAAGAGTTACCCACAGCTTCTCCCTTGGGACCAGCCTCAAAGCAGCACAAAGGTCTACACATGTCAGAAAAAGATCACCACCCTTACATCTACTGTTTTTTTTTTTATCTGCAGAAAGCAAAAGACTTGGTTATTGGAGCTGGTCAAGGATCTAAACCCTGCTCGCAGGTTAGATATTGCGTGATTTTCATCTATCCAGTCCACTAACTGTTCTAAAATCTGCTTGGAGAAAACTGTTTGGAGCTTCATCCTGGAGCCCAAAGCAGGCTAGTAATTGTAGTCCCTTCAGAAGCAAAGTGCTTGGTTTCCTGCGCAGCGTTCAGTTGCGCTATATAGCTTTGTTCAAGCACAGTTGATGCATGTACTAAAGGGCCGCCTCCTGGAGCCCAAAGCAAAATGGTAATTGTAGTCCCCTCAGAAGCAAAGTGCTATATTTTCAGAAAGTCCTTGTAAGTTAAATTGGAGACCAATGACTGAATTTAAATGAAAATATTTTTCATAATCAACATATACCCTGAACATACTTCAGGGGTCTGGTCCCTTGGACCTACTTCGACATTCCTGTTCTGACTGTTAAAGGGCGCATAGCTGTACTCACTTTTGTAGATGTAAACAGTGACAGACCAAGCAGCAGCAATGTCATTACATACTTGCAGTGCAATTTAGTGAGGACATTTTATTGCCTTCTATCACTGCTAAATACTTTCCTTCTGAGATACTGCAGTGATCTCCAGTGGTGAAAGCCACTAGGACTTATTTAAAATATTAAACTTTTTTGTTGGAACGTGCATAGAGTTCATTGAAACCTATGTGCAGAACACAGTGTTGGCACTGGTATTTTCAGCACTGTTCTGAGGGCTCTTAAGTCATTCATTCTTGCATAGACAATTCCGTGAGCCATGCTTCTGGCTTTCAGTGTTGGTAAAAGGATACTGCATTATCACAAAATAACCAGCACTAGACCATGGTTGGCTGCAGTCAAAGTTTATTAGCGATTCATGATTTGTATTAATGGGCAATACTGGACACTATTTCCATTTCTAAAGGGCACAGTGAAGATTTGGCAGGCCACGGGCAATGTTTGAACTAGAGGCATCCAACGGACACATTGGTGAGCATTGGAAATCTTGAGAAGACATCTCAGTCTCTGGTGGTCTCTGTTAGAAATTCCTAATGGCTACCAGGTCCAGAGGACCAACAGCAACAGTGTAGACCTACATGAGGCGTAGGATTTCTCTGGCTGGGTGGAATAGTAGGGATCTTTGATGGACCACACTTGGCATGAATTCTGTGCCTTACACTGGCAGCCTTTTTCCTGTGCATCAGGACTCATGGGGACTTGCTGCACCCGTTCTGGGCGGTACAGGGTACTAGTGGCATTGGGAGCAAAAAACAAAGCAAAGGTAATGCTGGTTGAGGAATTTATCCAGGCAGGTCCCACCTTAAGGCAGCCTTCAGTTTTACTTGGTGGTTTGATGATTCTCCAAAACAAATAATAAAATATTTAAAAAAATACTTGAACTAATCAGAGTCACTGGCAATCACACAATGCTGCATGCCAGTCTGTCATTTTTCACCTAGTATGCCACTCAAGACTGAGATCACTGAGGAGGCATAAATAGGCAAAGCTAATCTTGGGGTTGCTTGACTTCTCATCTGGAGAGGAACTAGCCTGGCAGATAGGTTGGACTGAACCTATTGGAGTAGGACTAAGGCTGCATTGCATGTGACTGTTTACTGTCTAGAGTTGCACAGTGAGCAAAAAAAGATAGACTAGGGTGTTCATGTAATTACCAGAGGCTGGGATGAACTCAATCATTCCACTCGTCACCTTAAAATTTTCCTCAAAATGCCATCAATGCTGTGAGATTTAACTAACCCTTATTTGAAACAATAGTCCTTTCTTTGATCACTAGGAATCTTGATTAGTCAAAATGCATAATTTTATGGACTAAAAACAGCGTCCCTTGCTTATGTCAAAATGTTGTCCACATTATTGTCCACGTTGGTGAGTTTTCTTTGTATTTTACCACTGTTGATTTTTTTTTAGCTTGGTTTTCACTGTAGTTAAAGTTGCTGTAAGCCAATTGTTTGCTTAGAGTACTTGTTCTTTCCAGCACTAACTTTTGTGGCTAATATGCCAGCGGGATGCCCGTGGCCTCTTACAGATGCCATCTACGCCATCTATACTGCACGTCACCTTGCTTCAGAACTCATCCTTCGTGTCACCACGGAGTCTGACCTAGACTCATTCCAAGTTAACGCAGGTTGGGGGCGCTTGTCATGGAAATGGTACTGGCAGATTAGGTTTATCACACCTAGCTTTCATTAGGTTAGAAATTAGGTTCTCTGTGCTAGGGATTTTACATTTCGTGCTTATTGCAAGATGGTGGGAATCTTTGTATTCACGACTCTCATCTTCACAATTATGCTACTTTTATTGTTCTTTATCCTAATCATTGCAGTCATGCATTTTACCGTAGATTGCAGTATTTTCAATAAACCTATTGAAATCTTTCCTGCATCTCCTTCATTGCCTGTGTGTGACTGAGACTTATTGCTAACGTGAGTCGCAATCTAAAGTCCATGCATAAGGCTGCCAGAAATCTCCTTTTACTGTTTGGATTTTTGGTGAAGTACTGCTAGTGAGCCGGGAATGTTGGGCCGACAGCTGCAATTTGTAGGAGTGACTTAGTCGCCTACAAACAAAAGTGCTATCATCCCTAAACCAGCAGTCTTACCTAGGAGCGAGAGTCCAACTAAGACATGGCACCACCAACAGTGGTGTTTTGCCACTAATTTACGAATATCCTAAGTTTCTCTATCTCACACACAACAGGTACCCTAAGTGCCATAATACGGAGATGTCTGTGGTCTAAGGGATAATCCTTCGCAGCTGAATAGGGAGCACATAACTAGGCTGTAGGTTGTTCAAGCTTAAACTCTTAAAAAGACTTCTCTCCATTTGGTGTTCCATCCCCGCATCCATTATTCAACATGGCTATCGCCATAGACATTTCAGAAAATGTCAGACATGCTTTAACACAGCATTTAGTAGCCATGGCTTAACAGACGAGGGCGGGGATGTCGTATTTAGTGTGGAAGTTATGAGGTTTACCAAATAGAAACATTCTATTCCTGGGTTACCTTTCCTGAGGAAGACAATACAACATAAACATTTCACACATATAAAATAGACAATGTACCACAGTGGTACCAAGCTTATCGGTATTTAGCGATACCGATTTCCTATCAAGAACATCAAAATAGGTTCAATGGTGCCCTACCACTTGTAATACAACCCGTGAGATTAGGTCCTTTAAGTAATGATGGACCAATGGGGCCCATGTTTGCAACATACACACCACATCCCAGCGTACAGGCTATGCAAATAGCTGATGTATGCTACACTTTATAATGAGCTAATACAACTTTACAGACGATTAATACACGGGCTGCACCAGCTGGTCACCAATTGGACATTACTGGGATTAACTCACAAATGATACATTCTACCATTGGCAAAGTGCCCACAGAACGTGAGAAGATTCCGTTCTGGAAAGCACAAAAACCTAACCAGCTGGAAGCAGTGTTTTCCCATACAGGAGCTCAAGATAAACATCGAATTCTCACACTGTGCTTGCCATTTGGAATGGTTCCCTCAGTGGACGACTGCACCACATGGGGCAAAGTCTTCAGTGCAATTCACACTACCATGCATATTACTCTGACACTTGCCAATTTACCGGAAGTGTTGAAACAAATTCAGAATGAGAATGGGGTTGCTCCAGCCCTAGACTTGGCGATGAAACTGATGCGTAACTTTAACACAGTCTCCTCAATAATACTAAGTAACATTAACGAGGAAGCAGTAGCATTGGCTACACACCAGCGGCTCTGGAAGATTCCACAGCTGAAACAGGAGCGTCAACTACCGAAAATTATTTCCGACATCTATACTAGCCTAGGACGAGATAGTTTGGGAGTCAAGCCGAAAAAACCTGAAATTCAGAGTACCACTCCTAAGGATGGTACTAAACAAGCACAAGAGGCTTCTAAACAAATGCTGGGATAAACAAAAACAAAATAAGGACAGACGAAGTCACAGAGCAGACTCTCCACACTCGGATAACTCCGAAAGGAAATATAGGGGGTAACTATGACCTTGGTGGAAGGCGGAGAAGCGGCGGTAAGACCTCCAACAGGCTGGCGGTCTTTTTTTTTGTATATGGCGGTTAACGCCATGGTCATCCGCCGGTTCTCCGTTCCGCCCGCCTGGGCGGAGACGACTGCCGGGCTGGAGACCTGGGTCTCCAGCCCGGCGGCCGCCACTATACCGCCAGCGGTATTTTGACCCGGCTTACCGCCGTGGATTTCTTGCGGTTGGAACCGCCATGAAATCCATGGCGGTAAGCACTATCAGTGCCAGGGAATCCCTTCCCTGGCACTGATAGGGGTCTCCCCCACCCCGATTCCCTCCCCTACACCCCCCACCACCCCTGCCACCCCCCAAAGGTGGCAGGGCCCCCCTCCCCACCCCGACCCCCAACATCACAGAAACTCACACACACACGACACGCACGCAGGCACCACCAACACACACACGCACACACACCGACATACATGCCTACATCCACACACACAGTCAGACACGCACACCCACATACAAACATACACGCACACATCCATACAGACATACCCACAAATATACACGCACTCATTCCCAAAACACGCAACACCCCCGCAAGCATACACGCACTCACACACCCCCTCTACATACACAGACACACACCCCCATGCACCCACACAACACACAACATCCCCCCACCCCCATCCCCTAACGGACGATCGACTTACCTGTTCGGTCGATCCTCCGGGAGGGGACGGGAGCCATGGGGGCTGCTCCGCCGGCACCACACCGCCAACAGAACACCGCCACGCCGAATCACAGGACCTGATTCGGTGGGCGGTGTTCTGTTGGCGTGGCGGTGAAGGTGGAGCAACCTCCACTTCCCCGCCGCCCGCCAGTATGGCTGGTGGCGGCTCACCGTTGGAAAAAGGACGGAGAGCAGGCAACAGTCATAATACGCCGAGCGGCAAACCAGCACTACTGGCGGTCTTCCGCACGGCGGTCCCTCGGCGGTCTTGTAAAAAGACCGTGAGGTTGTAATGACCACCATAATGTCTTTTGGAAACTGAATAAACTGAAATTTCTTGGGATCTCTTTATAGAAGGCAGGCAATAAGTTCATGATGTGGTCACATCTGCAGATATCTATGTGGGGCAGAACCCAAACTATAAAAATAGTAGTGGTGTCTCACTTAATTATGTGCTGGGCATGCCACCACTTTTAGTACCACTTAAACTCCTACAAGATATAGAAAGAAACATTCACCCCTTTGTCTGGGGTGACCAAAACTAAGCCTAAAATCCCACAAGTTGATAGCTAGTAGACAATCATGGTGACTCAACCTACTAACATAAAATACTATAATTTAGCATTGTATATCTCACAAATAGTAAGCCTGTTGCCTCAACCCAGGAGGTGCCATTGTGGTTGACTCTGGAATGACACATCACAAGCAATCCGAAGGATCTCCCAGACTTATACTCATCAACAAAGCCTTTCACAATGAATAAAACCCATATGATAAAACCCCATGAAGATATGGATTTGTGGCCATGAACCCTTGAAAGTGCACTCCGAGCTTCACAAACATGCACCCCACTGGCGCAATGCCACCTTAAGTATAGGTTGTAAGATTATACAAGAGACATTATAGAATTCTGCAGGAGTGCACAGTGAAGATCATCTTGCGGAGGACAATAGGATAAATCTTTCCAATCACTATAGGTCAACCTCAGACTTCCAACTTCCCAGAAATTGTGATATTTGTAGTTGCTACAACAAGAGGGACAGGGAGATTTATGGTCCAGTGTACAGCCTCCCAACTTATAATACTAATATACAAGAGTACACTGTTCCAAAACAAAGAAAACAAAAATCCACAAAGTACATCTAAACTAGGAGCAAATGCCCTCACACATCCAATCAGATGTCATGCTTCATCATAGGGGTTGCTCCTCATCAAACCGGCTCTGCAATGTCTGACGGGCACCCGATGGTGGGGGCACCTTGCCGGAGATCTTTTATCAAGACCATGTGCTGTGATGTAAGCTATGGGGCAGAAATTCCACCTACGTACAAGCAGACATATTGCCGGTCTACTCGAGTGTAAAATAAGAATCTTGGGCCTATGTTCAGATGCTCCAAGAGAGTGAACAAATACTCCCAAAACCACTGAATCAAAATCTTGGTCAATATCTGCCAATAATACCACTGCCAGAGTCCCCTGTCGCTCCATTAGGGCCACTGCGTTATATACCTGTCTGATACTAAAGCCCGCCTGATCGGAATGAACCAGATATGGTATGTATTTCATAGCCTGTTGGTGAGGGTTTTAGTGAGAATTTTCGTCTCCGAGTTTAGGAGCGAGTTTGGGCGGGAGGAGGAGTGCTTCTGTGGAAGGCGGCCCGATTTAAGAAAGACTATGATCTCAGCATGTCTGCAGTCCAGAGGAAGCACAGGTTTCCTCAACGCTGACTGGATCATTCCCAGGGGATGCTTGTTCAGCTGGGGCATAAAGGCTTTGGAAAATTCAGTGGGGAACCTGTTAGGGCTTAGGGCTTTCCCGGTTTACATCTCTGCCAGGGCTGGCATCCTCTGTTATAACCTCCTCTACTATGGCTCGAGCCTCATCTGGCAGAGCCCATGGGTGGAATGTCTCAATGAGTTTTATAATTTGATCCGAGTCAGCGCCCGCACACTGGGCATATACCGACCTAAAGTGGGCTGCAAAGCTCTAGGCAACCACAAGAGGGTCCAAGAGAAGTTCACCCTAGCCATCACAGATCACTGGCACTGAGTAAATGTTATGCATGGCCTAGCATAGTCGGTGCAATGACCTGCTGGATTTGTCACCCCATTAGTATATGCCACTTTGGGTCACCTGTCATACTCTTTTGGGGTCGTCTAGGAGCAGTTGTTGAAATCGCTGATGAGCTAAGCTAAGCTGCCATTGGGCCTCATCACCATTTGGTTGGCAACCACTCTAAAGTACGTATCTATGTCTCTAGCTCGTTTAAGCTAATTCAATGTTTCTATCTTCTCCCACGCAAAAGCTGATGTCTATGCCCCAAATTGTCGGTTTGAGGGCTTTCCAGAGGATTTTTGTAGAGTGTGTGGACGAACCATTATGGGCAAAGTAACCAGTTATAGATTGGTGTAGCATAGTTTTATACGATGGGTTCTGCAGATGCCAGGGGGAGATATGCCAGCGAAATATAGACCTCAGGGTAGTATGTTTATCTGTGACACCCTATGGAGGAATTTGCCAGGGACAATCATACAGTCCAGTTTTGAGAATGAGCTATGGACAGTCGTGTATAAGGTATACCTCAATTCTCTTGGATGATATGACCGCCAGATGTCTCTCCAGCCCACAGAAGTCACTAGGGAGGCCAGTCTGAATCCCCCAACCCCTGCCCCCCCAGTATACCACCTGTCCTGCTCTGGGTGCATCACATCATTCCAGGCACCCCCTATCACGGAAAGGCCATCAGGCATGCCTCCCCAAAACCCTACAACTTGGTCTATGAATGATTGTCCCAAAGGCAAGGGGGCGTAGATACTGCCAAGGTTTAGCGGTTCTCCATATAGTGTGCCTGTCACTAGTGTGTACCTGCCATATTTATCTAACCACGTTTTGGTGAGTAGAAAGGGGATCCTGCGGTGAATCAAGATGCTGGTGCCCTGCGCAAACCTGGAGTGATATATTTGTGAGTAGCCATACCTGGCCAGACAGGGTACTTTGGAGGCCAACATGTGTGTTTCTTGTAGGAAACGTATGTCCAACCCCAAGCCTCTTAGCCTACTTTAGTACAGCACCCTGCTTTATTTTGAAAAGGACCCCCGCACATTCCATGTGAGGAGATGATCAGCCCTAGGATGCTGGCATTGCCTCTGTCATTTATTTGGGGCAGAGTTGTGGGTAAGTGTGTTGTCCGATGTGTATCAAAGTTGGTGTATGCTTTCAGACTGTGCATGACAAACAGGAACAATTGAACTTTGCCCTCCTCCATACCCCTATACTTCAGAAAACAGGAAATATCTGTTGCGGTAGATGTCCGCCATGAGCCCCAAAGGAGGCCCTTAAGGGACCATCTCCAATGGATCTCGTAACCACCCCAAGAGACTGGTGCTAGAAAGGAAAATCCCTTTTATCAATAGCGGTGCAGTTATATGGTCTATTCCACACCGGGTCCCATTTGGATAAACACTTTAGCGTCTGTCCCATGGGAGGCCCTCGGGGAATAAGGCATTATAGTTCAGAGGTGACAAAGACTCAATCACTGGATAATAAAGTCATGTTGCATCTTCTCAGCTCTCCAGAATGATCTGGACCGATTGCGACATTTTCCAGGCGGTTTGGCCAGCCGGTCCATCTATCAATCTGGGATGAGTCTAAGTCCATGGGGGGTGGTGTATGTGGTTTCTTCAATATTAATACATCTGTCCAGGCAAAGACCTCTTCTGGGGAGTAGAAGAATAGTGTCTGTGAGTTGTAGGCATTTCTCAGGCTCGCCGGGTAGAGCAGCATGTAGAGAATGTTGAGATCTTGTAGGCGTTGTTTTTCTGCTGTGAAGGATTGACGCTTTTGTTGTACCATTTTTGTCTAATCTGGGCATATCATTATGTGGTGTGATTCCTATATGATTTTTTCGTGGCTACGGGCATAGTTAAGGATAGCGTCCTGATCCATGTAATTGAGTATCTTAGCGATAACTGGATGTGGTCTTGCCCCGGGGGAGGTTTCCTTACCAGGGCTTTGCTGGCTCACTCAACCACAAAACATGTCGACAGGGATTCTGGTGGGACAACGGAGTAGAGGCAGGTCATCAGGAAGTTGACCATGGAGGGGCCTTCGCACCCCTCTGGGAAGCCCTCGAATCTCAAATTATTTTGCCAAGCACGGACCTCCGCATCTTCTACACGTGTGGCCAGTTCCTTAATGACAACTGTCAGAGAATAAATTTTTTTCTGTAGTGTCGCAACTGAGTCCTTGACGCTGGATACCCTGGTTTCCGCTTCAGTGATCCACTTGTCTGCCTTCTTGAGATCCTGGAGCAGTAGGGTGAATGTCTGAGTTAACGGCTCCTATCTTGCCTTCCACCATGTCCCTGGATTGTGTGATGGCTGCCAGTAGTGCAGCGTTATTTAGTTCACCACTTCCTGATCCACTCGCATCGGGTGTCTCAGCCACAATATTGGTGTTTTTGTCTATGTTACTCTGTTCGGCCATCGCTGGAGGTGGCTTGTCCTTGGTCATTAATCAGGTCATCAGATCCGATGTCATATTAGCCTTCTTCACCTCAGGTACAACCCTCCAGGCCTCCCAGTGGTAGATGTCAAGAGTGGCATGAGCAGTCAGCGACCAATGATTAGCAGGTAGTATCCGTACAAGAGGGCGGCCTTCTCGATGAGGGCCTGCTCTGGGTGCACAGTTCCTGGCTGTTGCCCCTAGGCCTATGACCCGCCAGTCCCCTACCTCCAGACGTGCTGGGCAGCACGAGCAGTCACTGGAGGTCTTCACCGTTGCCACCGATAGTAGGGAGGGAATCTCCATCAATGTCCTGCTGCAAGCTGTACCAGGGCCTGACCGCGTCTGCAACCAAGGCATCAGCCTTTGGCATAACACCCGTAATGGGCTTGGCGCCAGCTAACTGCTGTAGGGTATAGTCTGTGCAGGTGGATAATTGGCCTTCACTGAACCAGACCCAGGCAAATAGGGTCTATTTTATGTGGAGAAGGTGTATCTGTGTGGCTATAGCGTCTGCATCTGCAGCTGTTGAATTATATATTGGTCGTAATCCAGCCTGGGGGATAATGTTTGTTTATGTCCCAGGTTCACCCGCGTTCACTACAGGGGCAGAGGGACCACGCCGTTGGCAGAGGTGCCACTGTATTGTGGGGTAGAATATGTCCAGAGACAAATCTGTAAGGCAATGATCACCACCAGCGTTCCAAGGGTCTTTCTGGGCTTTTTGGCGTATCCTCCACCTATGTCAGTTGAGGCTCTTTGCTCTCGACTATGCAGTTTTGGGCCTGAGCAGCAGCTGCCGAGGTAGTCTTCTCTCTGTGCCCAAAGGGCACACCACAGCACGACCCTGATACCCCAACCTCCAGGCCCAACAAACAATCAGAGGGGTGGATGCTGCAGGACACCAGCCAGCCAGCAACAACAAGCCCCGCCCACAGCAGCACTGCAGTCAGCCTTCTGCCACACTCACTGCCGTACTCCACAGGAGGTTTTCGGCACTCTGCTGTAGTCGCTTCGTAGGCAGGCCCGGTCAGCCCTCTGCCGATATCTTCAACACTGGGGCCCACCGCTGACGAACCCAAGCCGCGGCTCTCCGCCTTACAGCTGGGCAGCTATCTCAGCCCTACAGGCACCTGCCAAGGAATAGTGTAGCCCAGTATGTTCCCCGGGCATCACAGCTGGGTATGCTTTGTTGGAGAGGGATTTCTCAGTGTTGTGTGGACAGGATAGTGACGGATATAGGGGTGACTGCAGGGAGCTTGGTTATTGCGCAGCCGCCATGATGGCACGCTAGACCGTGCCCCGTTTGTCCTGTTTTCAATATATGTATATAAGCTGTAATCACAAATGTATAAAGACCAAAGTGAAAACAGGGCAAATTACTATAGATACTCAAACAGAGCATACACAGACCATCATTTTTCATAATGTGTTATATCCTCACAAGAAACAAACATGCAAGTCCAGATGATACCACAGATACTTACTGGGCCACATTTTACATCTATCAGTACTGGTCTCCAAACCACAAAAGGCACATGCTGCCTCACGATCACAATTCAATATGAAAGATGCTCAACAGTGTCACTGTTTCATCGTAATCCAATAATTAATTACACAATCTTTCCAGAATCCAACAAACTCATTGGTACCTTAACTATAGTACCATCTAAACAAAGTATTGTGTTTCGTCACTGTGCACTATTTCCCCAAAAGAAGCAGTGAAAGCCATAACTGTCAATCAACATCTTTCATTGTCTCCTTTCATTTGTTCTTGTTTTTTCGTTTGCCTTTCTCTTTCCTGTTCTCCCTTCTTCCTTTCATGTTCCTTTTGCTGTTTTTCCCTTTTCCATTTTTTCTCTACATAGTTTTCCTTTTTCCTCTTTTGTTATCCTATGTCTTTTTATGATTTGTATTTAACACTATGCCGCCTGCAAAGATCGGACCGCCGGGCGGCCTCCTATGCAGCTGCACTCCCGCCGCGGCCATGGGATCTCGGCCGCAACACAGGAGCCGGCTCCAAATGGATCCGGCAGTGTTGCGGCTGTGCGACGGGTGCAGTTGCACCCGTCGCGCTTTTCACTGTCTGCTATGCAGACAGTGAAAAGCATAATGGGGCCCTGTCAGGGGGCCCACGACTCCCCTTTCCGCCAGCCTTTTCCTGGCGGTTCAAACCACCAGGAAAAGGCTGGCGGGAGGGGGACTCGTAATCCCCTGGGCAGCGCTGCAAGCAGCGCTGCCCAGGCAGATTATCACCGCCGGGGCAAATGTGGCGGAATACCGCCGGCCCCGGCGGTGCGACCGCGGCGCTTCCGCCGCAGTCGTAATAGCCCAGGAAGCACCGCCAGCCTGTTGGCGGTGCTTCCGTCATTTTAGCCCTGGCGGTCTCATACCGCCAGGGTCAAAATGACCCCCTATCTCCTTCCATTCTTGTCTCTTTCTCGTACTTGGAAAATCCACATTGTTTCATTTCCTCTTCAAACTCCAAGGTGGCTTTCTCTTCAACAACTGTTACTGTTGGGCTGCAAGGTAGGTGGGTCTGGCTGCAAATTAGAGGCCTCTCATTCCCTATTGCAAAAGCCATTCAGAAGTCATGTAGGCTAATAGGAACTTACCAATCACTTGCCCAGCTGCACCTATCTAACAGAAAAGCCACACAGTGATGGAAAGAATGTGTGAATTAATCTCAGCCACAATCAGAGAAATGATGGACTGAGATATGGCCTGAGTATATGCCAGCAGTTGAGATTAATTCAAGCATCCCACCCATCACTTTTTTATATACTTCAGTCCTATCTAACAGAAGACATTCTGATCAAAAACAGTCCTTTCATAAAATATGGCAAGGTGTGTGTGTCATGTAGCCAGTTCTTGGGCGGTTCTTACGACTTCAGTGATGCGGACGCAGCATGGGCCCTCATGACCATACAACAGCCCAAAGGGAAGGGAGTTTGGGACAAAGAAATAAATTAAAACAATAAACACAAAACCCAAGGCAGGTTGTGTTTTCCCTAAGGAGAGAAGCAGAAAAATGCCCTTACCTAACTGTACAGAGACTTCTGAATGCTTGATACAAAGGACTATTGTCCACAGAGTGGGTCTTACCTGGGTGTGGGGAAAACTACACTTTGCAAGGAAAGTGGTGAAGAGACATTCTGCTTTACCCTTACTGAGTTCTGGTGCCTGTCAACAAAATCAAGAAGCAGTCTTTGAGCCCCACGCAACATACCATGGACTCCAAGTTAACAAGGAATGCCCAAGTGGACAAATTAGCATGATCAAGCTTCATCACCTTGAAGATTCTGCGATGCATCTTCCCCCACCTCGGATTTCCACACAAGGTGCAGGCTACTATCTCTCTTGTACTATCCAAACTGGATTATGCCAATGGCCTCTACCATGGATCATCTCTATCTATTATGAACAAAACTACAACGTATTCGGAACTCAGCTGCCAGGCTACTATTACATGTAAAGTCAAAATACCGGCTTTCTGGAGGGACTCTGTACCCCAGGAGGAGCAGAGGCAAGGGGGAGGAGCTAAGCCCCTGGTGAGCGCTCAAAGCGCTGAACACTCTACCGCCGCGGGGGACGTGCAAAATACCGGCTTTCTGGAGGGACTCTGTGTCCCAGGAGGAGCAGAGGCAAGGGGGAGGAGCTAAGCCCCTGGTGAGCGCTCAAATCGCTGAACACTCTACCGCCGCGGGGGACGCGCCCGGGCTAAGCCCGGGCCAAGGGCGGGCCCTTCTTCGCCCGTCATCGACTGTGAGAGGCTGGGCTGGGCCACCCCCCTTGGTCTTCGCATAGAAGGTGAGTCGGGGAATTACTGCTCAGGGCTGGCCTAAAGCCCTATTGGGTTCCTTTTGGTTTTCCCTTGAGACTATTTACATTTTTAATCTTTAAATCCTTTTGAGTGAACTTTGTTGCAATCATCTTGTCTCGTCTGTGCCCTGCGAGGATGGATAGGAAAAGAGGTCAGCAATCAGGAGCCTTAAGTGGTGGAAGATGCCAGGGAAGTTCCAATACCACACTAGGGGCCAGATGTAGCAAAGGTTTTTACCCATTCTGTGTCTATGGGAAAAAGTGTTCGTACATATGGCCCTAGATTCCTTTCTGGCCAGAGCTATGGGGGTTGTGACAAAGGAGATTGATCTGGCAGAAAGGAGACTTTCCTTGCAGATGGATGATTGGCGCCAAGCACCTGTAGTAAATGACGCTCTGGGGGCACTGGAAACAGAGGTAGTTCAGATAGGGGGGACAGGTGCCGTCGTTGAAAATCCCCCTCCTGGTGAACTGGGAGCTGATGGAGGGCCCGGACTTCGGAGGAAAAGTAAGAGGCGCCTGTTGGTATCCCCTCCAGTTTGCGCCTTGGAGAGTTGCATCCCACCCCCTAGGAAGAGAAAAACCCTGAAAAAAAGCTGGGCCAAAAGTGATTTTGCCCTTACCTGAAAGTCCTACGGACTCAAACAATGCCCCTGTTGTGTCTGGAGTAAGCAATCTTCTATTAAAATTCAAGGAGATGATTGAGATTAGTTTGGCGCCGGTTTTGGAGAAGTTACAGGCCCTCGAAAAAGCAGTTCTTCAGCTATCTGAGCAGCAGTTAAATGCTAACCACCAGTTAAACGCTCATGGAGGCGCTCTTGGGCATTGGAGAAAACAACCCACCAATTAGCTAAAAGTGTAAATGTAGGGGGGCCTGGGCTCTTGTGTAGAGCCCGGGTTGGCCCCTCTACCTGTTCCATCAGCAGAGGTGTGGGCGGCAAATAGCCCTAGGGGTGGAAGGCAATTGGTGTGTGATCAAGTGGAGAACGGGGGGGATTTACAAAAACTGAGCAGAGATCAAAATCAATATGCGACGAAGAAAAGTTCCCCTCTGGTTCGTGTGGAGCTTCCTCCGGCGTGTGCCTCTTATGTGGTGGTATTGACTAATGTCCCTATTCTTGCCCCCGGTCTTAGTGAAACCACGGACCAATTGAAAAACAAGACTAGACATTGGTTAATTAAGAACTGTTACTTTGCTTGTAAGGGGCTCAGGGACATTCTGTTTGTCAGAAGAGTTGACTGGGTGGGTCCTCAAGAAAAAGAGGGTGCTGGGGACTGCATTATTGTTAACTGCTGATATCCCGGCTTGGCACAGCGCCTTCTTTCCTCACAAAGTATGGTTCCCTGGAGAGAGGTGAAGATCGGTATGGTACCCTTATGCTACTTCTATAAGCCTATGCGGCAGGGTGTGGAGTCTCTATCTGGGCTGGGCAGGGATCTCCAGGCAGGCCAGAGTGTCCGACAGTCAGCTAGCAGAAGCTTGTATTCCATCAGAACCCCTGACTTGGAAAGGGTGGATTGACGCCACGGAAGGTGTCCTATAGTGAGCACTGTGGTTCCCTTCAATGGTGGCATGACTAGGGAGATACAGGGCAGGGTAGACATTAAGTGCCGTCTCATCTCATGGAATATTGCAGGCTATGACTCAAAGCTTTTAGATCGGATTGGGTCAGGTGTCTGGTTTGTTAGGATTTTGTTATGCTTCAAGAAACTTGGTTGGATGAGCAGGCAGTATGGGATGGCTACCAGGGGTTTGCAGGCCCGGCCGTCCGATCCTGTGGAGGCCGCCATTGGTTACCCTGATTAGATTTTCCAAAATAGTGTGAGCTTTTAAAATACATTGCAACCATCAGGGCATTTTGATTGTCTGGGTTTTATTCCCCGACAAGTCAAATGTTCTTTTGGTTAACTTTTACAATGCGGTTTGGGATGTGGGTTGCCAAATTAAGGTCCTTTTTTCTGTTCTCCAGATATTGAATGGTAGATTGGAGGAGGTGGGGATGAAATTTTGTGCCGTGGTGGCGGGAGATTTTAATGCTAAGATAGGAAGCCTCAGCACAGTGCTTAATCCCTTTGAGCCTGAGTGCGAGGACTATCTAGCTGAGGGGTTTTTGGATGCCAGGGGCATGGTCTTGATCAAGGGTCTAAGAAATATGGGCCTTATTAATGTTTGTGATCTTGATATGGTGGGTACCGCGCAGCCTCCTACCTTTGTGGGTAGAGGAGCTGGTTCCACTATTGATTATGTTTTTGTGTCTCCTTCTCTGAAGGATGTGGTGATAGGAGGAGAAGTGATGGACAGCCATTTCAGTGATCATAACCCCCTTGTAGTTTACACTAATTTTACAGGCTCCCTATCTAAGAAGGGGTGAGCCCGCGCGGGTGAAGATAAAAGACCAGGGCAGGAGAGTGGGGTGGAAACAAGTAAATATTCAACAAGTTGTTGATAGGGTGGTGGGTGAAAATCTGAACCTGTTTATGGATACATTCTTAGTAGAGACTGCTGGCCCAAAGGAAATAATGGATGCAATGATGAGAATAAATGTAGCTATCAAGGTTTGCCTATCCTCCGCTGCGGAGCCCCTCGGCAGGCATGTTGGTGGCTGGTTCACCAAAGACTGCTTTGACGCGAAGAAAAACCTGAGGAGGGCTCTAAAAATCCACCCCAGAGACATGGTTGTTATTAGAGACGCGAGGGCTATGTATAAAAATGTCCTGCAGGCAAGAAAGCTCAAGGTATGTTTTGGAAGGTGGTAAATAGGAGTCTCCGGGAAACAGAAACTTCAGAGGGCCTTGGTTGTAATATAGCCTCTGATAAGTGGGTGATTCATTTCTGTAAAATTTTTCAGGGGAATCCCTTAAGACATAATAGGGATGGCCATTCTGATGTTCCTCCCAATCTAGCCATTAGGTTTACACTGCATGAGGTTGAGGAGGTGCTTTGTGGGAGTGCCAGTAATAAAGCTCCGGGGCCCGGACTCAATCACCAAGGACCTTTTTAAATCCTGTCCCAAGTTATGGGTGCCTATCTTGTTAAATATTCTTAATGCAGCTGTCACTGTGGGAATTCCTGCCACTTGGAGATCAGCCTGTATTATTCCTGTTTTTAAAAAGGGGGACCGAAATTATCCTAAATGCTATCGTCCAATCTCCCTCCTGGACTCTTCTGCAAAACTTTTGGGCCGGATTATCCTTAAGCGCATTGAGGCCTGGGTGACAGAAAATTTAATTTTGTGCCGAGCACAGAATGGTTTTAGGGCAGGGCTTGGCACACAGGAACAGTGCCTAAACCTGCTTATGTTGATCGGAAAATATACCTTAGCCAGGAAAGGGACACTATATCTTGCTTTCATGGACCTTAGTTGTGCCTTTGATAAGGTAAATCGGGCCAGGCTGTGGGAGAGGCTAAATTAGTTAGGCATGGACCCCCACATTGTTGAGCTGTTATGGTACCTTCACTCAGGTACTAATGCTAATGTCAGGGTAGGGAGCAATGGGGAATGTTCAGATACTTTTGAGCTAAATGGGGGTGTGGGGGTGCCAGGGCTGTGTCCTGGCCCCCACTCTTTTCCTGTTGTATACTAATGGATTGTTCGACTTCTTGATGGATCATTGTAGGGATCCCCCTAAAGTGACCTCAACAAAAAACAGAGGTTACTACTTCCTAGCCCCTTGCATGGCTGTGTAAGATGCTCCTAATAGATCAATATTCAGAACACTTCCCAGGCTAAGGGGAAAGACATCTAAGACTACATAACAAGTAACATGAAGCATTTACTTCCTTATTTTTAAGATCATATTTTGGTGAACCAGATTCTCATAACACAAAATGTGTTGCTTTTAGAGGATGATGCCTTCTGTCCAAGATGATTTCCTTGTTCACTGAAGAGTCCCTGCTACACAGTGAAAACAGCGTAACTTATATGTTGCAATAAAATAACAACGAAGCCAGTGCCTGAAAGAGGGTGACCTACAGCACACGCTCATTATAATGCAGACAGCCATATTATCAAATAGACCTAACATCTAGGAATTCAGACCAATATTAGCTGTGATGAATTTGTACAAAATTGAACATGTTCAAGTTATTCACGTAATCCCATGTTTTTCTAACCTTATGGAAAGTTAGTGTGTGCAATAGACCTCAAGCATGCTTGTTTCCATATCCTAAGCATCTAGCTCATTCAGAGCTCGTGAATTCTGAGATGAGGCTACCATTACCATGTTAAAATAAGATCATTTCACCCAAACTAATTTCTAAATGAAATTACAAAGTCAGTGGTAGTGTTGACTCAATAATCCAAAATACTAGTCACTCTTCTATATTCACGAGGACACTTCAATTTTCCTATGCGTTCATATTGTTAAAAATAAAACACCACTCATCAGGAAGCCCGAAATCGAGGATGTTATTAATGCAAAATAGCAAAAAGCACAGAAGAGGGGCACTGTTGCTGGGTGGTAATGAGGAAATCTGAGGAGGATGTCACGGAAGGGGGCACCAAAAAAGATTGTCGCACAGGGCACCACCAGCACTAAAGCTGGCCCTGAGTTGGGTGTCGTTTGCGTAGGATACTATGTTGAGACCCTGGGCTCTGACGATGTTAGCCAGCCATGCTATATATGCGTTGAAGAGCATGGAGCTGAGATGATATCCTTGGGTTAGGATGTGAAAGGTGGTAGGTGGGCCATCTGCATTCTACCAGTGAGGAAGGAAGTGATCTATCTGAGTTCACCTTACTATTGTGTAATCTTGTGTTTGGGTAAACTTGGTATTGGGAGTCTTGGTTAGCGTATGTTAGGACAGGTTTCATCAGGAACTCTTAAAACACTTGTAAGCTTGAGTTGTCACTTGCTAATTCTTAAGCAAGCAAGGACAATGAGAATCAGATTGTTTGTTCTGATATTTCCTACATTGTCTCCATCAAGACACGGCTTTGTATGAGGAGTTGCCTCAATCGCATGTTTAGTTTAGTGTCTTCATACCACTTTATTCAATTTACTTATAAATCCCTAGTAAAGTGATACAACATGTACCCAGGGCCTGTAGGTTAAATGCTACTAGTGGGCCTGCAGCACTAGTTGTGCCACTCAATTATGTAGCAATTTAAACATGTCACAGGTCTGTCTTAGCAGCCTGTATGTGCAGTTTTTAAGCCACCATGTTGACCTATGCCAGGCCCAAACCTTCCTTTTTAATACATATAAGTCACCCCTAGGGTAGACCGTGGACAGCCCAGAAGGCAGGGTGCAGTATATTTAAAAAGGTGAATGTGTACTTTTAAGTTTTACATGTCCTGGTATTGAAAAACTCCTAAAGTCGTTTTTCACTCCTGTCAGGCCTACCTCTCCCATATGATAGCACTGGAGATACCTTAGTATTAGTACAATTAATTTCCACATGGGAGCAAGTAACCTACTCATGTTTGGTGTCCTTGGAACCGTAATGAGAAACCTAACTTATGGTGAAGTCTGATTTTAAATTACAATTTTGAGAATGCCACTTTTAGAGAGTTGGTATTTTCCTGCGTTAGTAATTTAGTGCTTGTAGCATGCTTCTGGGTCACATAACTGAGTGTAGCTGACAGTTGGGCTATGTGTATTCCTCCTAGACAGCCACACAAAATAGAGAGGTTAGGTGTGTCTGGATGGGCCATCACAGGCAGGAATGGAGTCTGGACAGTCAAACGTAGAAACCATTGGGATACATGCAGCCTTGAACCTAGAATGTTTCTCCAAAATAGCTGTAAATGGAGTGTTCAAAGCTCTTTTTCAAGACAGGGTTACGATAGGCACTCTGTACCAACCATTCCGCCAATGAGGATGACTGGCCATAAAAGTACCCCCATGGATAGATTATCCCTAAGGGCTCATGGATGGGAAGATGTATAGTGTAAGAGAATTTCTGTCAGTCAACTTAGTCCCAGCCCCTATCATGCTGTAGTGTGCGCAACATGATCTTTAATATTTAAGTACCAGGTGTGCTACTGGGTTCATGCTTCTGATGTTCTTGCACTGATCTGCATGCATAGATTTGTATTAAATTAGTGCAAACCTAGCTATGAAGCATTAGAGATCTGTATATTGCAGAGAGAGACATCTGTGGTTGTTTAGGGAGGATTACTGAAACACATTTCACATTTTTAGGCACAGGAAGAATGTGATTTTTCCATGATCACACAATGTTGAGCTGAGCGCTGAGGCTAGGATCCAAACCAGGCTCTCCAGATTTTAAAGTTAGGAGCTCTAACTACCAATCCACATCTCCTGCATCTCCGATGGTGAGTCTGGAGCCCCATGTGTTTAAGGCGAGATGGTGCTAGAACGTGAGACGTGCTCACTTGGGGCTTAAGGCCTGGAATGAGTTCTAAAACTGAAGACGATATCACTCACTGCTACTCCCCTCCCACATGGCATTTCTGCCTCTGTCATTACAGATATTTTGGTGCCAGCACACCTACGAATAGGGTTTCCACATGAAGTCAATAATTCCACGGGCAGGTAGCACTGCTGTCTCTCACAAAGGGAGCAGTCACCCCAGACGGCTTGGTGCCAGCACCCCTGCTAACAGAGTTCTTCACAGGAAGTGTACAGGCCCACACCTTCTGCTTGGCACACCGGGAACAGTCACTCCTGACAGCTTGGTGCTAGCACTCCTTGCAGCAGAGTTCTTCGCACAAAGTGTACAGACCCTCACCAGGTGGTGCTACTGCTTGGAACTCAGGGAACAGTCACTCCTGATAGCTTGGTGCCAGCACACAGTTCCAACAGAGTGCTTCACAGTAAATGTACACACCCATGACCCGGTGGCAGTGCCATGTTAACGATTTGGGGAGCCCGGGCAAGACGAAGATTGGGAGCCCCTGTTAGGCACAAAAGAGTTGAAATGTCTTGCCTGAGACCTCATAAATCCTTAAAATGCCATGGGGTAGAGAGACAGAGTCAAAGGTACAGACTGGCAGACAGGTTTATATAGAGAAATAGAATAAACAAAGGTCAAAGAGAGAAAGTTCACTTTAGACCCACAACCAAGTGGTGCTACTGCCTGATGCACAGGAAGCGGTCACTCCTGACAGCTTAGTGCCAGCACACCCACAGACAGGAGTTCTTCACAGGAAGTGTGCAAGTCCAAGAACAGGTGGCACTGCTGCCTGACACACAAGGTCCCAACCCCAACTCTACCTCATGCTGCCAGCCCTGCCTCTGCTTCACCCTTTTGTACTTCTTTCTCTTCTCTCTCACGCCTCTTCTCTCTATTGTGCCCACAGCTGTCTTTATTTCTCATGCTTTGCCCTGATTCTGCTTAATCCCTGCTTTTGTCCCTGCTGTGCCTCTAGCTGACTGTGCTTAATTCTCGTACTTGTTTCTCTGTGCTTATTTTCTTGTGCTCAATTTTGTCTGCTTTGCCTCCTGTTTTTTGCCTATTTGGATGTGCTTATTTCTCCTGCTTATTTCTTTGTGCTTTTATTTTGTGGCCTATTCTTTTGTGCTTAGTTTCATCTGCTTTGCCCCCTGATTGTTGCAAATTCTCTTGTGCTTATTTCTTGTGCTTATTTCTTTCTGCTTTTATTTTGTTGCCTAGTCTCTTGTCCTTAGCTTTGTCTGCTTTACCCCCTGATTGTTGTCCAGTCTCTTGGGCTTAGTTTCTTCTGCTGTGCCCCCAATTGTGCTTATTTTCTTGTGCCTTGCCAGATAGCTGTTGCCTGCCCGTTTTTCCCACTTCCTGCCTCCCGCCAAACTTCTCTCCCCGTCGCTGCTGCTGTCCTCCCACCTCCTGCCTAGCCCTGCCCACTGCCTCCCAGCACCCCTCCCTCCTTCCAGGACCTACTTAATTGAGACCACAGCGCAACCCTATTGAGCAGGTCCCAACCCCAGCTCTCCCTCGTACTGTCAGCTCTGCTTCTCCCGTCTGTACTTCTTTCTCTTCTATCTCATGCCTCTTCTCTCTGCTGGGCCCAGAGTTCACTGCGCTCATTTCTCGTGCTGTGCCCCCTGATTGTGCTCAATCCTTGCTCTCCTTCCTTCTGTGCCTCTAGCTGACTCTTGTAGTTATTTCTCTGCACTTATTTTCTTGTGCTTAGTTTTGTCTGCTTGCCCCCTGATTTTCCCTATTTATCTGGCTTTTATTTTGTTGCCCATTCTCTTGTGCTTAGTTTCATCAGCTTTGCCTCCTGATTATTGACGATTCTCTTATGCTTATTTCTTTGTGCTTTTATTTTGTTGCCATTTCTCTTGTGCTTTGCTTCATCTGCTTTGCCCCGCAATTGTTGCCTATTCTCTTGCACTTAGTTTCTTCTGCTATGCCCCCTTATTGTACTTATTTTCTTGTGCCTTGCCAGATAACTGCTGCCTGTCTGTTTCTCCCACTTCCCACCAAACCCATTACCCAATCACTTCTGCCATTCTCCAGCCTAGCCCTGCCCACTGACTTCCTTCCTTCCTCCCAGGGCCTACTTAATGAGGGCCACAGTGTGGCCATGCAGTGGATGCTCACAGTGGCTGTGCTGCCAGCATGCCCAAGGTACGCCTGTCTGTGCCCATCCATGCTTGGACCACACTCAGTGCCAAGACCCCTGTATCTCAGCCTATCTGCAGGTACGAGGCCACCGCCTCCGTGAACCCTACTGCCATGCTGCACCGCACTCAACACTAGGACCATTCTCCTATGCCAGCTGCACCTTCTCCTGCACCAGCAACCCCACCATCACATCGCAGAGAACCTTGCTAACCTCCTGCCACACCACACCAGAAGCGGCCTACAGACTCCACGGCCTGCTCCTCAACACCCACTCGATATGCAGGCACTACACCAAGTTATTGAACCCCCATCACCACTCTTGCACCCAACAATCATCTTCCTCACCAAGTCCTGGCTCAACCCGGCCTTCTCCCCTGACATTGCCACAGCGATCCCCAATGGATATAGAAACACGCACAAGGATCACAACAACAAGCTGGGAGGAGGAACAGCCATCATCTACAAAGAGGCCATAAAGTGCACCACCACCACAAACAATACTACAACCCACATGGGACACCTCAACTTCAAGCTTCATAGGGATGACAAGACTACCATCAGAGGCACCATCGTATACTGGCCCTGGTGTCTGCGATACAGTTCGTGCAACACCATCACAGACTTCATTGCGCCCACCTCATCAACAGTATAAGCTGCATAAACAGTGCATGCAGTCACGGACTGACCCAGATTGTCCACGATCCCAAGCACTCAGCAGGATACAACCTGGACCCCATCCTCACCTCCAGCAACCGCATCAAATACAGCCAGGCCACAGAACTCACATAAATCGATCACTCCATCGTCCACTTCAGCATCTCTAGCTCCTGCACCACCCCACCAACTTGGCCAGCACCCCCACCATGGCTGGGGCAAAATTTCAGACACCAGCTGGACAGACACTCTCAACACCTCCAACCCAGCTACTGCCACCAGCCTGGAACAGACAATCAATAACTTCAGTGCCTGGATCTCCAACTGTGCCAACAGCATCGCCCCCATCAAGAGCAACAAGCTAAGAAGATCATCCAAAAGTGCCACCTGGTACACCCAAGAACTCAGACTAGTGTAGCGTGACAGCAAACAGCTGGAGAGGAGATGGCACGCCAGCAAAGACACCTCGGATAGAGCAGATTTCAAGACCTCCCTCAATCTCTACCATCGCCTACTGAGGGCAACAAAGTGGACAGCCATAGCTGCACACACCGAAACCAGCACCAACAACAGCAAATAACTTTTCAACATCATTAAGGAGTTTTCCAACCAGGCTGTTAGCGAAAACACCATCTCATCCTCACAAGAGCTGTGCGGCAAGCTTGCTGACAAGATCGCAACCATATACAGAAACTTCAAACCCAGCCTACATCGTCAGACTTTCTTAACAGATCTGCCACCTCCATACCTGACACTAAACCTAAACTGACAACATGGAACCACCTCTCCGCCCATGACAACACCTCCATCATGAAAACCATCCATTCAGGAGATCCCACAGACCCATGTTTTACAGTACATCTTCAACCTCGGAAACTAAAGAATTGGCCAGGAACTCACGCACCCTGCTCAACACCTCAATCACCACTGCAACATTTCCTGATTACTGGAAATACACCAATGTCAGACTACTACTCAAAAAACCCTGCACCAATGCCACTGACTCAAATGCTACTGTCCAATCTCCCTGCTCTCATTCCCAGCCAAGATACTGGAAAAGACTATCAACAAGTAATACAGAACATACCTGGAGCAGAACCAGCTGCTCAACACATCCCAAACAGGCTTCCACAGCAATCACAGCACAGAGACGGTCCTGATCGCAGCCGCAGACAACATCAGAATCCTCGATCACTTAGTGGAAACAGCAGCTCTGATCCTCCCTTGACCGCTTGCCAGCCTTCGACACCGTATCCCACCACACACTGATCGAAAGACTCCAACACATCGGCTCAAAGGGAATGAACTCAGATAGATCACTTCCTTCCTCACTGGTAGAATGCAGATGGCCCACCTACCACCTTTCACATCCTAACCCAAGGATATCATCTCAGCTCCATGCTCTTCAACGCATATATAGCATGGCTGGCTAACATCGTCAGAGCCCAGGGTCTCAACATAGTATCCTACGCAAACGACACCCAACTCAGGGCCAGCTTTAGTGCTGGTGGTGCCCTGTGCGACAATCTTTTTTGGTGCCCCCTTCCGTGACATCCTCTTCAGATTTCCTCATTACCACCCAGCAACAGTGCCCCTCTTCTCTCCATAGCCTATCTCTTAACATAGATTTCATTTGTTTTAAAGTGCTGGTAAAGGCTGGCTGAACTAATCCACTCAGCTATCCACATAAAATACTGATCTGTTCTTCGCAATGAGCATATTAACCCTCTGCACTGCTTTATGTGGAGTCAAAACTGCCACTAAACAAAACTGTGATCTCTCTCTCTAGCAGGAGCATTAATCACAAGAGTTATCTTGAACTTTTTATTGCTGCATGACAGCTGGACTTACAAGGGACTGTGCAGCAGGTGCTTTTAAATCGTAAGTTATTCTAATCACAGCCCCACCAGTGAGGTCAGTGCCCCCACTCCAGGTCAGTGCCTGGTGTGACCTCATCGTTCGACCACCCTAAATCCGGCCTTGACCCAACTCATCCTCTCACTCACCGATAATCTCACCACCACCAAGACCAACTTCCACATATGAATGAAAAGAGTCCACCAAATGGATGAAAAATAACTGCCTGAAGCTCTACACAGACAGGACGGAAGTCCTTTACTTCGGCAACAACAACAGCCCATGGCATGACTCCTGGTGGCCATCAAACTTAGAACCCACACCCGCTGACCACACCAGGAACATGAGAATCATCATCGACAACAAGTTCACCATGGAATTACGGATCAACGCCATCTGCTCCATCTGCTTCCTTATCCTGAGCATGCTAGGTAGACCTTTAAGTGGCTACCCCTACACAAAAGACGCACCGTGACCCATGCCCTAATCAGTAGTCGACTGGAACATGGTAGCGCTCTCTCTGTAGGAATCACAGCACACCTACAGAGACTTCAAACTATACAAAATGCCGCAGCAGGACTCATCCTCGACCTCCCCCAATGAACCCACATCACACCCCACCTCAGGCAACTCCACTGGTTTCCCGTATAGAAGTGATGCCAATTCAAGCAACTGACCCACGCACACAAGCTCTACACAACCAAGGACCTGCCTACATTAACCGCTGCCTAACCTTCCACCAACCATTGAGAAGACTACGCCCGCCTCCCTATCACTTGCCCACACATCGCATCTATCAAAGCAGATGTGGAGGACGCTCCATTTCCTACATCGCAGCAAAGACCCAGAACAGCCCCCCACACAACTCCGGACCATCACCTCACTTCCAGCGTTCTGAATGGCCCTCAACACCTGGCTGTTAAAACTGAACCTTTCCTTGACCTGCAAGCACCTGGGCATCCTAGCAGCACTATATAAATCCTGATTGATTGACTGATTGAAAGGGAACAGTAACCCTGACACCCTGGTGTCAGCACACCCACCAACAGAGTGCTCACCAGGAGGTGAGCAGGCTCACAGCCAGGTGGCGCTGCTGCTTGACACACGGGGAGCAGTCAGTCCTGATACCTTGGTGCCAGCACACCCACCCAAATGAACTGTACAAGTCCATGGACATTTGCCCCTGCTGCTTCACAAAGAGGAAACAATCACTCATGACAGCTTGGTGCTAGCACGCTTTCCATCCGAGTTCTACTTAGGAGGTGTACAGGCCCACACCTGGTGGCACTTCTGCTTGACACACAGTGAACAGACACCTGCAACACCTAGTCATGCAGCTCCAGAGTAAACTGAAAGCACAACACGTCCACCCAAGTTACGATTATAACACAAAAACTGCCCTGGGCAGGAAGTGGTTATTAACTTCTTGGTACATTTCTAAAAAGTACTCCTTGTCTGTTAAAGGAAGAATAATGACATCTGAAGTTGAACTCGTGTTTTCCCGATTTGACAGCTGTCGTATGGTTTCTTGTGAAATAAAGCCCTTTAATTATCTTATAATCGAGCACTTCCAGCTGGAACGGAGGCGAAGGCTGGGAGAGAAGCTTCTTTTATTTTGTTTTCTGCACAGGGTTTCACCGTCTTCAATTATCTTTCAAAGTCTGGAGGAAACTGCAGAAAGTGTACTTTAATTGTAGAAGCTGCCAGGGTCATCATTCCCATCTGTGTTCCATGGGGCTGCTCAGAAGTGATCTATCAACAACTTATGTTGCCTTCAGGTTATTTTCAGCATCATATGGGAACCCGAATCCACTGTAATTGGGGGTATTTAAACAACACTATTACTGACTCTGGGTTATATCTTTTTTTACTCTTTCTCCAGGATCCATAGGGCCATATACGTCACTGTCCTCCCTTCCCATCTCCTGCCCTCTCCTCCCTTCTTCCCAGCTTCAGACCTATCTCCTAAGTTACACCCATCCTGCAGATATATCTCTAAGGTAGCCCTTGCAGTAAAAACTATCAGAGAGAGATAAGTACTAACATACCCGCATTAGACTGGAGCTAATTGTCGGTCTTATGCAAATGCACATTTGTTATGACCAAACACTACCTTCCCATTGTATGAAACTACACTAATTCTATCCCCAAACTGTAACTTGTTTGGTAACTAAATACATGGTTCTCCAAATATCAGTACACTATCTGTTGCAAATAAACTTGTTTATCCTTAAACATTGCATTGTATTTTTTTAGTAAATGCACCTATTTCGTAGGTAATACTATGTTCGATTTTTTGGCAAATACTACTATTTGTTCCAATTTTGTTTCTTTGTGCAGAATCATTAATTTTTCCCTCTATAATCAGTTTTTTGACTTAGCGTTTTTTTCCTTTAAGAACTTTCCTTTGTAGAAAATGTACTAGCTTTCAGTGTAAAATCAGACTGTCCTTTTCTGAAAATGTATTCATTTTGCCATCAAATACCAGCGGTTAGATTTTAGAAAATGCACTAATTGAATACACATACCTTACTTAACAGTAGACTGCCTCCAATGTCCCATTCCTCATCACATACTAGGAATGGCCACCATATGCTAGAGATGTCCATCAACGGTCAAAAGATGCCAAGAATGGCCAACACCACCAAATGCCAGGGAAAGATACCTTTAATATGCATACTCAGCACATTCCATTGATCACCTTAGTGTTGCAGTGATACCCATTTTTCACCATGCATGCCCAGCTCAATAGAGACCAGAAATGATTGCCATGACCTTTAGGTGACTGTAGGAAAGTACCCTCTTTCTTGGCATGCTTACCCCCGTTTTCTACCTGTTGTCAGTGTGTTTGACTGTGTTCCCTGGGATCCTGCTAACCAGGACGCCAGTGAGTATGTTCTCTCCCTGTAAATCTGGTTGCTTGAACAACATACACCCCACATTTGGCATACTAGTACACTCTTGTAAGTCCCTAGTATATGGTACCCAGGTACCCAGGGCACTCGGGTCCCAGGGGATCCCATGGGCTGCAGCATGGATTATGCAACTCATAGGGAACCCATGTAAAATTTGTCTGCAGGCCTGCCATTGCATCCTGCATGAAAAAGTGCATGCACCTTTTCATTACAGGTCACTGCACCAGGTCACTGTAAGTCACTCCTATGGTAGGCTATCCTAGCCCAGAGGGCAGGGTGCAAGTACCTGTGTGTGAAGGCACCCCTGCACTAGCAGAGGTGCCCCCACGAACTCCAGTTCCAGCTTCCTGGACTTCGTGAATGCGGGGACACCATTTTTTGTGTGTACTGGACATAGTCCACTACCTATGTCCAGCTACATAATGGTAACTCCAAACCTAGGCATGCTTGGTATCAAACATGTCGGAATCATACCCCAATACTGTTGCCATTATTGGAAGTATGATTCCATGCACTCTGGGGGCTCCTTAGAGGACCCCCAGCATTGCTCCTACCAGCCTTTTGGGGTTTTCTGGGCAACCCAAGCTGCTGCCACCCCTCAGGCAGGTTTCTGCCCTCCAGCTTCTTGATCTGCTCAAGCCCAGGAAGGTGGAACAAGGGATTTCTTTTGAGAGAAGGGGGTAACACCCTCTCCCTTTAGAAATAGGTGTTACATGGCTTGGGAGGGGTCGCCTCCACAAGCCATTGGTATGCTTCGTGTATAAACCAGTCTACACAGGTTCAGGGAACTCCAGTTCCTACTCTAGCGAGAAACTGGACAATGGAAAGGGGAGTGACCACTTCCCTGTCCATCACCACCCCAAGGGTGGTACCCAGACCTCTACCAGAGGGTCCCTTTATTCTGCCATCTTAAATCTAAGATGAGCAGAGGCCTCTGGGAGCATCTGAGTGGCCAGGTCAGGCAGGTGACGTCAGAGTCCCCTCCTGATAGGTGGTCACCTGACTAGGTGACCAATCCCCCTTTCTGGTCTATTTAGGGTCTCCCACTTGGGTGGGCCCTCAGATTCGGCTTGCAAGATTCCAGCAGGACTCCTCTGCAACCTCTACTTCAACTTCTGGCCACTGGAACTGCTACTGGACCTTCCAGGAACCGACAATCTGCATCCCCAACGAAGACTCTGCTTGCAACAATGTTTTCACAGCTCCTTCCAGCTTGTGCAACATTTCCTCAGCTGTGCATCCTCTGAGGACGGCAAGTCTTCAGCCTGCACAAGAAGGAAGAAGGAATCTCCCTTGGAGTTGAAGGAGTCACTCCCCTGCATCCGCAGGCACCAAATGCAATGATGAACAGCTGCATTGATCTCCTCTCAGCCTGAGCTGCGTGGGTCCTGCATCACGGGTGGTGGTCTGGAGTGGTCCCCTTGGTCCTCTCTGCCAGCTGTCCAACTTTGATGAAGGTAAGCCCTTGCCGTCCCACGCAGGACAGTACCACCGTGCACCGCATCTCTTGCCACTACCAAGGCTTGTTGGCATCTCCTCCAAGAGAACTTCAGTCTCTGTGTAGGCCCAGCCCCCAGTACTCTTCCCTGTGAAGCACAGCCCTCTGCATGCTTCTCCTGCGGCGTGGGACCCTTCTTAAGTTGTGCTGTGTGGCTTCCCTGTGACTCCTGGGCCCTCTTCCAGTGGGTCTCCTGTGGCGGCTGTCTTGCTGAGGGTCCCCTGAGACTCCCCCTGTGGGTTGAGTCCTACTGGACCTTGCTGGTCCCCGGCAGCTCCACTTTTGCTTCATTGTGATGTCTCCCTTTGCCAAGGCTTGTTGGTGGCTTTTCCACGCCACTGACTAACTGCAATCTTCCATCTCGCATGGGACGTCAGCTGCATCCTCCAGGATCTCTTTACCGACTCCAGGGCTGCATTGCTGACCACCTTTGTCCCACCGTTGACCAAGTCCTGCAACTATAGACGGGTGGGTAGTGGCTCCTACCTCCACTGGACACTTCTGTGACTTCTGGACTTGGTCCCCTTCTTCCACAGGTCCTCCTCTTCAGGATTCCACTGCTGGTTTCTTGCAGTCTTGTCTGAGTGTTGCATTTTCTTCCTTTTTGTCTTTTCTGGTGGTTTGGGGAAAATCCAGTAACTTACTCCTTTCTTTCTGGTCGCTAGGAGGCACTGTGGTACTTACCTTTGGGGTTTCCTAGTTCTCCCAGCTCCCTTCTACAGATTCCACTTACCTGGGTGGGAGTCCTGCATTCGTATTCCATTTTATTTGTATATGGTTTGGGCTCCCCCTAGGGTCACTATTATCTATTGCTATTGCACTGTTTTCTACTGCTTTTTCTGCCTATTTCTGATTACTGGTGTACATATCTAGTGTGTTACTTACCTCCTATTGGAGGCTTGCCTCTCTAGTACTTTTTGGTAATCGTGTCTCTAAAATAAAGTACCTTTATTTTTGTAACACTGAGTGTTTTCTTTCATGTGTGTAAGTGCTGTGTGACTACATTGGTATTGCATGAACTTTGCATGTCTCCTAGATAAGCCTTGGCTGCTCATCCACAGCTAACTCTAGAGAGCCTGGCTTCTAGACAATGCCTACACTGCACTAATACGGGATACCTCGACCTGGTATAAGGTGTAAGTACCTTGGGTACCCACCACACACCAGGCCAGCTTCCTACAGTGACTATCAAATGTCAGTTAAGACCGTGGAAGGCTGCATTATGCCAGGTTAACCACTGTATACAGGGCTTGATACCAATTGCCTTTCATGCCAGGTCCTCACTACCCACCATACGGCAAACGTGGTCACAATATGCAATGGTGGCCACCATATCCAAAGAATTCCAGAGTAGGACACCACCATCATACATCATGAATGGTAAAATCAGCAGTACCCCGTGCATTATATGTACACCAATGATGGTCTTCCGATACAATGCACAAAGAGGCTACCTGATGCCAGGAGTTTCCATCACATGCCAGGAAAGACCCCATCATTATATGCCAGGAATGGCTTATAAATGCAAAATATCCCACTATGTGGCAGTCATCATCATCATCAAAAAAACTTTATTCGGTCCCAATTGGGCAATAAAAGTACCAAAAAAATCAACATGTTCATAGATATTTAAAATCTGAATACAAAAACATAACACATTACAAACAGACACTGTGCATAGTTATCAATAAAATATGCTGTCCAGATATTTCTTAACCAAGCAGGCTTACAAGTGTTTTCCAGCCCTAAAAACACAATAAAAAAAGGAAAACAAGTCACTTTGACAAACAAATACGTAGCAGTACTGCCCATAAAACTGACAAAACACAGAGCAATCACCATCATCATATAAAAAGAAAGTGTTATGACACAATATATTATTGCTTAAAACATTAACCTTAAACATGCAAAATTAAAAACATTCAGGCCCCAGAGCCATATAACTTCCGTGATTTTAAGGCAGCCCTAATATAATTCACAACGCCATGGCCAACTTAGGCTGTGGCAGCAGACTGCACATACCTCAGGCCATTTATGTGCTACGTAAAGTGCATGCGTTTTAAAATGGGCTGGCGAGAATAACTACGAAACACAGAATACAATTTACAGAAGAGCTAAAAGTGCATCGTCGATTGAACTGAAACAATATCACAGGGACATCGATGCAAATAGTTTCTCTTGAGCCAGTCACTGGGAAGGCAACCAAATAATGAATTAAGTTAAGCCTCAGCCTTGTCATACTAAACCTGTCCTGGGGATTAGATAACCATATCAGGTACTTTTTTTTCCCCTGAAATATTTTTAAGGTGCATGAAATTGAGCACTAAAACCATATTTAGGGCCCTTGTGATGCGCCTTTCTAGAGTGTAAAACAAATAATACCTTTTAACACATTCTTTAAGATGAGGACAGATCTTGTTAGGAAAATCAAAAAGTGCACTTAGATCTAGGTCATTAACACGGTTTTTGACATATGCCAATCATGAGATGGTATGCCAGTTATCCAGCTTTAGGCAGTCTGCTAATACTAAATGAGAAACAATAGCCTTTGGGGTGCCCCATATTTTTATCCATAGCAACAAAAGAGCCATAGCCACAAAATCTGCAATATAATCAATACCTAATTCTAGATGAAGAATAAAACTTGCAGTACTTTGTGGTAACGCTAGCAGACGACAGAGAAATGTATTCTCGACCGCTTGCATTCGACCCCATGATACGCAGCCCCACACCCCAGCACCATACACCCCAAGCAAGAAACATTTACTGGATACCTGAACTAATTCCCTAATAGGTTTCCAACGAAGCCGGTTAGCAAATCTAAATAGGGCATCAGAGGCTGCCCCCATTTTGAGTACTTGTTGGGCGATCTGCCTCTCCCAAGACCCACGGGCGTCAAACAGAATACCCAAGTAACAATAGAAGGGGACGTTTGTTATTTTGGTCCCTCCTATAGTGGCCTTAGTTTTAGTTGCTTTTGGGCCGCAGGTCATAATAAACGATTTCTGAAAATTGATCTTAAGTTTTAATTTAAACATGAAGTCATAAAACCCATTCAACAGTTTTTGGAAGCCATTGACAGTTAATGCCAAAAGAACGGCATCATCTGCATAAAAAAGAACTGGCTTGTGTACCAGCTCGGGGGATATCTGGACTATATGATTCTAAAAAGGGACCTAAGGAATTAATATTTAATAAAATATTAAAAAAGGAGCTAAAATACACTCCTCTGGATACCCCAATTGATTCCGTAATATATGCTGGTCAGAAAAGACTAAACTAAACCAAGGATACCCTGTGGAACATAGGACAGATTTGATCACCATGCACCAATGATGCCACTCAGATACCAGGGATGGCTACTTTATCCGAAGGCTGGAAATAATTTGACAGTGACTGACACAATACGACATGGATGCGATCAATACCATATAGTAGGGATGGTTTGCATATGCCATGGATGCCACTGTATGCCAGTGATGCCCTGCCTGTTAAATGGGATGGTTGGCCACAATATGATAGACATGGTCCCTATGTGCAAGTGAAAGCCATCAGATACCAGGGTCGGCAGCAGCCACCATACACCAGGGATAATCCTCGTGCCAGGGATGCTGGGTGCACCATATACCAATGATGGACAACAGTTGCAGTGCATGGCCATCAAATGGTATGTAATTGTAATTGTATTTATATGGTGCTTACTACCCCTGATAAGGCGTGAAAGTGCTTTTCGGTGAGTAGCACACTACTCTGGAACCCAAAAAAGATTAGTGGTGGATTAGTATAGGGACATATGAGTTAAGCTGAGTGGTGGACAAGCGATTTTTTTTATTTAATTTATATTTTTCTCAGTATTTATATAGCGAAGCACCTGTAGATAAAATACTTAGGATAATATTTACATATTGTGATAGATAAATAAAATAGAGACCCATAAGCATATATTCAAATAACTTATGCAGTGATCTATCTATCTATCTATCTATCTATCTATCTATCTATCTATCTATCTATATAAAACCATAGTATTGTTTGTATATATATATATATAACCATAACTAATATATACATTTGTTAAGCAGACCTAAAGAATATCTATACAATAATATATTATTGTATACTGATGGTTATATATATATATATATATATTTTTTTTTTTTCGAACAAAATGGTCTAAGAGTTGCTGGGCGGCGCACTCCACTGCCGGTGCCCAGTGACAGAGAGGACCAATCTCGAAATATACACATGCCTTGCCTCCTCATGGGGGTAGGGAGAGCGAATACTCTGATCCCCTATGTGGGAAATGGCCCTTTCTGCTGGGTTATGCCCACACTTTTTGCCTTTCTCCTACTATTTTTCCAACCCTCTTTTTTGGCTTTAGGACTCTGGGCACTTTACCATTGCTAATCAGGGCTAACCGTGCTAAAGTGCATGTGTTCTATACCCTAAAACTTGGTATAATTGGCTTACACCTGTTTGGCATTTTTAATTTACCTGTAGCTCCCCTCTAAAGTGGTATACCATATGCCTAGGGCTTGTAAATTAAATGCTACTAGTGGGCCTGCAGCCCTAATTGCGCCACTCACAGAAGTAGCCCTCCAAACCTGTCTCAGGTCTGCCACTGCCGTGCCTGCGTGCGCAGTTTACTGCCACATTGACTTGGCAATTCAAACTACTTGCCAAGGCCTAAACGCCCCTTTTACTACACCTAAGTCACCCCTATGGTAGGCCATAGGTAGCCCCCTGGGCAGGGTGCTATGTATGTAAAAGTTAAGACATGGACATTTATGTTTTACATGTCTTGGTTGTGACAAACAGCCTATTTTGTTTTTCACTACTGTGAGGGTTGCTCCTCTCATAGTTTAGCATTGGGGATTCCCTTATATATTTGGAAGGGGTCATTTTCGATCTGAAAGTAGTATTGTGGGCATGTTTGGTATGTTTGGAATGGTAGTGAGAAATCCTTCTTACTGGTGTAGTTGGATTTTACATTTCTACTTTAGAAATGCCACTTTTAGAAAGTTATATCACATGGGAAATACTTTCCAGACAGTTATCACTCAGGAGGGGCTGGGTGCATCTGCATACTGATAGTCTTCCTGGTCTGGGGGAGGGGAGGTGGGGCACACTTACATTTCTATAGGCTGTGTCCATGCCTTACACAATGGGCTGATTTCCCCCCTACTGATGTCTGGTGCCAGGGCTGGGCTGAAAGGGGGTGGGCTACCTTTGAAAGGGTACACGTAATAATGCCAAATCCAAAAATAAAGGTATTAAAAAAAGTCTCCTTCCTCTTTGAGTAAAGAAGCTGTAAGGTCCCTCAAAGGATTATTGAATTGAACTTAAGGTATGTGCAAAATTTTGCAGAAAAGGCTTTCATCCTGAGGCAACTCATGAAGAATAAAGCAATTTTTTGAGGGATTTTAAATGTCGGATGGATTTTGAGTTTATCAAATCAGTAACTGTAATTCTTATGTTTGTAAAGATTTGATGTCTCTGCTGAAAGCATAGTCACTAGATGCCAGCTGAAAGGGGGCAAGCAAAAAACGTTGAACGCTCAAGCTGCCAGACATCCTCAAGGCAACTAGAAGCATAAGCAAGCTTTAAAAAGCATTGATAAAGCCATCTCTTTTTGCGCTTGGATCTTAACATTTTTTCTTGAAGCAACAATAATATTTTACGTGGATCTGAGTGTCTAACCAACTTGTTTCTCCCATTGTAAGAAAGAAACAGAAAGTCTGACTTGGTGGATATTTAGTGGACTCTTGGATACGATTAAATAAACTATATGCACACCATTGGAAATCGTAGCTATAATTGCCAGATATTCATGGTCATAAATAAATATAAATAAATTCTCTTCGATAACTGTCATTCTTGCAGCAATCCTTAAAATTAAAGAACTGCTCTAAGGATTCTCGCAATTCCATCGGGTGAAATTGGATCATTTTCTCTTGACTTTTTCTCCCACTGTGTCCTTCTTCTCTTTCTCTGTGTACTCTTGTCTGCCTACACAGTGACCTCTGGTAAGAGAAAAAATGAGGGGATGGGAGAAAGGAGAAGGACAAAGAGGCACCCAGAGCATCACAGTGAGAGAGGTGAAGTAGAGGGAGAAGAGAGGAAGGGACAGCGATGAGGTGAGACAGACATACAGTGAACAGGTAAAGGTGAGGTGGCCAGAATGAAAGATGTAGAGAGGTAAATGGACGGAGAAATCGAGAAAGAGCAGTAGATAAGGTTTTAGTGTGAGGTACAGAGACCTAGACATAGGAGCAAGTAAATGTAGAGAGAGTGTGAGAAGTGAGGTACCCAAAGGTGAGGTAGAGAGCGATAAGATGGAGCCGAGTTAGGGAGAGCTGGAGGCAGACGAAGGTACAAGCAGACAGGTGGAGAGGTGAGGTAGTCAAAGAAAATTAGAGAAATGCAAGGGAGTGAGAGTAGGGAGGTAGAGAGAGGGATAAATTGAGAAGTGGCATGTTCTGTAAAAAGACAGGTTGGGTAACGAAAATAATGCGGCTGAGAGAAAGGTGCAGGGAGAGTGCTGCATGGTAGAAAGGGAGATGAGTTTTACAGTGAAAAATTGAGAAGTAGAAAAAGAAGTGAGTGATGTGAAGGTAAAGAGAGAGAGTGGGCAACAGAAAGTGGTGAGACTGAGATACAGAGGTGAGGTCTGTAGATGTCTTAAGAGAGAAAGGTAAAAGAGAGCTGCTGAGGAGATGTTGAGTTGAAATAGACATGTAGAGAGAAGGATGCAAAAGAGGGGAGGTAATGAGAGATCAAAAAAGATGCAAAGGTGGAAAAACAAAGCTAGCAACAAATGAGTAATGTAGTGGATGTCGTGAGTTAGAGGGTTCTAGTGTACAAAGAGAGAAGGTAGAGAGGTTTAGTAGGAAATTAATAGTTAGGTTAATTCAACTTTTGGATAGTGAGAGCAAAAGAAAGGTGGATTAAAAAGGTTAAGTAGTTAGATGTGAATAGAGAGAGGTGAGGAAAAGAGTGATAAGGTAGAAAAAGCAGGAAGAGAAAGATAGAAAAAACAAGGTAGAAATAGAATCAGATAGGTGAGGTAAAGCGAAAGATGAGGTGATACTAGGAGAGGGGAAGTAGATGTAGTTGAAAATAGAGAGATCAGATCAAAATGAAGCAGTGATGAAATGAAAGAGGGGTGAGGTAGAGAAAGGGGTGAGGCAGAGAGACGGGGTAGAGAGACAGAGAAGTGGAGGAAGGCCCCAAGAGTGCTAGAGAGGTGAGGTTGTGTGAAAGCGGTGAGTAAGAGATATATTTGAGAATAAGGGGTGAGATACAGTAGAGATCGAGAAAGACAATGTAAAGGCATATGGATAAAGAGATCTGGAAAACAGATGACCTAGAAGAGATGAGGTTAAGTAAGCAGGGGCGTAGCTACCAGTGGTGAAGCCGGTGCAATGCACCGGGTCCCGGGGTGGTGGGTGGGGCAACTATAACAGCCCCTTGAGCCCTGAAAGGGTCCCTAATTAACCAGGCTGGAATTCTGAAGATAAACATTAAAGATGACTTTAAATTTAGTTTTTATCCTCTCACATTCAGTGTGCATTCAAAGACAGAGGTCAAATGTCAGTCTAGTCTAGACAAATTTCTGTGTACCACAACGTGGATACTGGTGTTTACTTTTCTATTGCTCACAGCAAAGTGTGAGGCAATTGTAAAGCGAACTACGTGAAAGGTTTGCTGGTGTGTTACGAAAGGCTGTAGGAGGTTGTTTTCTTCTAACACACAACAAAATTTAAACTTACTATAGAAATATTTCAAAATAAAATCAGGAAAGCGCAAATGAAGCACTTTTTTCTAATTCTTAAGTGTGATGGAAACAAAGATTTTAATAGGTTCATCACAAATCAAACACTCTACTTGATTATGCGCCAATGACAAATATTAGCTGAAGTCCAATTTCCATAAATTGTGATTTGTATGTTATATAGTTTTATCAGTAAAATTGTATGCCTATGCAAATTTAGTGGTCGTTTCAATGGAAAAGGTATGTGGTGTCTGTAAATGACAGTAAATGACAGTGGCTACCACACCATGGCTTAGTAATATATTTGTGACTCTATGCTCGGCACCAGCTACATACTATACTCTTACCACTCTCCAGCTGAATGGATTCGGCTTGTTTGAGACACTTGTTCTTTGACTGATGCTTGGATTTTTCAGAATTCCTATGAGTTCACTGATGTAACATTGATGACAGCACCACTGCCTACTAGGGCCACGGAAACTCTTACAGCACAGAGAGCTTCCTTTTAGCTCCGTCCAATGCCAAAATGGAAGGTCCCAAAACAGATAACGATAAACGGGACACAAGACCTCATGCTTGTTCCTGTTCAATCTGTAGTTATTAGTGCTCATCCAGTTATCTCTCTTCAAAAAACAGTTGTGAAATACGGTGGTGATATCATGAACATCACCAGAAAGCTTTCGAATAGTTAGTGTTGACGGCGTAAAACAACAAATCATAACCACATAGCTGAATCGGCTTGGCCAACGGGATTATGTAAATGTTGACCAATAAAGAGAATGACATTGATCCATGGGAAACACCACAATCCAGGGATTGGACAGTAGAGGAAAAAGAAGATAGAGGTAGTTGAAACAATCAACAGGAAGCTGATGAAACAGGAAAGAGTACGTCCTTTGATTCCAGTGTCCCAAACATGCTTTAGAAGAATATGATGGTTGACTGAGTTAAAAGCCAAGGATACATTCAAGAGAATAAGGGTATCCATACGATTCTAGTCAGCACAGCAGTGTAGTTCATCCAGGGAAGTAACAAGAGCCCATTTGTACAAAAGCCAGGGCGAAACCCGAACTGTGCAGAGTGCAGTACATTGTTGATGGTTATGAGTTCTTGGAACTGAAAAGAAACAGCGCACACAAGTAGTTGGAGAAAAGTGGCAGTTGGGAAATGGAAAGATAATCTTCTGGAAAGTCTAGATCTATTGATGACTTTTTGAGAATGGGAGTAACTGAAGAAAGCTTAAAAAGCCTGGGGATGGATCCTGATGCCAAAACGGCATCGATAGTAGCCAGTGGAAAGGAGTGCTCCAGAATAAGCAATTCCTTGAATATTTTAGGACCAGGGAGATCAAGCGGGAGCCTGGAGCTTGCTCTTTAAAAGCCATGAGACAGTGCAGTGTGTATCAAGACGAGTCCAATCTATTTGAGATATTAACATGAAGAGGCATGAAGCGGGGTTCCTCAATAAGCAGGGGTTGAGTCAGAGGATATTGAAGGCATGGATAAATGCCCAAAATCTTCAAACGCATTAAACATAGCTGCCAAATTTCCCAGGTCCTTGCATGGTGTGCTGCTATAGTCCAGGTTTTTTTATTTTTATTTTGGGATTTATAGTCCTGTTTTATAATAGAATGAACATGATTACAAGTCCCTGAATTGAGAGAAAAAGTCTGCACTGGAGCATCACATCACGCATAGATCTGGGAATCTTAGCAGGGCTGAGGAAGTGGGAGTCTTGGTAGGGCAAAATACACGTATCATCAGGATTGTTTTGCTCTGCCCATGTATTGGTTAGCTGGAGCATGACTTTTTCAAAGAATAAAAACCAATGTTGGCTCTCTTAAAGGCCGCTTTATGAGTGTGGTTAATTTTAGAGCCTATTTTCTTAATACTGGCGAATAATTGATTTATCAGCTCTTTCGGTTGAGGGTAAGGCCTGTTTAAGGGCAGCTAGTTCAGTGGTAAACCTCTGCTGCATAAATTGATAACGCTTTGTAGAAAAAAGCTTCGTAGGAGGAATTGTGTCCAAAGTGCAGTGTATTATTGAGGAGGTGGCTCGGATCAGCTGTGATTCTGCACCCACAGAGTTTGTGTTTCTTGCCCTGAACAGCACACTCAGCGCAGCAGTGTGCTTGGCCGACACTGGAAGGTTAAATTTACTATTCTAACTTTAGTCCTAGAATATTTTGGGAAACAATACCTTTCCCCCGATTATTTCAGGAAGTTTATTCACTATTCTTACTCCAGTCCTGGAATATACCTGGAATGGTATATAAACCATGCATACTGTGGTGCAAGTTTGGAAAGGACTTAATTATATTTTTGTTGAAAGGCAATGTTGGCATTGGTTCATCATAACTGAAAACAAACATTAACTTATTCAAAAGTAATAAACTAGTGCTTCCTGCTTAGTGCAAATAAAGAGACTGCCTTTGTTACTCCTTATTCTGTAAAAATGCCAAAGCCACTCCCTGGCATTATACTATGCCAGGAGATTCCACCTCTCCTCTTTGCTTCAAACAGGAATTAAGTAGAAAAGGGTACACCCATTTAGTTAACATCCATGCCTGCCAGGTCTTGTGACAAAAAGGCAGGGGGAGGCTTGTAGTAAGGGGAGAATTCACCACATCTCAAGGTTACTGTCTGAAAAATCCAGAGCACATGTGGACACTAGGAAACTATCCCAAACCTGGCTTACCGTAGCAGAGTCTATATGGTGGTCTCTCTAACATCATGCTGGGGGGAAACCCCAGCCACTAATGGTCACTTAGTAAGGCAGGTATGTCACTGCAGGGGCCGGCAGTGTTAGGAAGATGATCTGGACACGTGTAGGCTACAAAAAGATCTCCTTTGCAATAAATATGAGGTCATTTGGTGAAAGAGTACACAGTTGCACCTTGAGGATTTTGGGAGCCCAGGTCAAGACATACTTGGCGGCCCCTGTACAGAACAAATTAGAATTTTATTTCCCATTTCCTGCTAATTCAAGCCCTCATGATGCCAAACAATACTAAATTATGTGTTACAGTTTAACAGGGGCACACAAAAACAGTTGAAATATGTTTTGCTTAAGACATAAAAAATCCTTAAAATTACCCAGGGTAGCGACAGGGTCTGTGGTAGAGAAGGGCAAAGATGGAGGGATTTGTAGCTAGAGAAATGGGACAGGCAGAAGTCAAATAGAGACTTTCTCAGGGGGGGCCTTGGAAGGTGGGGACCCTGGGCAATTGCCCACTTTGACAATGCTCTAAAAAACGTCTTTGAGAGTACACACTATAAAGTTTAAGTATTGGACAACTCATACTAGACCTCACAAATATATCCTCTGAAGTGCACTGACATAATCAAGTGTGGTGATGGATGGTTGACACAAATATATTGTATATGGTGGAGCATTCCCCATGACCCAGTGGTCTTTGTCAAGGAGTAGTAAAGAGCATACTAACATTGTAGCAAAATTGACCCTTCTGGTTCTGGAGAAAGACACTACCAACCTAAACAGATGGCACACAGAACCAACACGGCTGCCAAGGAATTTAGCTTTGATGACTGAACAAGCTTCTATACACCTACCCCAGCTAATTGGCAACACTAGCCTAATGTGCATTTAAAATTTAGGAACGGTGAAATGAATTAGAGGATATAGATAAACTTAAGGGGCAGCTTCAATGACCATTACTCTTAAACAGTATAAACAGTACTAAAAAATGACATGAATCTTTGATATCACAGATTAAACAATACACCATCACTATCAACACAAGAATGAAGGCAATATTGTTTCCTTTCTAACAATTGCATAGATTTTGTTAATGCCCGTTGAAATATATTCTTCCCTTCTCTTGTCCTTCACTGCTGACAGAATGAAGACTGAAGCATCCTACACCTTGTCATCCTAAGTTTCAAGGATGCAACTTATTGGCCAGTCATGGTGGTGTGCATCCTGTGTTCCAGCCAATGGGAATGGATAGGCTAGCAGCCATCTCAGTAGATGGTTCCAGTGCCCATGGCCAATGAGGGTGTCATAATCAAGGATCAAGGTTCAAGGAAGCAACTTAACCTGTTTTGGTCCTAAAACATGTAGGCTGGTTATTTCTTATGTTCAACTAAAAGTAGATACAATTACTCAAAACAGTAAACTCTCAGCTTACTTGGATGTTTCAAATCAACTATTTTGCTTGTTTAATGGGTTGTTAGATTTGAAAGTACATTATCTCTGTGATTTTAACACTTTATCCACCTATTGTTTTACTTCTAACTTATTTTACTTTGTTGTATTTGTTTCTTTTATATAGTGCTTATGCTACCTATCTTGTGCTTCAAAGCACTGTACATGTGTCTGAAAGTCACGGAGAAAAAATGGCTCAGTTGTTCTATAACCATTAGTTATGATGGTCTACCACAGACTAAATATAATGTTAGTAGTAGCTTACCAGGTGAATGAAGATGGTGGGCCATCTCCTTAAGCCCATTGGTTGTTTAGTAGTAGCATTCACAGTATGGCGCAAGAATAAAACATTAGAATATTGTCTGACATCAATGCTGTGTCCTACATATCACCTACCAAAATATTGCTGCATTTGGAGTTAATAACAGAAAATCTACACCCTATTGAACAGTATTTTGTAAATTACATTTAGGGCACAATATTTATGTCAGACATTGTGACCGCAATGTTCTGACACACAACTCTTACACTCCTTATACTGGGTACCACCTGCAGACCTTGTAGTCTATTGTAAAGTATGCTTTTTTTAGCAATTACCACAACTCAATTATGCATTGAATTCCCCTGGGTCTTTAAATTAAAATTATGTTATAAATATGGTTTGTATTTCTTAATTCTTTTGATTGAGAAAATGGCCGGGTTCCAGGAACAACATGCTAGTAGCCACCACAGGTTTCACCCCTGGTGAGCAGATTTGGGGAATTTCTCAAGCTATAGAAACACAATCTAAGTAATTCATAGGTAGCATACTATCATGCAGTTTAATGACAAGGAATGCTGCACCCCAAAGTCCAAAGGGACCAAACACACAAAAAAATCTAAGGAATCTATGGGGGAAATGCAGAGATACATAGCAGTAATTATTAAAAGCTAGTGTACCTCTATGGAAATTAAGAGTCTCTTAAGCAGCAAAATCTTTGTGGATATAATCAATCATTAACAGAGCTAGCTTAGGGGGATTCAGAAACTATCAACATTCCAGTTAGAGTTTTGTCTCTGTTTACCTTTATGTATCTCCTAGATTGTCAGGGATCTTAAATAGAACAGTGGCATGGAGATATTGACTTTGTTCTCATAGGTAGGGCAGGAGTCGAAATCCCTATAAATTGACACACATCATTTACTGTTTTTGGAAGCACTGTACAGGGGGCAGACAGTCAGTCCAATTCAGAGAGTGAGGGGGAAGGGTTCTCATATTTAGAAGTAACAGAATTAACTGGGGAGGGAATAGCCCCAGCTGCTATAGTTCCGGATATACAACATTCTCTGGATAGCGGGGCCCCAGGCGGCTGACTGCTAAGTCTAAGATTCGATACCCTACCAATACATAGTGTGCGTGTCCGTGCATCAAAGGCCAGGAAATCTTTAGCTAGACTATAATCATTGAAGAGAATCGAGATGTAATCAAATTCTGACCCTAACTGGTTATGTCTGTGGGCCTCATATATATCAGACCGGATAACAGAGCGGCAATTCCTCTGTGAACGAATCCAGTGAATCACTTTGTTAATTAGTGAATCACTCGACTCTCTGTTACCCTGAGGTAGCTTTGGTACCCTAGTTAAATAGATAGTCACGACTTCCCTCCTCCTTCTGGACCTTTGATTAGGGACGTGCGTCTGCAATAATGTCATATGATCAGGATTAGTGGCTGGACGGGGACTAACACAGCAGCTTACTACCGAGGATGTTCCTCCTGGATTTAACTGAGAAGTTTTTGGACGTGAAATATCTATATCTCCCCGTCCAAAAATTAATCCACCCTTATTAACACCTGATTGAGACTTTCGCTCATATGCGGAAGACATGGATTGAGAAACAAACCTACCATTCCTGCCACATGTTGGAAAATTATCATTAATACACCTAACGGTGTTATGTGTAGAGGAAGATGTCATTTTGTCACCTATACTGAGGGGACTGGGTTTTGTGGAATCCATCAGAAGATCAGACGAGGGGACAGACTTATAGGGCACACTACAGTTACAACCAGACTTTTGACCCTGAAGTCCAGCAATTTTGTTCATCAAAGTTACCAATAGACTTTTAACATCATCTAATTTCAGAGAAATAATATCCAACTGGGAAACTTCATTGTTGCCCATCTTTGCATCCAGAGAGTTTTTAACAGAACCTTCTTCGCATAAGGTCTGTAAGTAACCAGGACTTACAGGATTTGAAGCCAAAACCGAGAACCTATTTGAACAAGGAATGGTAATAGGGGGAGGGGACGCGCACCTCACATGGGGTGCATCTTCTTCGGCTAGATGACCATTTATCCCCACCAAGGGTGATGAGGTTTCCGGAGGTAAAGGGGTTACACCCTGGGATTGAGGAAAAGGGTGTAAATCAGCTTTAACCTCTATTCTAAGTGACTGGGTTTTTTTCTTGAAGAGATCTGGGATCTTTTTGGAAAGAGTGGTATCTGGTCTAGAAGGACCAACAATGGAAGGACTCCTCAATATAGCCTCAACCTCTTCAAACAGTGAATCAATTGCTTTGAATTGCTGTAGTTTAGTGGTTGAAGATCCCTCCGTTTTCCCGGCAGAACGTTTCTTGGGTTTTTTAACCCTAGATTGGGATACTAAACACTTGGGGAAAGTTGCTGATGCGGAAATTACTTCTAAATAAGGACAACATGAAAAACTGACAATGGAATGTTTTAGTCATCAAATTTTAACCACACACCTAGACTGGAACAATACCCCATGATTGATTTAAATGACAGTCAGTAGGAGATTAGGTGTTTGGTTTTTATGTGTTTTAAGGCCGTAAAGGATGTTCTTTTTTATTCCTCTTATTTCCTTTTAACTTAATTTTTACTTATCTTTTATCTTTCTACCGGTGGTTGTTTTGCTTTTAGGGTTGAAAGTAACCAATAAAGCTATGTATGTACAAATTTAACTGTGGGAGAAAACAATTTTGCGAGGGCTTTGATAGTGTGCCCCCGAAGTACACCACTGATCCCAATGTTTCTTGATTTGGGGCTAAACCAAGTAGCTGATTTAATTTCCCTATGACCTCTATTATATTGGATAAGGATTTGGACCACCCTGAATTGGATTTATACAAAGCATCATTGCTTGACCTGCTAAAGAGACCAAATGCAGCTATTATTCCTTGGATTAAATATGTGTCCAATTGGTTTTGTATCTTGGGGTTCGGAGATTATTGGGAGAATCCCCAAAAATTTGTGAAATCCCATAAAACTGCTTTGAAATCAGCTTACTGGTCCAATGTATGGAACAATTATATTTGTTGTAAATCCCATGGTCGATTAACTAATCTTTTTATTGATTTTAAGTGGTTTCCGCAGTATGAATCCTATTTAGATATTATACTAGATTACAGGGCAAAGGTTTATGTGCTAGATTCCGTTTTGGGTCCTTACCAATGTTGTCTTTAACTTGCAACTGGGGGCCAATCTTTACTTCAGATATATGTCCGGCTTGTGGCGGTGCCCCGGAAACAGTTGAACATTTTATGTTTTTTGCCCAACATATTTTTTCCACAGTCAAAATGGATTCGAAAAACCTGTAGGGAAATGGGGCTGAAAAATTGCAGTGTAGCAACAAGGGTTTTAAAAAAAGCCATAGATCAAATTAATTAATTTTAGCAGTCAGCAAGTTTTTAGTGGCAGCATGGCATATACGTGATCACCATTTTAATCAAGGACCCATGAAGCGTGCCCAGGCAGGATTTTAGATGAATACTTTGATATCACATGTATGTATTTATTTATGTGTTTTTATTTTTTTTATTTTTTTTATTTTACAAAATTATTTAATTATTGTACAGATTATAAAATGAGTTGAAATTTTTCCTTTAATGTATGTGATGCTTTGATGGTTAATTGACCGAATAAAGCTTGATTTGATTTGAACAGTGGCATGGGTATTTGTCATAAAATATGTGGTAAATATTGCGTTTCTGGTTGGTAGAGGTATGCAAACTGTTCAAGCAGGAACCATGATCCTAATCAAGGTAAGTGAGATACACACAATAAATTAACATGTGCTCACCCTCTGGTAGCTTGGCACATAGCAGTCAGGCTTAACTTAAGAGGCAATGTATAAACTATTTGTGCAATGCTTAAAATAGTCAGACAGTGAAAACACCATGCAAAAATAATCCACACCTGGTTAGAAAAATAGAATTTAACTTAATGAACAAAATGACAAAAGTCCAATATGTAGAAGTCGAGGTATTCATTTTTAAAGAATAAATTAAACTGTAGTGCTTAGAAACATAAAGCGCCAACCATGGTTATATGGTTGCGCTAGAACAGGTAAAATCTGAAAAATCAGGCCGACTGCAATGGGCTGTATGACGGAACTACGCATTCCGTTGCAACGCGCGTCATTACCATGCGTGTGTTACAAAGAGAATGCCATTACTCTGCATATTCTTTACCACCCAAGCCTTTACAAAAAATTATTTTGTAACAGCATGTGTTTTAAAGGCATATGTGTGGTAAAGGTCCCAGCACGACACCCCCCCAGTCATTCTAAATAATACCCCTCCTTTCACCCTGCACCCTAAATAAGTACAGCCCTATCCCTCGCCCTGCACCCTAAATCAGTACAGCCCTATCCCCCACCCTGAGCCCTAAAATCGTCTCCCCACCATAAGCTCGAAAACCATCCCCCACTCTAAAACCTAACCTCTCATCCCCCGCCCCCTCCCTAAAACAGTACCCAATCCACGGACATATCACTAAACTGATGGTGCCCCCCACCCCAAGCCCAAAAACTGCCCCCTGCCCTAAAACCTAACCCCTCCCACTCCCTAAAACAGAAGCCCCCAGCAGCCCCAGGCCCAATCCCCCTAACCTCACTCTAAGCCCGAAAACCACCCCACCCTAATAACTAACCTCCCACCCCGCCCTAAAACAGTATTCACCCCACCCAGCAGACATATCACTAAACTGATGGTGCCCCCTGCCCCAAGCCTGAAAACCGTCCCCCAGCCCTAAAACTTAAACCCCCCACCAATTTTAAAAATGCCACTTTTAGAAAGTTGGCATTTTCCTGCTTTTAGCCCTGTGTGCCTGCAGCTTGTCTCCAATACACGTCTGGGATTGGGTGGCAGTTGGGTTTCTGCATTCCTTCTAGACAACCTCACACAAAGGAAGGGTAGGTGTGGCTGAGTGGCAATTTGCATGTTGATGGGCCATCCTGGGCAGAATGGGAGGGAGAAGCTGACACACCTGAAAAGACAGTGTCCACACAAAGGACCACTTGTCGGTTCTGACCAATGAAATGATGGGGATGCGTGGATTTTTGTAGTAGCAGCACTTTATACCCACTTTCAAGGGCCCAAGACTGGATTTGCACCACTTGGCATGGCACGACTTGCAGCAAGGAAAGTCCAGATGCTGTTGCAGCTTGGGTTGGAAGTCTTTTGTATCCCTCAGACTTCAGAAGAACAAGTGGCAAGCCAGTAGGCCCTTGAAGTCACTCCGGGCTCAAGTGAGATGGGCCAAGTCCTTCTTCAGCAGGGCAGAAGGCATTAGGCAACAGGGCAACACAGCAAAAAAACAGTTCTACCAGAGCAGCAGTCCAGAGTGGCAGTCCTTGTAGATGCACCCCAGTTCTTCCTGACAGAGTTATTCACAGATCCAGAAATGTAATGATTTGGTAGGGCCGGATTTCCAGTTCTTATACACGGTTGTGCCTTTGTAGTGGGGGTGACTTCAAAGAGTGGTCTTTGAAGAACACAGAGGTCCTCCCTTCATGCCCTGGCTCCAGACTCACTACAGGGGGTTAAGCAGTCCTTTGTGTGGACACTGTCTTTTCAGGTGTGTCAGCTTCTCCCTCCCATTCTGCCCAGGATGGCCCATCAACATGCAAATTGCCACTCAGCCACACCTACCCTTCCTTTGTGTGAGGTTGTCTAGAAGGAATGCAGAAACCCAACTGCCACCCAATCCCAGACGTGTATTGGAGACAAGCTGCAGGCACACAGGGCTAAAAGCAGGAAAATGCCAACTTTCTAAAAGTGGCATTTTTAAAATTGTAACAATACATATGAATTTACTATTGAAGAGGATTTATCATTACAATTTCATAGGTACTAAACATGACAGGTCTACCCCTTCCCAATCTGGAATTAAAGCGTAATAAATGTAATAAGGAATCCCCAATGTTGTCCTATGAGAGGGGTTGGCCTCACAGCAGTGAAAAACAAATCTGAGAGTTTTTCGCTACCAGGATATATAAAACGTAAAAAGTATACATCCTGCTTTTTATTTATACAGCACCCTTCCCTATGGGCTACTTAGGACCTACCTTAGGGGTGACGCATATGTAATAAAAGGGGAGCTTCAGGCTTGGCAAGGAGTTTTAAATACCAAATCGACATGGCAGTGTTACATTATATTCAGGCTGCAATGGCAGGCCTGGTACATGTTTTAAAGTGCTACTTAAGTGGGCGGTACAAGCAGTACTGCAGACCCACTAGTAACTTTTCATTTACAGGCCCTGCACACATGTAGAACACTTTACTAGGGACATATAAGTGAATTGAATAGGCCAATAAGCTATAAGCCAATCTAACCGTGTTTTAGGAAGAGAGTGCATACACTTTAGCACTGGTCAGCAGTGGTAAAGTGCCAAGAGTTCTAAAGCCCACAGAAAGGGAAGGAGGAAGGCAAAAAGTGTGGCAATGAACCTGTAGAAATGGCCAGGCCCAACACAGTGCACTTGGGAAATAAAGGAAAGAGGGCTTAGGGTACTATTGTGTGGATTTTGACCAAACTTATAAATTCTGTCTTGGTGGAATTAATAGAATTTACCTTCTAAAGCAAAATTACCCTTCAAAGGCCCTCATTGTGAGTATCACAGAACTTGGTGTGGGGATACCACGGTGCTGGAATCTACGACCCAGACTAAATTCTGGTGATTGTGTGCCTGTCCACCATCACCCACAAAATTGGGAATATCTGCATGGATCCTATAACAATGTGTCCTTTTCGGGGCAGTTTCCTGCAATTCTGGCAGAAAAGGTGCTGACGCTTTGCAGCTGCTCCGAGCAGCCAGAAGGTGTCAGAGGGAGGGCCTGGGCGTGAGGGTGCATTATCTGCTAGCCCATACTGCTGCAGGAGTCAGGCATGAGCCGGCCTGTAATGCTACTGGTAACGCGTCCAGCCCTTATAAAATTACCTGTACCTGGACACGTTGGAGGTCGGTGAATCTTTTAACCGAGTCAGGCTCTCCTCATCCTCAATAGTCGAGTCACTCAGATCAATAAATCAATAACCGTTGTAATCAATAATCAGTACTCGATTGATAGATCAATATAGCACATCAGAAATCAATAACAGTTGGTATTTCGGCGCACCATGACCTTTCAGTCATGAATAACCACACCAGTTTATTAAAAGTTAGTGAATTTATTTCCCTATATTAACAAAGCTAGCACGATATATATATGTCTCAACACCAATTGATACATGTATATGAACATTACTAGCTGTCCATAACGGTGGAAGAAACTCAATCTACGCAAAATCTGGATGATGATACACTCTGTTATAGCAATGCAAATCACCAATGTGACTAACTGTATTTGACTAATTGCATACATTCGGTCAGCATAACAAGATTTCAATTCTTTATGATACATTGAATGAATGCCTCGACTAACCTCTAATTAGCATTGGCATGTGGGACTTCATGCGAAACGAATTTGGTCAACACAAATTTGGAAAACTTCTAGCTAGGGCCAATAGCAGTTGGTACCTAAAAGGAAAAACACAATGCATAATACATTTATCCTTTCATATTTACCAAATACAATCAGCATTCAAGAAAAGTCTTCGTCCTTCAGGTACCGGTTGATCAGCATAGGGCAAGTTTCGAAGGGGCAAAGTTAAGGGCAAGTTTCCTTGCAGCGGCAAGGAGAATAGGGTAGAGTTACTTCATAGGCAAGACGGGGCAAATCAAAGTTAAAGTCTCTAGGGTGAGAATTCTTAAAGTCTCTTTCTCTCGAATAGAGAAAAGGGCATCAGGGTGTCGCCCAAAATGGAGTCTGGCATCAGGCTTCAAACTGGCATCGAGGAAAATGGCTGACTTCTCTTTGTCCGGTGGGTTTAAGTAAGAAACATTCCAAATTCTACAGGGTCTTCCATTGGAGGGTTCATAGGTTGGCTTCAAATTGTCCAATGAAAAATTGCCTTTTACTAGAACTTATTTGTGCATACATTAGCCTTGGAGCCTTGGAACACAAATTGTATCATGGTTTGCCAATTATTTTTGGTATCTGTACCTTCATTGTCCACACCTGCAGAGACTGACCTTGTATCAAAGGGGATGTAACCGGCCTAGCACAAAACCTTGGAGATAAGTGTACCAGCCAGTTTCTACTGGAAAAATACAACTTCAAGCAAGAATATATGTTTCATTAGTTCAAGGAAAAAAAAGAATCACGCAGTTAGAATTTGAAGCCAGGCAACTAGGCCAAAGCCTATACTAAATTTAAGCTAAGCAAAACAGTTTTCAAACAAGAAATCATGGCATACATTTGCGATTATGACGGATTACTACATTTTCAATACTTCATGATTTAATAAAGCTCGTTTACAATGATGGCGAACTACCCCGAGGGCACAATTTCCCTCGTACATTATTTCTTTACTATAATCACACTTCATTACTGTATATGTATTGATTACACAGTATACATGAATATATGTCGGACCTTCTTTTTCTGCGTCATCACTACCAGCAACCCCTACCCTGCAAGAGTACAGACAGGCCTGGTGTCTCTTGGCCCGGGATCATCAGATCCCGAGTTTGCAGAGCTAATAGCTCCATCCTGGTAGGGCTCAGGATCACAAGATGTGGAATTCCACCTCAAATTATTACCCTGGGTGAACTACCACATCTTGTAATGGGGGCCTAAGGGCTCAAAATACCAATGATTTATAAGTCATGTGACTAGGACATCAGTCGAATACGCAGAGCATTTATGTGTGCAGAAATATTGATGGGTTGTATTTCTGCACTTCATTTATTAGGGTTGGAATCCTAGCTCAAATGTTTGCATACAACCCATTTCCAAAAAGGAATCATTAGATATCTGTTCTTTATCGTGTAGTTTTAGATTGCTACTAAAATAGTTCTAATGCAGCACTTCTCCCAGGGACTGCCACAGGGACGCTCACTCCGGCTGGACAAACATCCTGGTCTCTCCAAAATCAGAATATAGCAATTACAGTGGAAAGGGCGTGCAACCATCTCCTTCAGAGAGGCGAGAGCTACACTGCATGTCACATGCAGCATTGATTAATTTGATCCCTATAAGGTACACGGATCTTTCTGCTTAGAATAGAACAGTGGGTGGCCGATGGTGGATTGTGTATCAAACACAACAGAACCTTCGTTTGGCTGTTTTTGTCCCAGTTACAGAACCCCACGATTGCAGCAGGTTTGGTTCTACCTTATCTCTACCTGATTCATAAATCATTTGTGAGGCTTTGTTGGCGTGTAGCCAGTGAGTTCCTTCGGGCACCAGTGCTAAGCAGGTGTCACCCCCTGACTGGGATGTTGCCTCAGATACATCCTGTTGTGTTTTCTCTTTGTCTCTTGACTACGCTGACCTGGGTACCACAAGTTTTGCATGTTTGCCATCAGCTGGGGACTGCTCGTCTATTACTTATGTAAACAGCCAAAGTAGTAACAGCTACAGGTATGCCTGTCGGTGAGCTGCATTGAAGAATGGTCCAATGGCAAAAGAACGACACACAAATGCAAGACCTTTTCTCTGAGACCTGGATCATGAAGGTCTTACTTACCAGTATCTGAGGTGTGGTGTCCCTGGGACTACAAGACCTTTGCACTCTGTTTGACCTGACTGCCTTAGGGTGATCATCCCCCAACTTTTTCCCTGCCTCCCTCCACATTTCTGACATTGTTTTTGTTGGTTTTAGGACTCTGCGCACTTTACCACTGCTACCCAGTCCTAAAGAGCAAATGCTCTCTCCCTTAAATATGGTAACATTGGTTCATCCCCAACTGGCATATTTGATTTACTTATAAGTCTCTAGTAAAGTGCACTACATGTGCCCAGGGCCTGTAAGTTAAATACTACTAGTGGGCCTGCAGTACTGATTGTGCCACCCACATAAGTAGCCCCTTAGCCATGCCTCAGGCCTGTCATTACAAGGCCTGTGTGTGCAGTTTCACTGCCACTTTGACTTGGCATTTAAAAGTACTTGCCATGCCTTAAACTCCCCTTTTTCTACATATATGTCACCCTTAAGGAAGGCCATAGGTAACCCCTAGGGCAGGGTGCTATGTAGGTAAAAGGCAGGACATGTACATATGTGTTTTATATGTCCTGGTAGTGAAAAGCCCCTAAAATTGTTGTCCACTACTGTGAGGCCTGCTCCTTTCATAGACTAACATTAGGACTTCCCTCATATACTTTTTGAGTGGTAGATTCTAATCTGAAAGTGGTAACCAGGTCATATTTAATATGGCCAGAATGGTAATACAAACCCCTGCTTATTGGTGAGGTTGGATTTTGTATTACTATTTTAGAAATGCCACTTTTAGAAAGTGAGCATTTCCCTGCACTTAAAACCATCTGTGCCTTACAGCCTGTCTCCAATCAACATCTGGTCTGTGCTGGTTGACAGCTCCCATGTGCATTTCACCCAGACAACCACAAACACAGGACACTCAGTCACATCCGCATTCATCTGCATACTGAATGGGTCTTCCTGGGCTGGAAGGGAGGAGGGCCTGACACTTACATTTCAAAGGCTAGTGGCCTGCCCTCACACAATGGACTGATAACCCCCCACAGGGACCTTGGCAGACAGGACTGGGCTGAAAGGGGAACCTGTGCACTTGCAAAGCACTGTTTGAAGTTGCCCTCATTTCAAAGGCATTTTGGGTTTATAAACTGGGTCTCTGACCCCACCAACCCAGCCACTTCTGGATCTACACCTGCATCCTGTCAGATGAGCTGCCTGGCTGCCTAAAGGACTCATCTGGACTGCTTTGTTGGAAAAGACTGCTGCCCTGCTGTTTCCCTGCTGCCCTCTGACTTTGCCTTCCCCAAAAGTGTTCTCCAATGGCTTGGATTGAGCTTGCCTCCTATTTCTGAAGTCTGAGGGCCAACAAAGACTTCACCTCTTCAGGAAACTCCTTGTACATCAAAAAAAAGATGCAACGCCTGCAGAAATCAACGCAAAGCCTGCATTGCGGCTGAGAAATTGACGCACAGCTGAGTGGAATGATGCAGCACCGGCTCCCAACTGGAAATTCGACGCAGCGCCTACCTTACGATGAAAAATTTTATGCATCGCCTACCGGATCGACACAGCGCCAGCTCCTTCTTCCCGCACGTCAAGGATTTTCAATGCAGTGAGGAACCAAGACTGTGTGCTGAAAAACAATGCAAACCCCTTGCAGCGTGGAAAGAACCGACGCAACACCTTATTTTCCCACGCACCTCCTCCTAAGTATCTCCGTGCGTTGTTATTTTTGACGCATTCCAGGTACTGTATATAACAAAGAGACAACTGTTTATTTCTTAGGATTGAGACTCTCTTAAACCTTTTAAAAGTGATACTTCAACTTGTGCTTATTGGATCTTTGTTGTTTTTACCTTATTTAATTCAGATTAATATTATCTATTTTTCTAAACCTGTATGGTGTATTTTTGTTGCGTTCTCACTGTGTTACTGTATGATTTATTGCACAAATACTTTACACATTGCCTTCTAAATTTAGCCTGACTGATCAGTGCCAAGATACTAGAGGGTGGGCACAGGATAATTTGTATTGTGTTGTGACTTACCCTGGCTAGGATTGTGCTCCCTACTTGGACAAGGGTTATACCTCTGCCAACTGGAGACCCCATTCCTAACACACTCCAACTGTATTTACACAAGTCTCTTTTCCTAAAGGCTCTCCACTAGAAGCTAGATTTAGTAGACTGGATCTTTCCCTGGAGGTAGGATCAGATTTGGTAGTCATAGTTTCATATAGTAAAAAAAAGTTACCCCCAGACTTCTACTCCCCATGTGATACATCATAGATCTAACTTGTGAACTCTATTCTCATTGGGGCAAAAACCTGTTTAGCTCAAGGTACCCAGTTTACATCAAAGTTCCTAGGGGGTGTCAACTGTGCATTAAACCCTGTAGTAGTGGTACTAGTCCTAAAAAAGTAGGAGGTGCCTCCTGAAAGAAACCATATGTGCCAATTGGTTAGCAGTTCCAAAAGCTGGGCTTCTCATCCTTGGTGTACTCCTGTGTAAGCCGAGATGCTTGTCACATCACACAGCCATGTGGCTGGAAGAACTCATAGTCTGGTATTAACGCTGTCCCTGCCAAAACTGTGCATTGTGTTTTCTACTTTGAAGTATATATCAGTGCTTTAATGTGTAAATAAAAACGTACTGGTGTCCAAAGCCCTCCTCTTAAACACGCAGCTGCTGCAAATAAATGTGCGAGCATGGAATAATGAGGCAGCTTAATCCTGAAGCCATCTCGGGCCTCTTCAATCCATTTACAGCCACTCCCTGCCCTTTCAGCTCACTCTTACAGCTTTTCCGTGTTTCTCTTCTACCGTCTTTCCCATATGTGTCTTTAGCTCGCAGTAAATGGTTGAGGCAGAAAAATAAGCCCTGGCCCACAAAAATAAGTGCTGGTGCCCCGCACCGGAAACAACAAGCACAAATTAAGCACTAATATGTGCATGTCTCCAAATGACTAAGGGGGTCATTCTGACCGCGGCGGACGGCGGTCGCCGCCCGCCAAGCGGTTCCCGCCGAAAGACCGCTCTGCGGTCAAAAGACCGCGGCGGTCATTCTGGCTTTCCCACTGGGCCGGCGGGCGACCGCCGAAAGTCCGCCCGCCAGCCCAGCGGGAAACACCCTTCCCACGAGGACGCCGGCTCAGAATGGAGCCGGCGGAGTGGGAAGGTGCGACGGGTGCAGTTGCACCCGTTGCGAATTTCAGTGCCTGCAAAGCAGACACTGAAATTCTTCGTGGGGCCCTCTTACGGGGGCCCCGCGGCACCCCCTACCGCCATCCTGTTCCTGGCGGGAGAACCGCCAGGAACCGGATGGAGGTAGGGGGTGTCAGAATCCCCATGGCGGCGGAGCGCGCTCCGCCGCCATGGAGGATTCGCAAGGGCAGCGGGAAGTCGGCGGTACACCGCCGACTTTCCGTTTCTGGCCGCGGCTGAACCGCCGCGGTCAGAATGCCCAGCGGTGCACCGCCAGCCTGTTGGCGGTGCTACCGCCGACCTCCGCCATGGCGGTAATTACCGCCAGGGTCAGAATGACCCCCTAAGTCTGATGACCGACAAACTATAAATATGTCCATAAGGCTACTTCCATCCTTTATTAACATAGACCCTAGGCGCATGATTGAAAAAACAGACGACTTGGTCGGATTATTAGTTTAAGACAGTTTCACACTATAACAAGCTAAAAAAAAACGATTAGCCAGGTTGAGCTATATTTGTTTTAGAAAATAATACATCTGGTTTATTGTGGGAAGAGAAAGGTCAGTTAAATGAAAAGGCTAGAGTTAGCAAGTTTTTGTGGCCAAGATATAACTCACAGCCTTGAATGTGGATTTTGGGGTGTGATACCACTCCAAAGTCTCCAGGATAACTGGTGACCCCAGGAGGCGGAAAATGACCGTCTGGTGCACCCCTGTTTTCGAGCCCTATCTCACTTCTCATACATCAGAGCGTGGAAATAGAAATTCGTTTTTCACTGCTCTGATGTCAGAGCCTGAATAGGCGGGCTTTGAGCCTGGTATTCATTAAGCCACGCGCAACAAATGAATTATTGATGGAGAAATTGACAGAATGTGGGGCATGCATCACAGGTCAGGAAAAGAGAAGAGCAGTAAATGACCCTGCAACTGAAATCCCACATCGAGAAGCAGGGTCGTATTACAAGATGAAAAGGATTAGTTTGCGTTTCAACCCATAGCCAGCCCGTGCGCCACCAGTTTAACACCGTGTGCGTGCAGCGACCGGCCTAGCCCTGGAATAAAGCTCTCGTGCAAGATACAGGCCCAATTATGTATCCGCTTCAAATATTTATACAGCATCCTCGGCCACACTTCTGTGCCCCAGGGAGTGTTATTAGAGTCTGATGTTTTTTCAGGAAAGCCGAGCAGGGAACTAAGCAAATAATCGGGAGGGCGTGTGTACCCATCCGTACAAAAAGATGGAACATCATTTAATGTTCAGCTGCAAGGCCCCGCTTCCAATTGTCATGGTTGCCTTATGCCATTAAAATAGTTACAGACACAAAAAAATTAAGATTAACGAAGTAAAAGACGCAGGAGCGTTGTGGGTGGGTGGGGTCGTGGGGGGGGGGGGGGGGGGCAGCGAGCAGGCTTCAGATCCATTATTTGGGATTCTGGGCTGTGTTTATTATCTGTGAAATATAGAACACGATTCACCAACAAATACATTTATTAACTCGAGTTTCCCCCTGCGTTTAAAGTCAATTTTAGATTTTTTTTTAAATTTACAGAGATTTCCACGTGCAATGCCTTAGAAGCTGCAGTAGTCAAAGGCTCCCAAGATGTGTTCTGTGAGTTCCTATTAAGGCACTGCACAGGCACTCTGCATGTATAGATGTACATACGGGACAATTTCCGGCATGAGTGCAGCTCACTTTGAAGATGTTTTTATAAAGAAACTACTTTGTGTGAAAATATTTGTCCTTCTGGGGGAAACAACCTTGCCTCACACCCATCAGCCTCGAAAATAGTGGATCTCAGACCAGAGCGGCAATGGCTAATGAGAATTTTTGAATACCCATAAACAAATATACTTGTGGGCTTTTCCCAGACTTAACAAGGTATTCCTGCCTTTTGGCAGGAATGCCTTGTAAATCTTCTCAAAGAAGATTTACTCCAGGAAATAAGTAGGTGTGAGTAAACATGTTTAGAAGCCTAAAAACAGATTTTATGAATCACAACCGTTTGAGAATCTGAATCTGTCATTCATGGGATACACACTTCGGTAGAATGTTAGATTTACATTTCCAGTTGCTTAAGTCCCAGCTTCATAAAAGTTCAAGTGCGGGTCCTGGGGGGAGGAGCCAAGATAGCGACCGGGATGGATGGCTAGTGAGTGCGCTCCATCCCGGACTCGCTGCGAGATATCCTGTAGGACGCCCCCGGGGCAGATTCAGCGTTCGGGGGCGCGAAACGACTTGCAGTTCTCCGGTGTGCCACACTGGAGCCCTGTGCCACTGGAAGGGGAGATCGCGCTTGGGAGTTCGAGCGCCGGCACAGTGGGCGCCGGCCATTACGAGACCACAAAGACACGCAAGGCGGCGGGAGCGCCCGGGCCTGAGAACTTGCTACTCCTGGCGGAGCCGGCGTCCTGGGCCTCCAGCGCGGAATCCAACCCCAGGACACCTCGATCGGGGATCGGGCGGAGCTGTCCGCCCGGGGCCCCGAGGCGCCGAACTCGGCGAATAAAAGGGGAAATTAGGAGCTCCGAGCAGCATACACGCTGCGACATTGAATAGTTTCAAGGCCCCCCTGCAGACCGGAGGAAACAGCATCGGGGCAGGAGAGATTGCCTCGTCGCAAATTTCGGCTCGTAAACCGGCAAGGAATGATGGGGCCTGGTCCCCTCACCGCCCACAGTACAAACTAATTTCAAAAGGATCGGCGGTAAGAGGGCTCTTGGAAGGGTTGCTGCGCCCCGAGAAAGTAACAAATAGCGCGGCCTGACCTGCGCCCCCTCTTCTCTTCTGCTGCCCCCCTCTCTCCTCCTCCTTGTTTTCGACCTCGCTCGTGCGAGACAGCGCAAAGAACCCTCATCAGTATTGGCATTTCCCCCCCCCCGGGAAGCACAAGAATTGGGTGAATAAAAGGGGCAGAGGTGAAATTGGCAGATATAAGGAGCAGTAAAGGCTGCCCCAGACTGCACTGGGCAGCTTGCCCCCCTAAGCTGCATAGAGGGCTCTGCAACCTGGCAGTACAGGCGCCCACCTTTGAAGTTTACTCACACCGGCACACTGTTTTCCGGGCATCTACGCCCCTGCTGGATATTAGGTGCCCATCAGGCCTACTATCGCCACCCTGCGCCGCAATAAGACTGGACTAAAATGTGACTGGGGAACCCCCCACACCACCCCGTGGGCAGATGGGAGCAAGTCCTAGAAAGCCAAGAATACACACAAGGCTAGGTTAAAGCTCATTCCTCCCTACGAAGGATCTGCGAAAACTTGGACAGGAGCATAGAATAAGTGCTAAGAGACAAAAGAGCGGCCAGCTGTTAAACAACCTCCAGAAAAACCCCGATATATCCCAATAGACCTCCTTCGGACGAACACAATGGCTGGTAGGCTTAAGTCAACTAAGAACCAAGACCATGCAGGGCACGCAGCAGCGTCCACTGATCAACAAATAACCCCGACCCTACAATCTCTTGAGAGCACACTCATGACCCAATCTGCGCAACTAGAGAAGGTACTACAGGCGATCATGGACACTAAAATGTCCTTGGAAAATAGAATAGATGCGGTTTCGCAAGACCTGAACCTACTCAGGGTGGACCATCGCAAACTGTCAGAAAGAGTCAAGAGGAGGGGTTGGCCGAACTGTCCCCCACAACTCAGGACAACCAGAAACAGATTCAACGCTTGGACGCGGAGCTGAAGGCACTATGGAGTAGGGCGGAAGAGGCTGAAAGCAGATGGCGCCGAAACAACATCCGATTCCTGGGGTTCCCCGAAAGCATACAGCAACAAAGTATGGAAATAACTTTGGAACAATGGCTAATCAAAGAGGTGCTAAGTGGGGCTCCATCTAAGTACTTCACAGTCGAAAGGGTACACAGAATCCCGGGTAGGCCCCCGCAACCGGGGCAACCCCCCAGGCCACTGATCGCCAGATTCTTGAATTTCCGGGACCGTGATGCAATCCTGCAACAGTTTCGTAAGAAAAAAAAGTTGTCTCCGTTAAAAAACACGTAGTAAACGCAACAAACGGTAAGTGCAATACACTAAAAGTATATGGACTAGAAGTCCATATAAATTCGAGGATTCAACCATCAACGCTTATCCAGACTTCACTCAAGAGGTGCAAAGAAAACGTAACTCTTATGTAAAGGTTAAACAAAGATTGCGTGAACATGGTATTAAATACGCTCTACTGTTTCCAGCCAAACTGAGAGTGATATCAGAAGACCGCACGCACATATTCACCTCCCCTGAAGATGTCTGGACATGGTTACACGCTAAAGGATTAGTGCACACGTGCGACGAAGAGGGAGGAGGAGAAGAGTGGTCGCTCTCGACGTCAAGGAAGCGATCTAAGAGGCGCACCAAGGTTCAACCATCTGCTCATCAAGCAGCGGAGGAAAGAGCAAAAGTTCTGAAGGAAACGCCCCTGCTTACACAAAATAATTTTGACCTGATAAGGGTGACCCCTGAGATTAATTTAGACTCGGACACGGCCAGCTCCGTCTCTACTATTACCGGGGATCCGTCGGGACCAAGGCTCACCCCCAGAACAGCGGACGACCTTTGATTTTGACTTACAGCATTTAAATCGCTTCAGAACTCGGAGGATATATGCTGGCCGACGCGGTGGATCCCGTGACGTTGCGGGATCCCGAAACAAGAACATCCACTTAAACGAAGTGTATCTTTTGAACAGACCTGGGGATGTCCCGGCGGGGCCACACCAGGGGGGGCAGGGGGGAAATCGGCCTGGGCTGGGGGGGGGGGCAGGGGGACCACACCACACGCCTCGGGGGCGCACACAAACAATTGCAGACATAGTCTGCGGTCTGTTGCGTGCCCTACATATGAGCCGCATCAATCCGTCATGTTATCACCACCACGGATATCCAGAAGGATACAGGTTTTTCTACATATATACGAGTTAGGTAGTTTTACATTAGTTGTTAGGAGAGTGGGGGATTCAATTGGGGGGGAGGGTAGATTTATGTTAGTTAACTTGCACACATTAGTCACATTTCAAATATATGAAACTACTGTGAAATGCGAATGTGACAGCCCGCGCTACCATAGGAGCAGCAAGAGGAAGGCTCGCAGATCAAGGCGGTGGCAAAAGGTCAGGTTCACCTCATAACCCCTAATGGCACCACAATTTAAACGCAACAGTAACAAATATGATATAATAACATGGAACGTGAGGGGAATGGGCACACTGAGTAAGAGATCTCGAATTTATGCACGACTTAAGCGACTAGGAACACACATTGCTATCCTTCAAGAGACACACTTAATGGAACCAGATTTGCGGGAGTTACGCGCGAAATGGGGAGGACAACTGGTAGGCACGACATATTCAGCATTCGCAAGGGGAGTTTTGATTTGGATTGCAGGAGGGGTCCCATTTCACCAATCGGCATACAAAATAGATCCAGGGGGTAGATTCGTAGTGGTGGAAGGCCAGCTAGACGGCAAACAACTTTGAGTGGTGGGCATATATGCCCCAAACGGCGGCACAGCTGGATTTCTGGGCACACTCACACCGTCATTGTTAGCAAACCCATCAGCCCCAGCTATTTGGGGGGGGGACTTTAATAGTATGCCGGACTCTGATCTGGATAGATCTAGTCTGCAAGGGGGCCCGAAGATGAAGAGGAGCAATATAAGTCCATTGCAACATTGGGCGGGTGACATGAGACTACACGATATTTGGCGCATAAGACACCCCCATCAGAAGGAATATTAATTTTATTCTCCCCCGCATAAAACATATACCAGAATAGATATAATATGGGGCACACAGGACATATCAGACCTGATAAACGGCTCAGAATACCTAGCGAAGACACTGTCAGACCACTCTCCGCTGAGAGTAACACTAAACTGGGGCAGGAGCCAACAGGGGATCTCCACTTGGCGCCTACAAGTTGAAGCGCTTCAAGACCCGGCATTTGTGGACACATTGAGCACCACACTACGCCAGTACTGGGAAACAAATGACCTCACAGCAAATTCACGGGCGGTGGAGTGGGACGCCCACAATGCGGTGGTGAGAGGCCAGTGTCTCTCTGTGAGCTGGGGAGTGAGGCGCACTCTGAATGTCGAAATCGCTAAACTAGAAAAGGAACTAAGAATAGCGGAAATAGCAGTAGCAAGGGGGGAAACCCCATACACAGCACTAGCCCGCACAAAATATAACGAAGCAGATAGCAGACTTCGGTGCCATGATTACAACTATCATTTAACGCGTTTGCAATCGGAGGGTGACAGATCAGGGAAAATGCTGGCATGGCTACTGCGGGAAGACAGACAACATTCTCCCATCGGTGCTATCAGGATTGACAAGCACACCACGGCTATCACACAAGTAGAGATAAATGGAACGTTCAAAGAATACTATGGAAATTTATATTCCAAACGCACCTCATGCACAGCTACACAACTGGAGTCTTTCTTGGGAGGCTCCCTCTTACCGCAATTATCCCAGACAGACATGGATACACTGGAAGCTCCTCTTACCACAGGGGAGATAGATTTAGCCATAGCGCAGATGCCCAGGAATAAATCGCCGGGCATAGATGGCCTCCCAATAGAATACTATTATGCATATTCGGCGCGCCTGAAGCCCCAATTACTGAGAGTATTCGAGGAGGCGTGGGCTACTGAACTACTGCCCCCCTCCCAGAGGGAGGCCTTGATAGTGGTACTCCCCAAGCCGGGGCAGGATCCTACGGGTGTCAAATCTTATAGACCACTCTCGCTACTAAATTTAGATTGCAAAATATTGGGTAAAATACTGGCCAACAGACTCTCCCCCATCATACACAACTTAATACACAAAGATCAAAATGGATTCATCCCAAAGCGCAACACCTTCCTAAACATCCGCAGGCTCCTGAGCGTAATAGGAGACGCTCCCCCAGATGCATATGATGAAATGGTGCTCTCACTGGATATAGAAAAGGCGTTCGACACACTGGAGTGGGACTTCCTTCTGGCCACAATGAGACAGATGGGAAGAGGCCCTAATTATGTGCGATGGGTCCGCACACTATACTCAAACCCAAGTGCTAGAGTGAAAACAGGGGGAGTGATATCTGATAGCTTCCCAATATCTAGGGGCACGAGGCAGGGCTGCCCCCTCTCCCCACTACTATTCGCTATAGCCATGGAGCCGTTAGCGGCTAAAATACGATCCATGGCTAGTGACTGGGGTATACTCAGGAATGGAACACACCACGTAATATCGTTATATGCGGATGACGCCCTAATATACACCCGGATGGGCACGGAGACACTGCCTTCCATAATGTCACTTCTAGACGAGTTTGGATTGATATCTGGCCTAGCAGTAAACTGGGAAAAGTCGTGCGCGTTTCCACTGATTAGATGGCCCCCAGGGAAACAAGAAGAGGCCCCGAGAGGACGCCTAAAATGGTGCTTCGAAACATTTAAATACCTCGGGGTTCACATATATCACAGCACAGAGGACCTCAGAGACGGCAATCTGGGGAAAGCATTAGCCTCTATGAAGGGATCTCTACGCTTTTGGAACAAACTACCGCTCTCTCCACCAGGCAGAGTGGCGATCGCGAACATGCTGATCCTGCCCAGGTTGATATATTATTTCGCGGCTCTACCACTCATTCTCCCAAGGAGCTTTTTCAGTAAACTGAACACAATACTATTACAGCTCATATGGGGTGGCGGGAGAGCGCTTGTGGCATTATCCACACTGCAGCGTCCAGTGGAATCGGGTGGAATGGGAGCCCCCAACTTTGAACTCTATTATGCTGCGGCACAGCTACAGTGGATACAGCTTTGGTTCCATAGCTCATCGACAGCCGAGTCTGAATGGCTGCAGACTCGGCTAAATGGAATCCAACTGTTGTCTTGGTTGTCCAACAAGCATCCCAAAAGTGCATCCACCAACCCATTGCTGGCCGTGGCGCACGCTTGCTGGGGGAGATATGTCCAGAAGGGGCGCGGATCACTCCCATATACCCCGTTAATTCCGCTGGACTGTCTCCCTGGACTCTACCCGATCGACCCGCACTCACTACCGCTATGGTTGGAAGCAGGGATACAGTTAGTGGGAGACTGTTTCGAGGGCGGTAAACTAATGTCGTTCGAAGACATCCGGGCCCTCACTGCAGTGAACCCCGGCCAATTCTTAGCATATTATACAATATGCCATGCAATTAAAAAAATATGGGGAGCAGGCGCCTTAGAACCAGAGACTTCTCCCATAATACATCATATTTTGCAAAGCGATGCACAAACTAAAGCAATATCAAGCCTATACAAAATACTCAGTAAACTCCCGGAACCCTGCCTGGAGAGGGCCAGGGAAAGATGGAACTCGGTCCTCCCTGATCCGATCCCCCTAGAAGACTGGACAAAAGCACTGTCTTACGCACGGGGTGTATCAAGGAACCCTAGATTCCGCTACACCCAGTTCAACTTTATACACCAAACGTACTTATCACCGGCCAGACTGAAGCGGATGTTTCCGGGCACGGGTCCGTCGTGCCCTAGATGCCTGGAGCCATCGGCTCTCTTTTACCACATGGTCTGGGATTGTCCTCAGGTGCAAACAGAATGGAAAAAGGTGGTGAAGGAGACCTCAGAATGGACAGGGCTAGCTCTATCAGCGGACACCAGGCCTTGTTTACTGGGAGTGAGGTCCGGAGTAAAAAAACACAGACACCTGTACAGGTTTGTGGACTTGTCCTACGTGATGTATAAAAGGCTGATAGCAATGCACTGGAAAGCTACAAAGGCCCCTGACCAGAAGTCCTGGCACACCCTCACTCTTCGGTGGGCCCGCACGGAGCTTCAGGTGCTTAAAAAACTGGCACGGGAGGGCCAGCCACACACGGGCTGCGACATTTGGGAAACACTGGTAACTAAGCTTGAGACAAAGAACGATAATAAACCCCCATGAAGGGGGATGCAGAACACAAAAGATGAATACATCAGGACACCCACTAGAAATAATAAAATAGGAGCCCATCTGGACAAGAATGTAGTAAATGGGTGCAACTCTCCACACCTCCCTAGACTGCGAATAATTAGATCAAGGGTAACACTGTTGGAACACAGGGGAAGACAATGGGCAAGACTTAGATATATCTCCCGCCTACCTAATTCGATCACAAACGGGATTGCACTTATTCATCCCCGTGGCCCGACTAAATAGAAACCGGAGCCCCATAAGCACCACTAGCAGAGACTCCCGGAGCTGCAACAAAAATATAATACCACGAACAAAACAGTAGGAAATAAATACTGAATGTAATGATTGCAATAAATGTTTCGATAAGTGTGTAAACGGGGGGTTTGTTTGTTTCTAAGTAACATTAACCAGATAATCATCATCCTGTATTATTGTGTGACAACTGTTTGTACCGTAAATCTGCTATATAAAATCAATAAAATAAATAAAAAAAATAAAAAAAAGTGCGGGTCCTGTTCCCGAAGTCAGTTTTTTGTGTCTAGGACGAGTATATTTCCCTAGGCTAATATTTTATACATGTGTAGCACAAACAAGTATTCCACCAGATTCCATGGTTAGTAGACCCTAAAGTTACATAGAAGTTAAAAATTAAAAATGTGGGAAAGGGGCAATTATTTCGAATAAAATCAGCTGGAAGGTGATGATTTTCCTGCCATTGCATTATGAATGCATTTTGGTAAACGTCTTCAGGTAGTGACTTCGAAGATACAAATCCTGTCGTAGATAATTTGAATGACAAATTAGCAGGTTTTGCTATGGGATCCACTACATGCAAAATTGCTCTCTTGCATGTGCGAGCCACGCAGTACATTGTCACGTTGCAAAAAGCACATTGTCAAATGCCTGGCGTTTTACGTTTTTGGCGTAGTCACATACTTGTACAAGGAGAATGAAACATGTCTAAGAAGAGACCATCGGAAATTGGGTGCGGAATCCATCACATTTTATGTCTGTATTCAAAGAGTGCATCAGGTCGGTTTACTCATGACTCCAAACACGGATTCCTTGTCTAACTGGTTCTGCTTCCTGCTTCTGATGCGTGTGAGTAACCACAATTTAACCAAAGTTTTAAAAAACATCTGGAAAGATATCTACCTCTTCCATTCTTGAACACACCGTTAGATGCTACACCTGTTCACATCTGCACAGGCCTGTCTTTGTTTTGCCTGGTTCTTCTAACCCAGTACAGATGAGCCCCCTGTTGACACGTTCATCTTCCCATTCACTGTTCTGCTGTTCAATTACATTTTTTGTTTAAGGTACTTTAGCAACTATTTGTTCACTTTCAAAGCCACCTGGTCTTACATCTGGTGAATGTTATCCCTCCATCCCAGGGGCAAGCCTACCTCTTCCCTGTTAAGGGAGCTGGCTCCTCAATCTGTTCTTCTCTCCCAGTGGCTGCTCCTCTGTAATAGCAGAGGAGCGTCGCCCCCTGCTCAGTCATGCACTGACAAATAAAATGATAATAAAATAGTTTTATTATCATTTTATTTGTCAGTGTCTGACAGAGCCATGTAAGTCTAGGGCAGGGCGGGGCCATAGGACGGTGGAGTGGTGGGCGCTGTAAAGTGTGCACGTCGGTTTGGCCGGCCTTCTTAGGACGGCCAAACCGACATGCGCACTTACATTTCTCCAACCCGGCTGTGTTACACAGCCAGGTTGAAGAAATGGCACAGGTTCCCTGTGCCTGAGCGAGCGTCGAACCAGCCAACTCAGGCCAATGCCAGTGCTGCTCTCATGCTTGATTTAGCATGAGAGCAGCATCTGGATTTGGTGCCTGTGTCCCAGTGACTGCCAGGAAGAGAGGAGTGACAGAGGAGTCTGGGATGGGGAGCGGTAGGTACGTTTTTCTTTTTTTTTTAAACCCCATACCCTCTTGACAGTACCCCCCACTCCAACCCACCACCCTTGATTGGCGGCAGCCACCACTGTTCTCTCCTAACCCATTGTCTCCTCTCCCCCGCCCCAACATGGTCTTCTAATATACAGTTGCTCATCCCCCACTGTTAACCAGTGCTTAGTTTGAGCAGGGGGTTGCAGGTGGGTCCCACAGACGGTGATTACTGGGTACCAGCACTTGTTTTTCCTTAACAGACTTTGATCCAGAGCATAAGAAAGAAAAATACAAAAGGGGAAAGAAGGAGGAAATGGAAAAGGGAATAAACAGTGGCAAAGGGAGGAAGCAGGGATTAAAGGAATTTACAAGATTTTGATCAAACAAGCAGGTAACGTCTAGTGGGGTATTAAAGTAGCATGAGGTGAAATCAAGAATACACAGCCTTGTTATTTGCACCCCCCCTTTGATGGCACCGCCAGAGGCCACTTGGCAAAATATTTGGGCCCCATCACTTATTCTTTTAAGCCCTGCTGCTAACGAGCATTACACCTTGTGACAATTCATCGCCTGATACTAAACCTCATCTTCACATTCCACTGCCCTTATTCTACTACCACCCCCCTGCTGTCAGCTCCTGTGTTTTCTTCTTATTATTATTCTCTGTCTTATCTCTGCGTGTTCCCCTGCCTCTATATTCCGGCTGCCTGTGCCCAATGCCAAGACTGTCCTTGGTTATGTTGCATGCACACTACTCCAATTTTTGCAACAATGTCCCTTTCCATCTGAACCCTTAGGCTCCTTCCTCAGCTTTCCCTGGACAGCAGAGTAAAAAATCTATTCTGCTTTGCTTTTGGATACAACCTTTACATTACCATTCGCAATCCCTTGGTCCACATGGGGGTAGGTTAGCTGTGATCTCTCCTGGACTCTGTGAATCCCTGGGGCAGATTTAAGGAAGGTGGTGCTGCACCCACTGCAGGGCCACTTTCCTTGAGCCACTTAGAGCCCCGCTACCACCACCATGTGTGCACTGTATCTAAGATAGGGCACACCATGCCATAGGGTGGGGGGCAATAGCGTCACCATTTTTGACGCTATTGATGTATTGTTTAGGGTTAGTGCCAAAATGTTGGTGCTAACCCTGAACAGTACATAGGGGCCCACTGAAAACAACGGTGTGCCCCCTTTTTACACCTGCTCCGAGCAGGAGTTAAAAGTGCCAAAAAAATGACGCAAAGAAATCTCTCAAATTTCTTTGCCCCATTTTTTCAAACCCCTCCCCCCAACAGGGGAATGCTGCCTTTGCATACATTAGGCCTGGTGCATGCATAATGTAGCGCAAAGGGATACAAAGTGGCGCAATGCATGCAATGTGCCACTTTGTAAATATGGCGTGGCGAAAAGGCCACCTTAGCATTAAAAAAAAAAGACGCTACGGCAGCACTAAAGTGGTGCTAGGCCCTCTTAATTCAGGACCTTTATCTCATCTCTTAGCACTTCGCGTCCCTAAAGTTGACATCAAGGCTTATAATGCTGTTTTACATACTCGTTCACTGCCTCTGCTGTTGCCTGGTCTTTGGTACGAAACCTACCGTGCTCCAAAACTGCAATGATTTTTGGTCTAAAGCACATATGAAACCTCATTGACTCAAGCATCTAGATCATCATTTCCTGGATCTGGCTGAATTGCTGACACATGCCTAAAACATTATCCACTTCTCTATCAAGTGATGCTGTCTGTGTGTTAAATGCCACTTATTTTGTCAATGTATTGCTGACTCTAAGTTTTCTGAAGAAATCTACTCCATGTTTGTCCCTGATATTAAACTGCTAAATTGTTTAACTCTATTTTTGCAAAACAGAAATTACAAATACTTTTTTTTACATTGTTCAAGAAGCTTCACCTTCTCCAAACAAACTTATAAGAAGGTAGTCCAAGCCACTATTTTATCTCTCCTGGACTACTATAATGCTCTATATTTGGGGCTATCGATAAAGGTTGCAGAGGGTCTAAAACTGAGGTGCTTGACTGAGACAGCTGTAATGAAAGCTCTGCCCTGGTTACCTACTGAGAAAAGAATATAGTTCAAATTCGCTTGGATGTGTCACCAAGCCTCCTGTAAGCCTGGCCCTGAAATTACATCAGAGAAACTTCACCCATTATTTTCTGTGCCAGCTTCTACGGTCTGGACTACCTTTATGTCTACTGTCCCCCGAATAAGCCGGGTCCGAAAAGGCGCTAGAGCTTTTTCTGTCTCGGCTCCCAAATTGTGTAATGCTCTCCCCCTTTAGTTGAGGGGTCAAGGTAACCCCCTCAAGGTCTGTCAAGGTTTGGAAACATGTTTTTGTCAGTAAAAGGGTTGTTGTGTCAGTCTTGCAGTACTAGGGCACCCTGGTTAGGGTAACAGTTGCGCTTTGTAAAACCTTTTTATCATCCTACTTTCCATATAAAATGTTGCATTGATAAAAATGTTATTAAAAAAAAATTGGAAGACTCCAGATGACAGGGAGAAACCTATGTAGCGTTGAACCATAACAGAGACCTTAAGGTACATAGAAGCATGGTCTATGTCACCGTTTCCCAAGGTTTTTAGAACCACGACCCACTGGTTTAGAACGACAAATGCTCATTACCCACCTAACTTTAATGAACTTGAGGAAGGGTGATTGAATGTAACTAAAGCATTGTGTGGTAGTGCATTGGCATTCACAGACAGCACATTTTCCATTGAAACAAGTGCTAACTTTGCACAAACATACAGTTTTACTGATGAAAGAATATAGTATTCAGCACTCAAATGATATTGTGTGGGAATGGGGTTTCTGTGAATATTTATCATTTGTGCATCACCAATTAAAGTAGCTTTATTTGTTTTGAGCCCACTAAAATCCCTGTTTCGAGCAGACTTCAGAATTACCAAAAAAGTAGTTTGTTTTTGTTTTCCTAACTGATGAATGCATACAGTTCATTTACAGGTATTACATTTTGTTGTGTGTTGCAATGCAAAAACAAATATTCTAAAATTGACTCATAATTCATTGTGAAAACTCCCTTCACTCTACGATCAGAGAGAGAAAAGTAAACACAAATCCCACATTAAAAGAAGAAGCAGCAACTTGCCGAAAGACATAGCCTGACATTTGACCTCTGTAGCATCACAGATGTGACAAGATACATGCATAATTTAAAGGCATCTTTATTTATTGCTCTTTCTTTCTCGGCCCATCAAAATTCGGCTCACGCAACACGACCTACTAGTGGGTCCCCACCCACAGTTTGGGAAACGCTGGTTTATGTGCATTTTTTCTCGAATAAAGGAGATTATAGTAACATGCACATGTTTGCACAGCAGTAGGTTTCATCAGTATCAACACTGTATCCATATTTGAAGTTTCCCTAAACTGCTGCTGGAGTGGTTGTACCACTGCTATCTTTACACCTGAGTAACACACACAATATTAGTAGTGCAGCCAGGTGCAGGCCACATAGTTAGACTACCCCATAATGAGGCCAGATTGATACACTGGAAGCAGCAATGGAATGCATAAAGATCAGATAAACTCAGATTTAATTAATTAAGCCTTGGGGCAAAAGAGAGGGGGAGAAAAAAAGCTGCAACAAGAGACCTATTATAAGAACATACCGCAAAGAAGGGCATAATTCGACTCTACCAATATGTGGCTGACTCCCTAACAGCTGATAAACCAGCATATACGATGAAACAATAGAGACTGATGATGACTCATGGACACACATGGTGTAGGACATCTTTCCCCTCCATATGTAACCAAATTCAAGAAAAAAAGCTGCAAATTAATGATGGGTGGTATTTAACCTCCACCGCGCCTCCTTGCCCTGACTGGCTCCTCTTCCTCATGCTGGAGATGCTACAGGGAAAGAGAAAAAATGGCAGACATGTGGGGAGACCTAGATATACTGGAAAGAGATCATTCTCTTAAGACCATGACAGGTGTGGAAATACAATTAAATCCACTAGCACTGGTCCTGGCAGAGACAGGAGAGGAATCAGAGTAACCTTTGATTACAGTGACTGGCAAGCCTATAACACTCCTGTTACAGGAGACAGACTGATAAATGCAGAAGTATTAATATGTGGTTGCTAAATGTTTGGTCTATTTATGGCACTGGGAACTCACGGAATATGCAGAAGCAGACAAAAAGGTACGAAAATTAATAGATAACTGCATGCTGGCATGGTTACTTATAAATTGAATATTTGTGAGAAATTGTGTTGTTGGCTGAGAGGAGTGAAACCATCTCAAACATCAGCCGCAATCTTTGTCAAGGTGAGTTGCAACAAAGTCACTAAGTTAACCTGTGATTAACCCTCTTGTAGCTTGACACACAAGCAGTTAAGCTTAACTTAGAGGCAATATGTAAAGTATTTTTTTATTTAAGTTCATTCGGTCTAAGAATTTAGACCATTGGAAATTTAAAGTAACAGTCTTACATAATGAATTAAAACCATTCGAAATCACAATAACTCATCATAGTTCATAATAACAATCATACATAATGCTAGTGAGACCGAATAACTAACTGTCATTTAAAATGTTGCAATAAAATCCTCAAAACTGAGGCTATAGTCGGACTTAAAATACAATAATTAAAATATAGATAAGATAGGAAGCTATAATAGAAAGAACTTATGGCTATCGTGCAAATGTATACCGCTATTAGCTACCATGCGACTTTACTTCAGTATTTTAGCCAGTTTGAGAGCAAATAAAATTAGTTCCCATATTAAAATGATTAGTCAGGTAGCGTGGCAAATTTCACATAAAAGAACATCTCTATAAACTTGTACGGTCTCTATCGCTCATATAAGTGGCCACGAGTTCCTACTAAGATACATAAAAATGCCACATAGAAGTTAAAAAGATTCACGGCAATATCAGGGTGCATAGCACGTCTAAAAAGTAAAAAGAAAAACTGAGAAATATATGTCTAATTGGAATCTCCCTCTGTAAACAAGAGCTTAACCGACTTGAGGGCCCTTAGCAGAGATGTACATACGACGGATACACCAAGCCTCCGATAGAAATTTAGTGACTGAGGAAGCTACCAGTGTCGATGTATCATATTTAAATATTCTGGTGGCATTGGCTCTGTCCTGCAGTAATAGATTTTTACAGAGGGGGATGATCCACTTCCGTCTGGGGCTCTTATATAAAGGGCAGAAAAACGGCATAGGCTCAATTGTTTCTTTACAATGATGGCAAGATATGCATCTGTCAGTTGAAAGGTTGCTTGGTGACCAGTGAGCCGTATAGCTGTTAATAGGCAGTGAACCGTATCTGAGCTGGGGATATAGGGCACGGGAAATGGAGGCATAGGAAGATTCATGAAGATCTCGGGCCAGGGTTCATGTTTGAGTTGGAGTAATTCTGTTGTTAGCCTGCCCATCCCAGTTTGACGCAGTATATCCTCATTAACTTTCTCCCAATATCTTAATGTGTAAAGTATTTATGCAGCACTTAAAAAGTAATAAAGTGGAAACACAACACAAATAAATTATTAAATATAAATAAATGATTTGACACCAAAACAACAAAAATCCAGTCACTAGAACCGGACATATGCAGTTTCAAAGATCTAAAATAAGTATAGTTCATAAAAGCACAACATGCTACTCACAGTTATCTGATCATGCTAGACTGGGGGGGAAGTCACAAGTTTAGGCTGACTGTGATAGAGTGCAGGCTGGATAGAGGGACTGGGTTAGTCCTGTTGAAAAAGTTATGTTCTCAAAGTCCGGCGTGAAGATTCCAATTGACATTGGAGGAGGCCGCATGGACTGGGGAGAGAGTTGCGGATGGTCGACACTGTTGCACAAGGCACAGGTTAGTTGTTGTAGGTAGGGGTCGCTGTAGCACGACAATCCTGTTGTGCACCATGGACGGTCGCTGCTGGAGCTTCGCTTTGGCAGTCCCAGCGGGCTGTTGATACTGCAGAGCAAAGTGCAGATCTCTCCTTGCAGTTGTCAGTGGCGGTTCCTGTAGCACAAAAGGCCGAGTTCACCAGATGTTCGCATTGGCAGGCGGCAAGATCTTGGCACAAACAGGCCCATTCGTGTTTGTGAAGATCCCAAAAACTGCCCATCTCGCAGATATACTGGTTCCCAGTGAGATAGAGAAATAAAGCAATAGTGAGTGATTGTGTTCCCTTTCTAATGAGTGAGGACAGCAATGTGAAGAGAATTGGTATGTGACTAAATGTCTTTTACATTTTGGCTCTGGTGGATTACATCAAAGTAAAAAAAACAAAGATTTACGTAAAAGCAGTGGGTAGATTTCTACGCAGTTGGTAGTTGGTAGGGGTTGATAAAATTTAACTTGTCAGCCACATATCTGCTAGAGTGGTCCCCATACTAGATGACACTAAAACTTATTAACAGGTTGCACAGTATTAACCATGAGAATCCTAAACTATTTTTCTGGATCATTATTTGACAATACATACAGCACTCCAAAGTCCAATTATACTAACAATGATCCCCTGATTTTGCACTGCACTATTCTGACAGACTGTGTTGAACTGTAGATGGCAAATGGGTGTATTAACTAAAACAATAGTGCTCGTTGAAAGAACCTCTGGTCGTAAAGTTAAACAGGTGGCGTTGTAAGGGATAGAACCTGTGTCCTGCAGGTTGCATACAAATTGTAAATAAGCCATCATTGCTGCAGGGCCGGTTTGGGGTGGCTCTCCTTTTAACAGCCTTTGTTGCAGTGCTACCCTGTACAGCAGGGAAGTCTCCAGCCTGCAGCATCCCCAACAGAGGCAGTAAGAGGTGTGAAAATTCTGCACTCATCTGTCATCAGCCCAACTGAAAGTGTGATCAAGAAAGAATTATGGGCCTGATTCTAACTTTGGAGGACGGTGTTAAACCGTCCCAAAAGTGGCGGATATACCACCTACCGTATTACGAGTTCCATAGGATATAATGGACTCGTAATACGGTAGGTGGTATATCCGCCACTTTTGGGACGGTTTAACACCGTCCTCCAAAGTTAGAATCAGGCCCTATGTCTTGGCCTCATCTAAAGGCCCTGTTCACGTGGCAGAACGGCATCTACAGTTTTCAGCTCTTACCCCTACCATCTACCAAGGAGCTGTGCTTCAGGGAGCATACGCAAAATCCCTTTGCTAACAAAGTCTTCATTACATTTCTATAGGGAGCCCTATCACCATCTGTGACATCTCACCATCCTCCTCAACCCAGCCTCTGAATACATTTCCGCCATCTGGGAATCTGTCCTCGCCATCCATCGTGCACCATGTGAAACCAGAGACATCCAAAAGGGATCCCACTTTAATTTGCAATTAATACATTGAGCCAAACATAAGGATAAACATCAGAAGACATCCACTCCAGCATTTGCAGAATCTCCTTTTTGATGCTTGCATTATTTACCCACATTGCTGTGATCTTGAGGTTACTGCTTCCTTTGAGCAGAGCCCAAGGCTCCCCATATTTTCCTATATATGTTTCCAGCCAATAGTTTACACTTCCAACCCCTGAGCTGATCAGCTGACCCTGCTGAAGTGGTGATTTAGTGGTAGTCTTTCAGTGAACTGACTTTTCGCTTGATTCTAGTGCCTTTCAAAAGTACCTGGTTTGGCATTATCTTCACATACAGATAATGTTTATTTCTACCAATTTGCATCCTCAAATTGCTTGCTGACTCAAAATGCATTCTCTTATTCCTAAAAATCAGCATCAAAAAGACCTTTACTTTAAACTTCTGATTGTCATGTCTTCTTTTCCTTTCAAATAAACTTTCCATATTTTTCATGCCCTGCATGCTTCCTCTTTCTGAGCACAGCATACTTTGCAGTGTGCATGCTTGCCTTTATCTGTAATAATGTATTTCTGCAATTAGCTCACAACTCATTTCAAAGATCTCTATTCTTTGAATGTGATACACCTGTAACGTCACAATGCATATTTTTACTTAGCCCATCTGTTAACCCCCAACCATCTATATGAACTCACATACTATCCCACTAATGTTCACGCCTAGCTTGTATTAATTTAAGTCACCACAAAGAAACCGGATTGGATTCATGGAATGGTTTACTTGAGAGCACAAGACTAATCTCAATAACAAACAATAACCATTGGATTCACCACTGTCCTTGGATTCTGGGGTTGTGTGCGACGTAATGTGCTTCCGTGCCTCATTAGGGGTAGTTAGCTCTATATAAATGCAAAGGCAATACAGTTTTCTCTAATGAGCCCAGATGTTGGCTTCCTATGATTGGTTGGACAGCTCGTTTCAAATAAATAGCCAACTTGAAATACTGACTTTGATTGCCGGTAGCCATTGTCTTACAAGGAAAGCATATATGATTGAAAAGAAAGTACAGAAAATGTTCAAGGCTTCCATGATAAGTATAAACAGTGATAAATGTTATAATGGTTAAATTACTGTTTGCTGTAACATTTTTCTTTTGCGTGCTATCACAAATCTTTGTGAGTAGTAGGAGGTAGATTCCATGGGAAAAGGACAAGTGTGGATGTCATCCAATTCCAATGGACAATGGTCATGAATATCTGTACGATATGGGAGAATATGGGTCCCTTCACATCCTGCTGGGTGGGCATCATTTTACTTTACGCCACTGACAATGACCATGTCCTGGCATGACTACAGTACAGGAAGCATAGCTGGCAAGTTTCCTAGGCTCATGCGTGTTGTGCTGCTCCAGTCCAGATTTTTCCCTCTGAATTCTGGGACTTGTAGTCCTGTTTTATAAAGAGATAAAACAGGACTACAAGTACCAGAATTCCAATAAAAATCCTGGACTAGAGCAGCACATCATGCATAGGGGAGGAAGTCTGGGCAGTGCAAACCAGGTAGGGGTTAGGAAGGGCGAGCGAGAGATCCCTTGCATACCTAACATTCCAAAAAAAGCTGTTGCTACTTGGACACCTGTCTGCTGTGGCCTGTCTCATGTGGCGTGGGGTCCCCAGTAGTTAGCAGAACACAACATTTTCATTGCTAGCAAATTGATAAAACAAAAGAATTTCAGTCACAATTTAAAATAGTTAGTACGAAAAAACGGTCTGTGCTTTCCTCAGGTGAAAGCTGAAAAGTTTTTCAAGCCCGTGCTTGATGTGCTGCTTCAGTTCCGTTTGTTTTTCTTTGAACTAAGGGACTTGTAGTCTTGTTATAATAAAATAACCATGGCTACAAGTCCCAGATTTCAAAGAAAAAACCCGGACTGGAGCAACACATCACTCATGGACCTAGGAAACTTGGCAGGGCTGACAGTACCACACAGGTAGCTTCCTACATGCTAAATGGCATCATGCCCACAACCTGCCACATCCCTCTAAAAATATTACTGAAGTTGTTCTCTGGGACAATTGCTCACTGTCCCTGAGCAGACATTTTCAAGAAATAAATAGTTTTCTTCTGAATACTATTCAGTTTTGCCAAGGAGCACCCCAATATCAATGGTGCAACGAAAAATCATGATTAATCTCTGCAAGACCTTCATATAATAAGAATTGGGGGCAGTCATCTATTTGTTTGTGCTTGGGTGAAATGAGCCCAGACAGATAAATGACCCAGCTTGTGTGTGCAAAAGTCCACTTTATTGAAACAGGTGTGCATCACAATTCAGCCCTTGGCATCCCGCCTTACAAAACTATATACCTCACTATACAGTCAACATCTGCCTACCACCTACCCCCACTCTTAAAATATCACCCATCCCTTTAACCTTGCAAACTTCCCCCCAACTACCTTCTGCTATTCATAACACTTGAACTTCCCCCGTTTAACTTTTAACTTGTGCACATTCCTAAATACCAACTTCCTGCGTAAATAACCTTAATCCATGCAAATGTGTTGCCTCCTTTCTTAGGGCCTGGTGCCCCTCTGTAAGCTCCACCCACCTTCTGTAAAGGCCCCTCCAACCTTCTGGGCATCTGCCACCAGAAAATTGCCATCCTTGACCTTTTTCTGCCCCCCAACTCACTCTACACTACCTCTTTAAGCGTCTTCGCTACACAATCCATAATCTCCAACAAGTATAGCCTCATACCGAATCTCGACAAATGGACCCTGTCCGCATGAAAAAATTCCACAGTATCATAGCATATGTCCATGTGCCCAATGCAACCTATCTCTCGTTCCCTACAAAAACGCCTCTTCATCCTATTAAGCTTCCTGGGAGCTCAATCTATTGCTGCTGGCTTGTACTTACCCCTCCAACTTCTTTGAGGTAAAAACTCCATCCACACTGGAAAGCAACCTGCCCACCTCTGATTTATCTCCAACAAGTCTTGCTTTATTCATTTTACCAGTGCCAAACAGTTTTCCTGCACTAAGCCATTTTCTACAGATGCATGATCAATATATCTGGGCATAACGCCCCTTTTTTTAACTTATTCAAAAACGGCATCAATTGTTTCCACTTCATGCCCCCTTTCCCATGCCATGCAACCATCCCACACATTTCAGTCAGTCCCAAATTGACTCTATTCAAATTCCTGGCTTCTTGCTCCACCTGTCTGATGAATGAATGCCCCACCATCCACACGCTCAATTTTGCCGACAGGGAACCCGGCACTGAACCTACAAAAGAAACAAATGTTAATGCCAAGTCCTGCCTGACCATTCACCTTCCCCAAAAGCTAACCACATACCTCTGAAAGCACTCAGAAGATCACCTTCACAACTGCATTATTACCTCCCTGGACCCCCCCGCCTCCATAGCTGCCCCTATCCGAAAAGAATGGGTATCAAATTCCAGAGCTTGCATTCATATGCATGTTAGCGATTTTCTCAATATCTTCAACTACTGAAAGGATGTCACTCTCTTGCCGTTCATGTGCAAGAGGACGGCCCCTACTTTCTCAGCCTTCAACCTTCCCAACCTTAAACCCCACTGCAGGGGGCAAACCTCACTATGTTCTTGCCCTGGCAGTAATACATGCTCCCCTTGTGCCCTCTGATCAGTCTTGGATGACCTCAATAATATTGCAACCCCCTGTGCTTGCATCAGATGTTCCTCCAAAGGTTTCGTAACCCCATATAGTTTTTTTTTTTAAACTTTTACTTCTTTGCTTTCCTTTCCATCTACCCCCTTCCCCTTTATGTCCTTCCCCCCTTCTTCTTCCTTGTTTTCCTCTGCAGAGTTAACATCTCCTTATTGCCTCCCATCTGTATTTCTGAATCCTGTACCCGTAACGTCTCATCTTCTCCTTTGTTGTCAGGCCCCACACCTGTGCCCTTGACAGATGTACCTTTACTGAGTCGTATCTCACCAAAACTCCCCCCACCGCCAATCTCAATTCCTTTTTGCTCCCAATTCCAGCCCTGTTTCTGCTTACCTGGTGTGGAGGTCGGTGCCCGTCCCAAATCTTGCCGCCTTGCCAGTGTCCGTGAGGCCATCCTCTCTGTGGTTGACTGCTGTTGCCTTGTCTTGCCCTGCAAGATACTACTACAAACAACATTAGCTGCACCCCTCGCTCCTCCTGCCCTTGCCCCTCTTCCTTATCACTCTCTCCTTCCACTATCTCCCCTTCCTCTGGACTATCCTCAACATAATCCAGCTGCATGTCTTCAAACATGCACCTTGGGGCCTCCACGCCATTTCTACCTTTGGGCACCTCCTTGCCCCTGTCCTCTCCCAGCGACCTGGTACCACTCATACCCACCACCTCCTGCAACACCCTCACCTCCATCTGGAGGGGGGGGGGAGTAAAACTCCATTGCTCCTTAAAGATCTTATCAAATTCCTTCATGTGGCTGTGTATTGTGCTGATTTCCTGACTCACCATGCTGGCGGAACAGGCCTGCTCGCGCCCAGGCATTCCCCCATGCAAGGCCGTTGCCAACCTACGTGGGGTGCTCACCTCCAGATCCTGCCCAGCTGGCCACCCCATGCTAAGCAGACTCGTCACCTCAGGGTTGTTGAGCCGACCAATGCTCTCCTGACTCTGCCACACCCCGCGTACATCGTGCCTGTAAGAAAGTCTGTGAGATCATTGTGTCGCCCTGTACCTCATTTACCTGTCTAGAGCAATGCTTGCCTAGGCCTCCCACCATCCCCCTTACTTTGCCCCCAAAACTTCCCCTGCTTGTTTCTGGTGTATATATATCTAGGGGGTCACCTGCTGCTTGCCATGGCGCTCCCCTGTTCTTCATTCTCGCTCCAGGGAAGCGTGTTCATCTGTGCCACCATGGACGCGCTCTGCCTGCTTTCCCCCCCACTCATGCCCCCCACCCACAGGTAATCCTGTTTTTCCCCGTGTCCCCACTCCTTCTCCTCCCCACACTCCCCTATATGCCATCCAACCCCCCACCCCCAGGCCCCATAGGCCCCCTTATCCTGGTCATCCCCACCCTCTGCCCACCCTATGCTGTCTGGTCTCTGCTCCCCAGGACTAACTCTTCCTCCTGCCCCACTCCTGCTTGACACCTGATTGCACCCTGTGCCTGGCCTTGGCATAACAACTCTCTCTTCAGGCCCCAGCCTAGCCTTCTTATGCCCTGGGCCCTCTTGTGGTAGAGTCGGGGCCTCGCTGCCAGAAGCACTTCTTACTGGCTCCATGAGCTCCTGCTGCGGGGCCTCCAGGAATTCCCCTCCTTCTCCCTCCATTGCGCCCCCCGCCAGGAGGACCGTTCATGCCTTACCACCCACCCCTCCCCTCCTCACCCTCTGAGATGTCCCATCCCCACCCAAACCGCTGGCCGTTTATACTCCGCAGCCCGTCCCCACCCCGCTCGACACACCTTTGGCCCTGGTCGCTCCTTGTACTCGCGGGTGGCCCCGGCCACTCCCTGGTTCTCTTGCTCACGTTTAAGAGTGCGGAGCGGTGAGCATGCGATTACCGCTGCCGCCACTCCTCTGGACGCGCGCCTCGTTGGGCGAGGCCACGCCGCACCACTCACCACCAAATCAAGGCGGACGGCCTCAGCCAGCAGCCTCATGGCCTCCTTTACTTTTTCTTCAGCGGATGACATCCTTGTCTCCGTGCGCTGCTCTGCCTCGCTTATAGTTATTTATGGTTTTGTCCCGCTAGACACAGCTGTAACTAGGCCCGGACTAAAATTCCTCCCTGTAACTAACTAACACGGCTGCCACTGTGTGTTCCTACACAAAATGGTGGCTAGCCCTGGCAAATGGCTGACTATATAACCCTTGGGCTACATCCTTTAACAGATATAGCCCAAACACAGCCCAGTCATCTGGATTGCGCTACCTCCCCCAATATCCCCGGCAGCTGTCCCCCAAAGCCCTATTGTGCAGTCTCAGCATTACCGTCAGCCTCGTCGTGACCCCAGCAGGTACTGCAAAATCGGCTGCCATTTTAGGTGCAGTTCCAGGAAACAAAGCTGCGCAGCTTGATGCCCTCGCTTCTTCCGAACATCTTGGTTGTGTTGGAGCGTAAAACTTAGTAATGCTTATAGTGCGCCAGATGTCAGCATTTGATGACATGAATATTCATGTTTGAAAGTCTAACTTAGAAGAAACTGCACTGACATGTATTTTAAAAGTGTCCCAGTTTATAAAGCGATGGACATTGTGCTTACCAGAACTGACAATGTGCTAACATGAGTTAAAGCAAAATTGAAATATAATCAATTATTAGAGTGACTGTTAGTAGAGAAATGGTTTGATTTATGATTAATGTGATTTATTAGTATAGAGTTATACGAGTGCAGAAAATAAATGCACATCTCTGTCATTCTTAATGTGGTGCCTTAACAAAGATTGCAGTTAGTAATGAAATGTATAATATGCTTTGAAAATATATTATTAATACTGAATTTATTGGTTTGTTTTATTATTGATGATAATAATGCATTATATTTTTTGTGTTCGCCTAACTAGGTCTGAAGTTTTCGTATTTGCAGTCACTTGAATGCTGAACCATTTCTTTTTCTTTAACATGAATTTTCCCATTAGGTCGTTTCTCACAAATAGCAAAGAGCCCTACTGTATTATGTGTAAGTTTTATTTCACAGTAACCGTGGAGTAGATATATTGAAAACTGCAGACTGAATGTAAAGTAGTGCCGTTGTTCAATGGAATATTTCTCATGTGAACAAATAAAGACAGTTTGTTCTATGGGAAGGAATTTGGTTTGCCATGAGAGATGCATAAAAATTGTTATATTATTGGAGTCACATGGAAAGCAGAGACATGTTTTCAGCAAACCTGGGAAAATGGCTGGATATTTCCAGTTTGATTTGTGATAAAATTCTAATTAGACATTGCCTCTTTTGCATAATGTGGACTCATCAAACTGACCAATCAAACTGCTTTGAGTATTTCTGATTAGGGAAGGACTCCGTAGGTTTGCGAGGGGTCCCCTTTTGAATCTTACGCAGTTAACTTGCCCCACAGATCTTTTCGGATATCTATGTTCAGCCCGTGTTCTGCACTTTTGCCTTATGCTGTTTCTAATAGACTTTGCTGAAATGCTTTGCTGACTAAACTGAATTGTGTGCTGTTCCAAAGGAGAGGTATATTTTAATGAAATGTTATTTTTACTTGACCTGCTTTCCTTTAGTAGAAGGTATCATGCTGACACTTGCATATTTTTTCTTTTTCATAGTTAGTTTACTTAACTTGAGGTAGATGATATCCCAAATTATTTTTGTCTTATGCTTTTGGTTATGTCCGCCTGTGTTAGCCCCGCACATGCATGTCCTAATTTCGTTAGCTATAGGGAGTACCTATGTCCAAAGTTCCTGATTACAAATCTATGAACTTTGATCTGATTATGCAGTTTGATTTAAAATGTATTTCTAATGCTCAAGTACTTTCATTATTAATATGTGTTATTCTTCTTGAATGTCTAATGGTATTGATGCTGAGTAGATTAAACTTTTTCGGATATTTGGTCAACCAATGGTGTTCATTTATCTTTACAGTTTGATTATGCGCACTGTTTAGGTGACTTTGGCTTTCTGGTTGTGAAAATAAAGCTTTGAACTGTATACTGATTGGAGTTTTTTTTCAGTGGCCACATTGGTCATGGTGTCTAAATTGTTGATAGTCATGTTGATGTGAATTGTGTTTATGGTTCACCACACTCTTTACTGGGTGAAAAGGTCCTTTTACCTTGCTGAAGCATTTTAGTCCTGTGACAGGTGAAAACGCGTTAGCAGTTGAATAGAGGCCACAATATTTCTGCTTCCTGAGTTCGCCTGGCTCCAATTCTTTCAGACAATTTAAAAACAGCAAAGCTTGTCCCCAGCAGAATCAGGTTGGAGGAGTGGTGCAGACCAGAAACAGCAAGGACTCCCACAAGAAACAGAAAAGTGAACAAAAAACAGAAATGAAGTCTAATGCATTGCTATCACAAGGGCTATTGTGGCCCTGGGCAAGTCATATTTTGCGGCCCTTGTTTGTAATAATTTTATATCTGTTGCCATTTTTTCAGCTTACTCAAGCACACTGATGCAAAACAACAGTGCACTATATGTCAAACTTTGACAGAAAAGAGCATGTTATAATTGCTGAAAGCTCAAGCTGCCAGGTGTCCACCGGCCTGACAGGGAGGAAGGAGGCAGAGGTATAAATGATGCAGATAGATTGGTGAGGCATGAAGTGATGGAAAGTAAAGTGAGAAAGGGCAGGTATCCTGAAAGAAAGATAGGGAGATGTAGGAAGAGGTAGGTAGAAATAGAGAAGTAGAAAGACGGGTAAGGTGTAATAGTGAAGTAGAGAAGATAAGAGAACTAGCAACAGTGAGAAAGAAATGCAGAGAGACAGAAAAGTGTGAGGTATAAGAAGGTGTGAGGTTGGGAGAGGGGTAAGGTGGAAAGAGAGAAGGGTTAGAGAGGGTAGAAGCTGAGACAGCTCGCTGTTGACAGATAAAAAGGAAAACTAGTGATGGAATTAGAGAGCAATGAAAGGAAAAGAGAAGGTAGGGCGAAGGTTTGAATAAGAACTGTAGATAGAAAAAGGTAAAGAAAGCTAGATGGGTTGATACAGTGGAAGAGAGATAGGGTGAGATAGAGAAAGAGAATTGAGGTAGAGAAAGTGAGTTGAAATAGAGGAGTTAAAGGGAGAGATGATATATTGTGAGGAGGTAATGATAGATGGAGAAAAGGGTACAGCTAGAGAAAATTGCAGAGAAAAGACTAGAGTAGTGAGAGAGATGAGGTAGAGAAAACAGGTGGAGAGTAGCAACAGTGAGGTAGCATATAAGAGGTGATGTGATTTGAGAGGTTACTTGGAGAGAGAGAGGGGGAGGTGGGCACAGAGAGAGAAGAGGTAGTGAAGGTAGTAAACAATGTGTGAGGTAGAGACAAAAGTGGTAGAAAGAGGTGTGAGAGAGAGTGGTGAGGTAGAACTAGGTAAGGCATGTAGGGTTGGAGAGAGAGAATTGTTTGGTTAGAGAGAGAAGCAGCAAAGAGAAAGCTGAAGTGAGGAGAGGAACATAGAAGAGAGATACAGGTAGGAAACAGATGGAAACAGCAGTGAGTTGCAGGGGGTGGTGGATAGGGCTGATGTAGCTCGATGGATAGAATTATAGATGTAGAGGCAGGCACAGAGAAAGTAGTAGAGAGAGAAGTGAGGGGAGGTCAGGCGACAGAGAGAGGTGGGCTAGAGTAAGGCTACTGAAAGAGAGGCGAGGTAGACAAATTAGGATCTGTAGAGCATGGCGTGTAGAGCTAGGTAGGTAAAGACAGAGGGGGTGATTCTGATTCTGGCGGGCGGCGGAGGCCGCCCGCCAGAATTCCGCCCTCCATTATACCGCTCCGCGGTCAGAAGACCGCGGAGGGTATTATGAGTTTTTCCCTGGGCTGGCGGGCGGTCTCCAAAAGACCGCCCGCCAGCCCAGGGAAAAACTCCCTTCCCACGAGGATGCCGGCTCGTAATCGAGCCGGCGGAGTGGGAAGGTGCGACGGGTGCAGTGGCACCCGTCGCGTATTTCAGTGTCTGCAAGGCAGACACTGAAATACTTTGCGGGGCCCTCTTACGGGGGCCCCTGCCGTGCCCATGCCATTGGCATGGGCACGGCAGGGGCCCCCAGGGGCCCCGCGACCCCCCCTACCGCCATCCTGTTCATGGCGGCTTTCCCGCCATGAACAGGATGGCGGTAGGGGGGGTCAGAATCCCCTCGGCGGCGCAGCGAGCTGCGCCGCCTTGGAGGATTCTTAGGGGCAGCGGAAAACCGGCGGGAGACCGCCGGTTTTCCTGCACTGACCGCGGCCAAAGCGCCGCGGTCAGAATGCCCTGCGGGGCACCGCCGGCCTGTCGGCGGTGCTCCCGCCGACCCTGGCCCCGGCGGTCTAAGACCGCCGGGGTCAGAATCACCCCCAGAAGAGTGTCAGGTGGAAGCAGTGAGATGAAATAGGCAGAGCACCATGTGGCAGAAATATAACTGAGGCAGAGAAGGAGAGGTAGGCTGTGGGAGAGAGAGGAGACAGAGATTGAGAGCTGGGGCTAGATAGAGACGTCAGGCGCAGAGAAGGTGAGGATTTTGCGGTTGATGAGATTGACATAAGACAGTGGTTCCCAATCTTTTCACTTCTGCGGACCCCTACTATATCAATACTGGAACCCGGGGACCCCCACTGAATCATTATTGGAATCCAGGGACCCCGAACTGAGTCATTATTGAAAGCTGGGGACCCAATCTGTTAAGATTATTTAATTTTCTAAGCAGTCGTGGACCTCCTGAGGAAGCATCGTGGACCCCCAGGGGTCCCCAGATCCCAGGATGGGAACCACTGAAATAAGATACATCAAGATAGAGAGGTGGAGAGGGATTACGCAGGCATAGGTGAGGTAGGGAGAGGCAGAAAGAGAGGAGAGGTATATGGAGGGAGGTTAGCAGGAGGTAGAGAAGTAGAGAGAGAGATGTAAGGAAGGGCTAGCAAGATGGGGAGAGAGAGAGATGATAGAGCGACAGATAGGTGAGGCAGTGTAGCAGAGTCACCTACAGAGGTAAGCAGAGCAATGGAAATGTTGAGTTAAGAACAGAGAGCAGAGAGAGTGAGCAAGGCCTGTTTATCCTAATCATTTCACTAGTGGGGCCCTTGGAAGTTGTGGGACCTGGGCAATTGCCTACTCTGCCTATGCCTTAAAACGTCTCTGCATATCCTGCATACATCCCCTCTGGAGTTGGGTGCAAAGGAAGCTCTGTGGAAGTTTCATCGCCAATAATGCCCCTGGGCGATCTCCCACTGAATGAACAAGGATGGGTTTCAGCCCCAGTACCAGTCTGTCTAGTGAGATCTGTGCAAGTTGAAGCTGAGCCGTGTTCCAGCACAAGAAACTGCAGGATCCCAGTGCAGAGTACTCGACCCCTCCACCACCACCCAACCACCTCCTTGGCTGTCTTCATGTGCATGCGGTGTGGTGTCGCTTCTGCGTGCAGTGGGTGGACTCTTCAGTAGTTGTGCACACTCGATACTTCTAATGATTACTGCATGTAAACAGAATACTGCATGGCTCGTGCAGTGGGCGATACACCTTTAATCCATCTTCACAGCACCAGGCATCTAAGTCTAAAATATGTAGCATATTTAGCGTGCATCATTGCAGTCATTCATCCATCATGTGCTCATTGTACACCCGTTCATCCAGCCATGCTTCCAGTGAGTCACAAACATTTATCCATACATGCACTAACTAAATCCTCTATTTATCCAGCGATTACCTCATTAGCATATTCACTCTTACAGAAAATCACAGGCACTATTGCCCATATGTACATAGTTCCATTTTGCATTTCCTAAACAGCAAGGGCCAGATGTATGAAAGCTTTTTGCATTCGCAAACGGTGCGAATGGCCGTCTGTGAATGCAAAAAGCCATTTCAGAATGTAAGAAAGGCATTCTGAATGCAATTTTAAGGAATAGCAAAAATAGTGATTCCTTAAAATTGCGACCCTGTTTATAGAGTCGCAAACTGCGACTCTCGAAATAAGAAATCGCAAATAAGGATTCCTTATTTGCGATTTCTAAAGCACATGTAAGAAGCAATTCCTTAATGCGAATTGGGCATTAAGGAATTGCTATTTAACACCAGGTTGAACCTGGTGGTAACCAGGTGCAAATTTTAAAAATGCATTCAAAATGCATTTTTAAAATTTACATGTAAAGCACACATGCCCTTTTGGCATGTGTGCACCTTACATGTTGTAAAAATTTATTTTGGGGTGCAGCAGAGGGGGCGTTAGGCCCCCAGAACCCTGGCGTTTTGCATTTCTAAAATTGCGATTTCCAGTTGAGAAATCGCAATTTTGGAAATGCAAAACATTTGCAGATATGGGCCTACAGGCCCATAGGTGCGAATGGGGCCGGTATCGCAATTTGCGATTTGGTATTAGCATTTACGATTTTTAAGAAATCGCTATTACCGAATCGCAAATGTGATACATTGAATTTTGCGAATCAGAAATAGCGATTTCTTAAAAATCACTATTTACGAATCGCGAAAGGCATTCTTTGTACATCTGGCCCCAAGTTCAAAGAAATTGCTATTTAGGAAATGCAAAATGGTATGTACTAAAATTGTGATTTCCTAATAGCAATTCCTACAGTGTCGCAATCGCTATTGGGAATTTGCTATTTAGCAAATGCAAAACCATTTGATCCTATGGTTCTAAGGCCTAAAGGTAGGAGTGGTTTTGCATTTCCAAATTAGCAATTTCCTAATAGAAAATCACTATTTAGGAAATGTAAAAGCAATCGCACCTATGGACCTACGGCTCCTCTTACATTAATAAAAAAAGAAATGGGGGCGCATGTAGAATGCTTCAATGCCCTCAGGGTGAGTGCGTGCACCTGGCACTGCCAAAGGAGCCCTTTTGGATAGTTTTTTACATTTTGCACATGGTTACCATCGAATTGGATTCAGTGGTAATAGCATTTCCTAAATGCTAATTTTGGATATGGTCTGTACATTTGCTTAGGAAATCACAAATAGGAAATCCCTATTTGCGATCTCCCGTTTTGGTAATCGCAAAATGTGATTTCTACGGGGTAAAAATCGCAATTTGCGACTGTGATTCTTCTTTTGGACATATGGAAAGCTTATTTAGCATTTCTTAATGGCCCAAAATAGCGATTCAGTCCTTTTAGAAATGCTAGATGGCTTCGTACATATGGATCTATGGATCTTATTATGAGTGGCCTCTTAATTTTGATTGTGCCCGTAACACCAGAGTTATGAGATGCTCCGTGTGCTCTTCACTTTCTGCCAGAGACATCAGCTACTGAAAAAAACTGACATCTCCTTGTGACAGTAAAGGGAAATATGAAGAATTACAGGGGAAACTTGTCCCTAAATTACCAACTCCCTCAGTAATTTCTCATTTCTTAGAGGTTCCTCTGTAACACTTGTTACAGAGGTTACTCTGCCCAACTTGTAATGGGCCGAACTTTCAACAGCCTGGAGTTCAGTGGTACCTGTAAGTATGGGCTTGTAGGAAAATCCCGCCCATTTAATGACCACCTATAATGATGTAATGTTCTGCAAATCGAGCCTGCCATGTAGTGTAATGTAAGGTAGTGTAGTGAACAAACCTGCCATGTGAGTGTATTCAACAAATCTCTAGGTGAGTGGGTTGGGGCGAAGATATGGATGGTGATGATGCAGTCACTATTTGTCATTAGTTGAACACACCCTGAAACCAGATCACAGCTGTAATGCCAGATCTCGGTGGGCACAACAAGAATGCAGCTATTATTGACAGTAGGGTCTCCATTTACTTCATGCCAAAGAAGGCCTTTTGAAAGCCTACGCCTACGGCAGATCTGAATCCAACAAACGTCAAGGTGTATGCCTATGAAATGAAACAGCCATGGTCCTTAGTAGACAGGTTCACAACAAACATCCAGGAGGGCATGAGCATGCTGCTGAGATGCCAGACAGCAGAGAGACTCAGATTGATCTACTTTGTGCTCAAGCCCATGTTGCAGACATAAATGAAATCCTAGAGGAGTTTGATGACTTGTTGGAAGGGATTGGGCCCCTGCAGGGCAAGACCATCTCTATCCACACATATCAATCAGTCCAACCCATCTTCCTGACACATAGGCATGTCACCTTCTATTGAGGCGAAAAGTGAAAGCAGAGTCTATCAAAGTAGACAGTCCAACCCCATGGTGTGCTCCATAGTTGTTACTCAAAAGCCAAAGGAGTCAGGTGAAGTGAGGAGCTGTGTTGACCTGCATCTCAGGGATGTGGCTATTGAAAGAGAATGACAGATAACCTTCACAGTAGGTGAACTGACTAGAGTGGAGTGGATCCCAAAAATGGATCTCCGCTCCTGTTATCACTAGACAATGCTCAGCCCTCAATCATGTTATATTACCATGTTCTCTACTCATATGGGCCTCTGTAGGCACAAAATACTTGACTTTTGAATGTCAAGCACTGCCAAAGCATTTCAAAAAGTGGTACAGGAGGTATTATACAGAATATCTGGTGTCATCAACATGTGCAAAAACATCCTGGAGTATGCTTCATTAATGTAAGAACAACATATGAGGCTGAGACACTTGCTGCAAAGACTCTGAGGGAGTGTCCCGACAATACACAGAGAAAACTGTGAATTCATGCAACCTCAAATCAGCCCCTTTGGATACCAATTGTCTGCAAAATGGGTGCTGTAGACCTCACCAAAGTCCAAGATTTCAGGACAGCTCCATCACCCTCCTGCAAGTCAGCAGCTTACTGGGAATGGTGAACAAATGTGGATGCTTTATCAAGGACCTAATGACCCTTACACAGCCTCACAGAGAGCTCATCAAGTATGCTACTCTATTGGACTAGTGCGCTGCACAGCAAGAAGCATTTTAATAGAGCCAAGACGTGCTATCGGCTAACAACACTTTGTTGTACTTTAATCTAGCCAAAGCCACAGAAATGTCAGTCCGTAATGGTCTCGGTGCCTTCTATAGCAGAAAAAAAGTCTGTGGTGAGTGGGCCCTCAAAGGCTATGCAAGTCAGGCGCTCACCACTACAGAGCAGCACTACTCCAAGGTTGATCGAGTGCTGACAACAATACATAGGGTTATTGCCACTTCCATCTTTATGTGTATGGGCACTCATTTGTAGTACACATGGACCATAAGCCACTGGACTGGCACCCAAACCTCCACCATGCATCGAGAAGTGAGTCCTCCAACCACAGGAATATTTGTTCAAAGTAGAGAACCCCGCAGATTACCTATGAAGACACCCCCAGGCAGCCACTGTGCAAAAGGAGGTAGAAGTTCAAGAAATCAAACAGTATGTCCTATATTTGGTGGAAAGATTAAGGCTGCTACCTATGTCGCTGAACGCCATCAAGTCCACCACCCAACAGGACGACTGTCTACAACTGGTGCTAACAGTGGTCACCATAGGAAAGTGGAAGATGCTCAAAACTAACTGGTAGTAGAAAACACCTGAAGCACAAGAGACCTAGGATTACTTTACAACGTGCAACATGAACTAGTTGCAGAGGCTTATGGATGCTCTGAGGTTAGTGCCTGGTCAGTCCTGGGCATCTAGTGGCTCAAGTGATCCAGCTAGCGCACACATGGCTTCAAGGAATCATAAACACCAAGAGCTGTCTGTGCAACAAAGTATTGTTCCCTCAGCTGGATGGATTAGTAGAAACCACCATGAGCAACTGCACTATGTGTCACGTAACTGGGAAGTCCCATCCAGCTGCTCTGGTCATGACACAATAAAGCCGCCTGTCAGCCCTGGGTCTGTGCCAGCATGGATTTTGGCAGCCTGTCATATGGTCGGCATATGATGATCGTTATGGATCACTACTGAAAGGGACTTGAGGTAGAGATGATCTCCACCACCTCAGCCAGTTAGTTGTTGCCCAAACTAGAGAAGATGATGGCCACCCACGGCCTGCTATGAGAACTAGATATGGGATAATAGACCCTCATTCCACGGGCAGGAGATAGCTGATCACTTCAAGTCCTGGTACATAACAGACAAGAAAATAACACTATGATGGCCAAGGCTAAAGGGGAAGTTGAATCATTCATCAGAACTACGAATAAAGTGAGTTGTATCACCCAGGCATTTAGGGCTCAGTCAGGTGTGCATGGAGCTGATGATCAGAGAAGCCATCCGGTATCACCCTAGCTAGGTGCCTTCTCCCATTGATGACCACCAGGTTCAGCAGCGCTGGCTGCAGATTAATAGCTAGTGCATCTCCTGGAAACAACCCCAGCAGTCAAGTGGGGACACAGTCCTGGTGAAAGATCATTACCCGTGGAGCAAGTTTAGAACGCCTTTTGAGCTAGAACCATGGCAAGTGATATCCAGGCAAGACACCATGGTGACCTCGAAGAAATGTGATGAAGAGGTCACGCACAATGTGTTGTTCTTCAAGAAATATCCAGGAGTGGTTACTGAGAGAGAAGAACCTAGAGAATCAGCAGACAACCTGGCATCAGGATGGCCAACTGAATCAAAACAATCTGGCCAAGTGATGGAGGAGTGAGTCAGGGTAATAGATCTCAAGCTAGAGGGAAAGAGCACCTCGGTGTAAGAACACATACCCTGCAGTCTGAGAGCAGATAACCCCAACCAAGCTACGATTTGAGGGGTAACCCTGCTCTGCCACATGCCTCTGGGCCTTTATAGTCTAAAAACATCCGGAGTTGGGTAGTGAATGAAAGATGTTTGTGTTTATTTATTTGGGGAGGAATGTAATGTTCCAAGGTATCACCCAGTGAAGCAGAAGGCCATACCAATCACATAGGGACTTGAGTCTTTACCCCTGGGGACTGGGTGGCAGTTGTTTAGCACCGGATATGACGTGAGCACGTGAATAAATAAGCTGGCTGGCTTCCGGCAAGTTAGTTATTACAACTTAGCCCTTCTGTGTGAGTCTTGTTATTTATTGCCTCCTCATGTTATGTCATACCTGACTTCTAAAGCCGGAACGTAACAAATGAGGGCCTTCATGGTTTGGTTTTTGCATGAGTGATATGTTTTATTTTTATTTTTATGTTATGTGTGTGTTTCTGTGTGTCATGTGATGTAAGCCTCTAATGCTACCTGGTACTAACAGTCTTCAGTTTCTGTATCTAAGAAACAATTGTATTTGTTTTAGCGATTATTTATTCATGTTTGTGTTTTGAATATTGTATGTTCGATATTGTGTTTTACATATTGTGTGTTGGTCCAATTAGAGATAAACAAGAAATATTTTACATTTCATTGCTACCAGCTCTGTATAACTGTCTTCTCTTTGTACTGCAATAAGCTGTCTACTATGCACTTAAGGACCTGGATTTAAATCTGGCCCTCTATGCTTCAATCAAATCTATACTTCAATCAAAATCTTTTGTGAAATATATAGTACAGTGTTAATGCAAATTCAAAATTTATACATCCTACCTTTGTGTACATGATCATGTATTGTCTCTTAAACCCCAATGATGGGCATGTATTAGACCTGTCAGCCTTATCTTGGTCTTCCCCCAAACCTTTGCCTTACTCTTCCATTTTTGCTGATCTCGTTTTTGCTGGCCTTAGGACTCTGCGCACTTTACCACTGATAACCAGTCCTAAAGTGCTTGTGCTCTTTCCTTTAAACATGGTAAACGTGGCTTACACCAAATTGCCACATTTAATTCACTTGTAAGTCCCTAGTAAAGCGGTACTACTTGTACCCAGGGCCTATACATTACAAGCTACTAGTGGGCCTGCAGGACTTGTTGTGCCACAACTTAAGTAGCCAACTAAACATTACTCAGGCCTGCCATTGCAGCCTGTGTGTGAAGTTTTAAACTGCCATTTGACCTGGCAAACTAAACCTTTCTTTTTAATCCCTAGGGTAGGCCCTAAACAGCCCTTAGTGCAGGGTACAGTGTACTTGAAAAGTTGGACATGTTTGTTTAACTTTTACATGTCCTGGTAGTGGAAAAACTCTTAAATTTGTTTTTCAGTAGTGCAAAGACTACCTCTTCCACTGGATAACATTGGGTTACCTTTTTATATTTAATAAGTGATAACTTTCAATTGGGAGCAGTAGGAATCTGGAGTTTGGTGTCTAAAGATTTGTAAATTAAACCATCCTTAATGGACAAAATCAGATTTTAAGTCACAATTCTGAAAATGCCACTTTTAGAAAGTTGGCATTTTCTTTTCCCAACTATTTGGTGCCTGCAGCCTATATCCTGGATCGCATGAATAGGTGTAGTTGGCAGCGGGTCGTTGGTTATTGCTCCTAGACAGTGAGATAACGAGGGAATACGTGCTGGCAGGATAAGCCATCCCTGATTTGATGAGGGGAAGGAGCTGAAACCTACCAAATAGGCACAAATCAAAGGCTCTGCCCAGCACACTCACAAAGGGTTCAAACATATTTTATGACCCGTGACAGGGAGGCAGGAAGTCTCAAACACCTCTGCGGTGGAAACCGCTGGAACCTTCTCCTACTTCAAAGTGGGATACAGTATAAATATGAGAGCCTCAGACCCAACTCTTCAGTACTCCTCAGGACCTGTGAAAGACACAGAAGAACGACTGTGCTGTTTTTCAAGATGGAGTGCTACTCTGCTGCCCTGCTGTCTGAGAGAGAAGGACTGGACCTGCCTTTTGAACCCAAGACCACCAGACCGGCTCCAAGGGCAAGTTGGCTGACCTTCTGATCAGAGTCTCAGGGACAGAAAAGGCTGCAACTACCTTGAACCCATCACCTGGACTCTTCCTGCTGTGAGTCTTGCCACTCAAGTGGTGCTACCCCACTCCTGGACCCTTATCAGCGGGCCCGAAGGTTTTTGACAATGATGCAGGACTCCGCATCGCACCCCCACACCTTTTTCATAATCGTCGGTGTGCGATGCATCTTTGATGCAGAACTTCGCATCACAAGCCCTTTGCCGACGGCATCCTCATCGGTGATGCAGGACTTGGCATCACAGCCGCTCAGCTTCTTCAGTACCACCACTACGTGATGCAAACTTGACAGGGGGTCCTGCAATGTTCCGCAAACAAAGATGTATGGTACTTTGTTCAGCTGGCCTAACTTGGTTCCTGTATGTCCCATGCTCCATCGTGGTTAGCGTGAGCTTGTGACTTTGTGCCGCACCGGCACGACCAGATGACCATAGTTGGCGATTTGTGCTTCTAGGCACTGTTTTTACTGAAAACTTTGAAATTGCATATCTAGTGATTGAATTTTTGTTGATCTCAATTAATGTATTTCATTTACTCTATTTTTCTAAATTGGTGTTGGACTTTTCTTGTGTTGAGTTTTTAATGTATTACTCTTTGAAGTGATGCATACATACTTTACTTTAGACATTGGCTCTAAGTTAAACCTTGCTGTTTCTGTGCCAAGCTACCAGAGGGGTTAGCACAGGTTAATTTGGGGTTGCTGGTGCCTTCACCCTTACAGAGACTGTGGTTGCTGTTTGAGAATGGGTTTTGCCCCTCTCAACCAGTAACACAATTCCCACCAGCACGTAATGCCAACACAAGGATAGGTGGCCATTGTGCCCAGGCCCATGCTTTCCAAGGGCAAAGGGGTAAAATGGGCAAATAGATTTCTAATTGTAAGCAAGCCTGCTGTCTTCATTAATAAGTGAAGCAGGTTACTTCACCACACCACTAAATTGCGGCAAATTCTCTGTTTTCTCTTTAGTAATACTTAGAAACAGGTATTTATATCATCTGCTAAAAACAGAAGACGCGTCCAGAGGGCCCCACATTGCTTTAGCCTCTTGCAGAAACTTCTGACAAATGTGTAGACAGGATGCTTTTCCTCCACATATTGTTAAAGTGCATGATCTTGTAATGTCTTCCAAATCCACCACTTATAAAGTAATTGCTGCATAACTTGGATTGTATGTTTTATAAATTAATAATACAGACATGGGGTGGTAGGTAGGTGCTCCCATTATGAGTCAACCACAGTGTATCCTGAGGGTGAGGGGGTTGTAGTGGGGTTACCACTTTTTTCCAATAAAAAAATACGTTGAACAGCCAAGAGCTGGCAGATAAAAAGAATTCATATTAAATTGGCAGGATTCTTTTGTAAAAGGGCAATTGTGCCTTTGCTTGCTCTAAAATCATTCTGAAACGATGTAGACCGGTGTATGTTTCAAACTGGTTTGTATGGCTTTTCTCTATATTTTGAGGGGGGGCAGAAAATGTCCCCCTCTGCTGAAGGTAAACTGGCTCTGTCCACCGACCATTCCTCGCCTAACAGCCGAAAGAAAAGTCCCTCATGCATTTACCACCTGCTCCAAGTGGATTTGGGTCCCTTATTTCCCCTGGAAGGATAAAAAAAAAACACACACACAATATATTCCTGGGTCTTCTGTTATTCCCCATTCTTGAGAAAATCCTATCCAATCCCACATACAGGTTCAGGGATACCAAACGGAAGTGTGGTTAGTGGCCTTCTGGTATGACGCACCCATATCCGGTGAACTTATATTGGGGGTCTACGATCCAGACTAAGGGACAGATGTATCATATTATCCAATAGCGATAGCCTAATTACAATTTTTTGTGACTTGCAATTAAGTAATCGCTATTGGAATGTATGAAACTCCAGGAGTTTCATACTGCGATTCGCAAGGGCTCACAAATTGACCTACCTCATTAGTATTCATGAGGGAGGTCGCAATTTGCAAGCCATTGTGAATGGCTACAGTCACAGGGATGGTGGCCTGCTGGGCTCAGCAGACCACAGTGTCTGTGATTGCTTTTCAATAAAGCAATCTTTTTTTAAATGGAGCCCATTTTCCTTAAAGGAAAACGGGATGTGTTTGAAAATGAAAAATTAAAAGTTTAAAAAAACGTTTTAGCATGCATTGACAAAGGGAACCCCTTCCCCTTTGCGCATGGGTTACCACCTACTTCAAGTAGGTGGTGACTGTGATTGTTTTGCGACCGCATTCACGGTCACAAAACAATCATACATACCTCTGCGATTCGGTATTCGGAAGGGACGCCTTTGACACGCCCTTTCCTAATACCGCATCGGTATGTAGTCTTAAATCCAATTTGCGATTTAGTAACAAGTTACCGATTCGCAAATTGGACTTGTTACATACCAAAACGCATTTTTGCGATCGCAAACTGCCTGTTGGGACGTTTGCGATCGCACAAATGTTTGATACATCTGGCCCAAACCTCGTATTTTACAATGTGGTTCAAGGTGCACATTACTAACACCTTTAAAGCCTCTCCTACCTTCGTGAGGTAACGTAAATGGATACTTTACTGCCATCTGCATCTGGAGTTACATGAATACAGCACATCCTATGTGGCATGTTCGTGGAATGAGTGACCAGGGATACCGAAATGCTTTTAACTCGTACGTACAATTCTATATTGCTTAATATTAGTGTAACCGCAAATGACACCCGCCTGTCTGTGGAAAGGAGATAGTGCTTTCGTTTCCTTGACCTAAGCCATGCCTTTGTTTATTTGTTTTCACCTGGTTAACCACAGTGCACAGGCTGCTTCACTTTCTGAGTGACCACAAGAAAGACATTAGTGCTTGCCAGGAAGATTCTACATGTACCATGATAACAATGAAAGCAGAGGTAAAAAGCAGTGGTTGTGGAATGGCCCACTCCCTAGGGACTTTAAGAATGTTCAGGTTTCTGGGTTTGCAGGTAAATAATTGAGGTTAGAGAAACTCTCACTGCATCCTGGGTGTCAGTATTCATAGGTAAACACACACACTGTCTTACTAATCCATTGTTTACTATTGGGTACCTCCATTGTATTGGTGTTCCTACACTTATGAGGGAGCTTATCTCCACTGATGTTGGCCCTGCTCTCATCTTATCCAGAATGCCCTGTTCCTCCCAGCACTTCCTGTCCAGCCCCTGGGCAGGAAGTACCCCCCCCTTAGCTGTAGAATCTGTCCTAGAGGGTCCTATGGCCTTAGTGAATTGACTCCACTCTTCTATGTCGAAGGAGCATGCAAGCATCGGGAATGTTAGCAAATTATTCTCCTACCTTGTTCAAAACAGGTAAGAAAGTAGTTTCTTTCCCACTCGTTGCTAAAAAAAAAAAGCAGGGTCCCTGTGATCCAAATATGAAACCAACACAAAAAGCCTCCTGGCACGCAGGGGTAACTACATGAACCCCTCATTTCTAATGCAAAATGTTAGTGGAGCATTTTTCCACCAGAGGTAGCAGCCTCTGGAGAGAAGGGTGACAGCCCACAAAGGTCTTGTGAGTAACCCTAAAAAGAGAAGCTCCTTCTACTGAGAGAATCCGTAAAACATTGAAGCATGACTGATGCTAAGAGTAAAGGGCTAACTAGCACCTCACAGCCCACTGCTTAGTGTAATTCATCAAGGGCCATATGTACGAACACATTTTCCCATTGACACAGAATGGGAAAAACCCTTTGCTACATCTGGCCCCAAATGGCTGGAAATAGCGCTTGTGGGCGAATCAGGAATAACAATGAATGCAGCAATACTGAATTCTCGCTAACACCACATTCCTGGCAATTTCATACACCAAATGCATGTGAATTTACCAGGTGAGTATGGGCCAGAAATTGAGGAATTATTCTGGGTTGGGGTGGAGATGTCCTCTGCGTTGTAAATAAGCATGTATCGCTGCCCTGAATGCGTAACTGCATGTGAAACTGGTATCCTGACTTTTTGTTTGGCCCTAGCACCATGATAACCCACTGTGTGCAGTGGTTTCTTTATGATGGCGGGGAGCATAACCCTCCCCCATACACACACACCCTCTGAGAGCATCACAGGATAAAATAAAATGGCAAGGAAAAGATTTAATTGCCATTTTTCTTTTACCAATATGCGTACTGCAATAGCCAGACTAGAGACATGCTGGGCGTATCCTCTTCTGCCAATCAGCAGCATGGAAGACTCAAGCAGCGGCTGGCCAGACACTTCAAAGTGCGCATGTCACTTTGGCCAGCTGTCTTGCGCTGGCCAAAGTGACATGAGCACTTTGAAGCTCTTCAACCAGCTGTCGTAGACAGCTGGGTGGGTACCAAGCACAGGCCTCCAGGGCCTGAATGATTGCCCAGCCAGCCCGCTCCATCCAATCCAGGTGCTTCTCTTATGAGCGCAGCATCTGGATTGGTTAGGGGAGCGCAACTTCCACAGCTGTATACGGCAGATTCAGAAGTTGAACACCGCGGAGGACATGGAGCCGTGGGTAAGTACCATTTATTTTATTTATTTAAAATTTTATTGTAGTTACTTTTTTGGGGCTTTTGCAGGAAGGGGTTGTTTCATTTTGGACGTTTGTAGGGAGGATAATTTTATTTTGTGCTTTTGGAGGGAAGGTTGTTTTACTTTGGGGTTTTGGAGGGAGGGGATGTTTTAATGTGTTTTTTGGGAAGTGGTGGGACACATTGCCGCCCCTGACTGTGAGATGTAGACTCTGCCCTGTGACCTGGAGGGGTGCGCAAAGCATGCCATACTAGCGGGCGTAGGACCTCTGTCCATGCCCTGGGTAAGCGACATAAAGTGGTGGTGCAGCGTACCAAGGCTTTGTGAATGATTAGTGCGACAGGACTTTTTCTCTGTGTCGTCGAGAGTGTGGTTTAATGACCACTCTCTTGTGCAAAGTTCAGTGTGCGTGTCGTGTGTGTTCATGTGTAGTGCGTACCAGGTTGTAGGTCATACAGTCTTTTAAAATGACTACTACAATAAAGGCGAGTAAAATTGTCGAAGTGGTAATAATAGTGTCCTTCAGTATTCACTATGATAATTCCAAAAATGTTGAATGCTAAAAGTCGATCCATTGCATGCATTCTTTAATTTATCAGGCTGTACCCGAAGTGCTCCTCAATGCTCCCATACCTGGATTCTTAACACCCCGAACCACGCCTTAATTCAATTCTTCCCGGATCACTTAAAATCCCTTACTGCCCCTTAATGCTTCCAATCACTGAACCCTACCATTCCTTACTACCCCGTATTGATAACATGTCTTGAACCCTAAAAACCACTCAGTAACCCTTTAAGCATCCTTCCATAAACCCTAAAAACACCTTACTACCCCTTAACTCTACCCTTCTCTGAACCATAAAAGCTCCTTACTATCCCTTCATGCTAACCTGCCCTGAACTCTAAATCCTCTTAATACCCCTTAATACTACCCTTCCCTGAATCCTAAAAAACCTCTACTACCCTTTTATGTTACCCAATTCCCTGTCCCCTAAATACCCTTAACCACTGCTTAATGCTACACTTCCCTGAACCCTACCAACCCTTCACTACAACTTAACACTAGCCCTCACTGAATACTACTATTCCCCAGCCCTCTTGCCACCTCACTTTAAGTGCCCTTCTCTACTTTAGCAGGTGGATCCCCCCTTGCCGCAGCTCCCAGTACACTCACCTATTCCCCCTAAAGCAGAACAGTTTTCTATTTTTGTAACCACAATTTGTTTCATTCCATTTTTCAGTAGACAACATTTTTGACACAACTTTTTTGTAGTCTGCGTTTCCTACAATAGCTTTATGGTCAGCCATGCATGCATTTGTAGTAGTAGGACTCCATGTGTGGTAAGAGTCTGACTCCTGGGACCAGTGGAATCCATTTTGGATTGCTCCTGGTTTAGCACGGCACATGATGGAGGATGGATACAACTTCCCCAGGCAAGTGCTAAAAATGAGTGCCACCATGTGAGCCTGCCTCGCTGATCTTGCCAAGTGGTCAACTTCTGCGTGAGGTCGATGCTGTGGCCTCTGCAGAACAGAAGCCACCACTGCAGAAGTGGGACCACTGAACACGCCTGCCCTGCACCATTAGAGCTACATCTAAATTAAATCAGGTCACAGCAGGGCATTACCGTGAGTGCAACAGGAGACTGAGGAAGCAGAAAACGACCTCAACTACCACAGTCTGCCCTGTGGCCCCTGAATGAGGTCTGATATATTGGGACCTGGGTGCAGTATTTCTGATTTATGAGGGGATTCCTCCATTTCTCAAGGAACACTCAGAGGAAAAGATGGAATACTATATTCTTGCATCTCACAGTTGCCAATATCCATGGTATTGGTAAATTCATCTGCAGGAATACCACAATGATACTTTCAGCCTACCTTAGAATGGGAATCAACTTGGTAAAAATACAGGATTTGTATGTGACCAGTACATAACAATCAGACTTCAATTTACGTGATACACTCTTGGAATCAGGAGCCTTTAGTGGAGCTGAGTGGATAACATTCACCTTCAGCTAGTGTACAAGCATCCTACACTCATGTCACAGGTGACATCATTCTCACTGCACCATTCATTCACTTTGTTGGACAGGCTGCATAAGCATTTAGCAACGAGTGGAGATGTCCAGTTGGCTTATGTAGAACCCAAAGGAGTTACAGACACAAAGCCTGACCTCTGCGTACAAAGGCAAACAAAAATTAATCATTAGTTGACAGTCAGTCCAACCCCTCTCGGTGCATCATTTTATTTTTTAAATTAAACATGCTTATTGATTTTATTGAACCAGACATGGTACACAACAGTGACAGACACATTATGAATTGACTAGAATGTAGACACCATTGTTTTACATATTTAGACAGCTTATCCCTATAGCTATGCCATGAATTTCTAAATTCTATACCATTTGAGCTCGCTGTACATATTTAGCTATCTTTTTCCCCACGTGGCCTTTAGTTGGCCAGATTCTTCCTTATCGGTTCCAGCTCTGGTTCTACGCCTCTGGACTACACCAATTCTCCCCACATTTTGAAGTGTTTGTGTGTGCACCCATCAGCATCTTATACAGGTATTTCTTGTGTCATGGAGTGACCCAACCCTTCAGCCCAAGTCTTAAGGTCTGGTAGATTAATATTTCTTTATCTTCTTGTAATGTCATGTTTCACAACTACAAGCCCCAAATTTATTAGGGCTAGTGTATATCTCTTGGTATCTAAATCAGAGTTTTTGTGCAATAGGGTGAATTTGGGACCCATGTTTCCTTGCCACTGTGCAGGGGTGGTCAGCATACATAGTACCCCCTTTAAAATTACTAGCTCCAATTGTCTAACCATACTGAGTGTAAGAAATCTCCAGTCTCTCTGTAACATCTGAGGCGTTGTGGGGAAACTGCCCATCCAGGCTGCCACAAGCTAAGGTGTGTGATATACACCTGGTGGAGGAATTTAAGCTAACTTATACTGTACTGTATAGCAGTAGCTACTCTTCTTTAACCATTTTCGACTCTTGTCATGTGTCCGGTGTGTGTATACTAGGAACATATACAACTTGGATACCTTTTAGTGCCCCTGGTCTCCTATTAACAGTTTGGTCTCCAGTGGCTTGAACTTGGGGAGTTCTTTTATTTATACGATATCTGGGAAGAATGCATGCCTCAGTGGGTGGTACCTAAAAAAACTGGTGTTTATGCAGGTCACATAGCTATTGAATATTGTCAAATGTGCACATATGTGTATCTGAATTTACATTGCCCAATTTGAATAACCCTATAATATCTCATCTGTAAAAAGCATGTAGTGTGCTCACTTGGTGTAGAGGGGTACCTATAGAAAGTGGGATTTCCTTTGTTAGTTTCCTACTCCAACTAATACTTTGTAATTTAGTGAGAAGTGAGAGTAAGGAAGAGATAGTCAGATGCCCTGGAAAGGTCTCTGGCTTTGTTCTTCCTCTGGTCACGGGGAGGTGAGGCCGGGGGATAAATCTGCCTTGGATGGCCTTAGCTTTGGATTTATTTCACAGACTTACACTAAGATGATGTAAACCACCCACAGATATATTCCTCTGGACTATTTTGGACCTTTACCACTTCTGCAGCAAAGTATGAGTTTGGAGGTGGTAAAAGTCAAAGCAGTACGTAGCCAAGAAATTGAGGTTTGCTACTTTAAGTCGCCAATCTTGGTGGGCAGTATAGGGTGTAGGAGACTCTACTAGATGCCCATGGGTGGTTTATGCCCAATACCTGGACACAGCAAGATTCTTTCCTTGGACTCCCACTCAAAGAAAAGTGGAGTTGCCTGATTTTTCTGCTGACGTATAGTTGGGACCTAAGAATATTGTATCCTCACACTGGGTCCCATTTACCCCTGTTGTTCCCTTCCTGCATTGTTGTCTGCTCCTGGGACGAGGTGATTTGAAACAGCTAGGAGAATAGTTGGATTAGTCCAAATGGTCAAGTCTCATGTGTGATCGTGAGCTCTGAAAAGATGTAGTACTTTCTACACTGAGCGATAGAGGGCTACTGGAGTTGCTAGGCCTGACTGTGGACACATGGAAACAGATGTAATTGTAAATTGTACTTATATAGCGCTTATCATTTCTGACAAGGAGTTGAAGCGCTTTGTGGTGAGTAGCATGCTGCTCCAGAACACAAGATTTGATTTAAATTTTCTAAAGCGCGTGATTGCCCGCAGGTATCTTGGCGCTGGTGTGGTTCAACGTCCTTCACCTTAAACCAGGTTAATCAATACATGAGGGCAATGATAACTAAGTGGGCAAGGAAAACAACCAGGTTTGAATTGCTTTTGAAAGCAAAGATAATTGTCTTGGTTTTTAAGGAAAGAGGACAGGGCATTCCACAGTTTGCACGTGAGTGTACAAAACAGTAAGCGATGTAGCAGTAGCCGATCGCAGCATTATTTTTGGAGAGTACCAATGTTATTTATTTATTAAAAATTGGGGTCCAATTCCATCTAACGCTTCATGTGCCAGGCATAATGCCTTGAAGGCGATCCTTTTTTTGACAGGGAACCAGTGGAGCTCCACCAGGGCAGCTGACGCAGACTTGAATGTAGGGATCTTCTTGAGCAGATGGCAAGTACAATTCTGCAGCATCTGAAGGTTGTTAAGAGGTCACTGTTTGATGCTAGGTAAAGGGCATTGCAACAGTCAAGCTGGGATAAAACCAGGGAAAGGATCACTGATTTTTGTAGATCACTTGGAATAAAGGGTAACACATTTCTTAGTGTTTTTATGTTGAAAAAGGTTGAAGATGTTAGTTTGTTGATTTGTGCCACAAACGATAACTCTGAGTGTTGTGTGGGGGAGTTCACTAGCTGATTCATATTGAATCATCCCAAAGTTTCTTATAATAGCTCTGATGCTTTGTTATTGGCTTCTTCTGATGATAGTTAAAGTCACCTAGAACTGTAAAATAGGAGCAGTGTGAATTAGACTCCATAAGAGTACTTAATGCATTTAGAAACTGAGCCTTGGGACCAGTTGGCCTATAAATGAATACTCATGAAGGGTTTTTAGGTAATTTATATTGCATTTAAATGATAGTGCCTCACTGCCTGTAAGATTTAATGGTTCACAGGTAACTTTTAAAGATTTAGGATAGATTATCGCACTACCGACTCCCTGTTTGCCGATTCGATCTAGCCTCTTAACTTCACGCTGGGAGTGCAGCGACGAAATCTGGAGCAGAGGTTTCCCCCGCCTATGTTTCTGTTAAAAATGCTTTTTGGGAGCTTGGGATTCTAAAAATTCTAAAATCTCATACTTGTGTCTTATTAATGAGCGAACATTTATTAAATAGCACTTAATTGAGTTTATAGAGGCGTCAGGGCTATGCCTCGGATTGTCAGCGGGTCCGTAAGGTAAAATTGCAGTTATCACATGAAAAACAAGCTAGATCACTACCAAACTTCAAAGGTCTACAAACAGCATTCTTACCTAGATGATTCACGGGCATCAAGGAATCCCTAGAATACCAGATTAGGGAAGCTTGGCAGGGGTACTGGCGCAAGGCGCAATCTCAGCGT